>NC_056729.1:1766691998-1766821998 GCF_019279795.1 Protopterus annectens | reverse complement strand
AGAATACAAGAAGAGGAAATCAACATTGAGTTTCTGCTGAAACAAAATACACATTTACAAACAAAGCTGGATGACCTGGAAAATAGATCTAGGCAATAACATTATGATTTTTGGACTGCCAGAAAATATTGAAGGTAACAATATTACTTCTTTTTAACAACATGGCTCCTAAAACTTTAGATTTACCAGAAGCATTCTCTTTTGGTATCGAAAGAGCACATAGATCTATAACTAATACTAACTCTAACAAAAACTATCCTAGATCAGTTATAGTTAGATTTCTATCATCTTTTGATAAAGAGATGGTTCTTAAATCTGCTTGGGCTAAAGCTCCTGTTAAGATTAATGAAACAACTGTGCGTTTTGACTATTCTTCCATGGTATTAGCTAAAAGAAAAGTTTTTCTGCCACTAATAAGGGAGCTTAAAAAGCACAGTTTAAAACATACCTTCTGTTTCCTGCCAAGCTTAAAATCTTCCTTCCTGATGGTCCTAAAATTTTCGATGACTTAGACTCTGCTTTACTGTTTATCAAAAAAAATAAGATTTTGGATAAATAGAAGAAATGGAATGGGCTAGTCCTTCGTTAAAGAGACTGGCAACTGAAACTTCGTGGAAGTCTTCAGAGAAGAAGAAGAGACTAAAAAACAAATGATTTGTACTATGTTTTTTTTTCCTCTCTCATCATTTTATTTTATTATTAATCTTTTTAAATATAGTTCCTGCATTTCCAAGAAGCAACAAATATTTTGAAAAAGATTTAATCAAAGTTATTCTCTGTGTGCAAAGAAATGTTTTGTTTCATAACTAGTCAAAATATCTGGAGATTTAATGGCAAGCTGTGATTTAACTTGTTTCTCTTTCTGAAGAGGAAAAATAAGGTCAGTAATTTGATACATTTTTTTTCCTTTAAAAGTTTATATGTTCTTCAAATGCTATTCCTAATTATACTTTCTTGATTACAATGCTTATGCTTATTTGTAAATAATCTGTCATGCTTTAACTAATAATAATTAGAACTAAATAATAGTAAATAATATGTTTTATTTTTAACTCTATTAATATAAACAGTAAGTAACATTCTATTGTATATACTTCTTATAGCTTTCTCTTACATTTTTTATTTCTGCCTTACACCCTTTTACTTTCTACTCTCTTTTCTTTTCTTTATTAATATATAGAAATGCTTTTGATCATATAGACACAGTAAATAATAAGATTTGCATAGGAGTTGAGTTGGGACAAAAATGTTGAGTTTTGTTACTTATTAATAATTTTGGGCTTGATTTCACTTACATAGAGTCTGTAATAACCTGTAGAATGCATTGTGAAGGTTTTGTCATGTTTAGATGCATTTACACTGCTAAATGAATGTTTGTCACTAGTTTTTAATAAGTTTCCCGCCAAAATGTTAAGAGACAATCTGGGATGTGGGCTGTCTCATGCACAGTGTCCATGAGCTACTTCAAAAGCTTCAACTCTCAGAATTCTCACAGAGAAGCTGAAAGCAGCTGGTCTCACCTTTGACCTAGATATCACACTGACACATCACAAATACAGGAATAGCAGATTAATAATATGTGTTAAAAACCTATGTCCCAAACATATACATTACTATAACTCATTTAATTCATCTGATTGACAAGCATAAATAATTTTATAACTCTATACTGGAAGAAATTGTCATGTGATATATTTTAAAGCAGTAGTATAGCATGTTTGTAAAATCTGGTTACTAAAATGTGTTTGCTGTGCATTATTTTGTATAAAGCAGACAGATTTATTGAAGGGACAGCAATGTAAGATGGTGCTCAGTAAAGATACAACTCAGTGAGATCAGATATATATATATATATATATATATATATATATATATATATATATGTATGTGTGTGTGTGTGTGTGGGTGTTTATGTGTGTGTGTGTTTGTGTGTATATGTGTGTGTGTGTGTGTGTGTGTGTGTGTGTGTGTGTGTGTGTGTGTGTGTGTGTGTGTGTGTGTGTGTGTGTGTGTATGTGTGTGTATGTGTGTGTGTGTTGTGTGTATGTGTGTGTGTGTATGCATGTGTATATATATATATATATATATATATATATATATATGTATATGTGTATATGTATGTGTGTATGTATGTATATATATATATATATATATGTGTGTGTGTGTGTGTGTGTGTGTGTATGTGTGTATGTAGATATGTATATAAATGTTTCTGAGAATCTGCTTAACTATGAAGTATGATTTATAACAATTTCTATGAATACAATATTTTATTCTATCGGCAATAATGAGTTTGAGTAAATGCTCATATACAAGCAATTCAAGGTTTTTTTTGGAAGCTGTTAACTGTATTTACATGACAGAAAATAGATGCATCCTAATATATGTAATGTCTGAATCATATTAGCCAAAGTTTTTGATTTAAATGAATGTTAGAACTTATTTTTCTCTCCTCTTGATTTCTAACATCAAGATTATTTGAATGCTATTTGAATACAAGTGTTTTATATTACATGGATGTATATAGTAGTATGAACAGTTTTTTAAAAAAAAAAAAAAAAAAAAAGGTTTATTTTAGTTTATATGATGCTGTTTTACCAAATGTGTAGTCTTGTCTTGCTAGATAATTGAATTGAAAACTGTTAACTTCAGTTAAATATTAAATTGATAAGGTGGTAGCTGACGTACTGCTGCTTAGGGTAGGGGGTTAACTTGAGTGGTAAATACTACTCTAAGTTGGAGTTTACAACTCCAGGCTGGATGCAAGGTTTAATCCTTACATTATTTTCACTTGTTCATTGTTATTTGTATATAGTTTTGACATCCACAATATATTTTGTACATTCATTGTCACTACAAACAAAATTTAATCCTATACGAAATCCCATAAGAGATTCAATAAATACAGCTATATTTAAAGGTACACCTAAAGGAGGAGATGTAACATTACTTATCTTGTTATTTGTTATTTTGATCATAAGATTCTTAAGTTTTAAAAATGCCAAATGACATCTTTAAAAGGAATTTCTTTAAACATTAATGGATTGAATAATCCATGTAAAAGGGCAAGCCTAATAAGATACATTAATTTACATAAGGCCAACTTAGTCTTCCTACAAGAAACCAATCTCTTGAAAAAAGATATTGATAAACTAGCCACAAACAAATATACAGTATTGGTTAGTTCAGAGCACACTCAGAAAAAAAGAGGAGTGGCTATTTTATGGAATAAAAGTATGCCCATTCCTAAAACCATTAAGTCTTATCAGGATGACAAAGGAATGTTTTGTATGGTTACAATACAAATTAATGGGAAGACTTACACTTTAATTAATGTATATTGATACCTGGAATTGGTATTAATACAGTGAAACATCATCTTGATAAGATCATATCATTCTCTATAGGAGATATTATTTTAGCTGGTGACTTTAATTGTATACTACATGAAAGTGATACTACCACTATAGGAAAGAGAAGAATTACATCTAATGCAAAACATTTAAAGGCTTTTGCTAATTTTATCATTTGAATGATATTAATAATCAGATAGATTCAAAATCATTACCATACACCTTTTTTTTAACAGATACAAAACTTATTCAAAAATAGATAGGGTCTTTATTTCTAACCAGATGGTAACAGATTTAATTAATTCCAAAATCATTTCATGTCCTATATCTGATCATAATTCAATTGTTTTTGAATTCATGATAAAAATACTCATAATGTTCAGATCAAAAGGATACCAGCATACTTAACTCAACTAAAAGACTATAAAGAATATATACTTTCAGAAGTAAAACATTTTTAGACATAAATAACACTCCTGAAGTCTCCATTGTTTATGTTTGGGATGCCTTAAAATCATATCTATATGGACAAAGTATCAGATGGTATAATAATAAAAGGAAATCTTGGGATAAGGAATTGTTAGATATTCAAAGTAAATTAGACTCTTATAAACATAATAATAAAGAAAATATTATGGACAAGAAAGTTATTGAAGAAATAAACAAACTAAATGAGAAATACAAAGAAATTTTAACTCATAAAGTTAAAATAACTTTAGAGAATACAAGTTTTGTCTTATTCAATAAGCCCCAAATACTTACATAGACTTAAAAATAAAACAAAAAGGTTGAATAAACAAAACCATATCAAAGAAATCTTTTCTCTAAGGAAAAAGAAGAATGTTTCTTGTATACCAGAAATACTAGATGAATTTAGAAATTACTTTCACAAAATTAACCATAATAATATTAACATGGAACCTAAAGATAAAATAAAGGAGTTTATAACCACAAATATGAATAAAAAGCTTAATAAACAACAGATTAAACTATTGGACAAGAGTATTTCATATACAGAAGTTATTACATAAATAAATAAGCTTAAATCAAACAAAGCACCGGGTAATGATGGTATTATACCAGAGATATATAAAATCCTTTCTAAAAATACATATTCATTAATACATACGGTTTTATTTTGGCCCAAACTGAGTTAATAACCCCCATCTTGGCAATATACATTTATTTGCCAATTTTAAAACCTAATAAAGATCCAACTAGATGTTCTTCATATCGCCCATCTCATTACTTAATGTTGATTATAAAATGTTTATGAATATCTTTGCTGATAGATTGAAGACAATCATTCGCATTATAGATATAGATCAGACAGGCTTCATTGTAAATAGAAATACTTTTGATAATATAAGAAGAACTTTAACATTAATAGATTTTGCAAATAGGAAAAAGAAAGATTTAACACTTATTAGTCTTGATATAAGTTCAGCATTTGATTCAGTAAGTTTGGACTATCTGTTTACCTAAATGAAGTGCACAAACTTCTCGGATGCATTTGTAAATCTAATTGAACATTTATACAAAGGAACTTTGGCTTATATTAAGGTAGGAACATATGTTTCACAAAAAATACCCATTCTTAAAGGTACAAAACAAGGATGTCCACTTTCTCCACTATTATTCACTTTAGTAATGGAGCCTTGGGCTAATTTGATCAGAAACAGTACTGACATAGAGGGTTTTGAAATAGATGAAAATACAACATCCAAAATTCAACTTTTTGCAGATGATGTTCTAATTACATCAGCAGGATCTAATTCTTCTATACAGTCTCTATTTGACAACATGATGAATTTTAAAAGTATTTCTGGTTTAATATTCAATGAAGAAAACTAAAATACTACCTATATATACACGAAAAATATTCTCATTAGTGATTTTACTAAATATGTACCCAATTCAGGTCAGATAACTTATTTAGGTATAATACTATCTAAAGATATTAAATCTATTATATATAATAATTATAATACCTGTTTTCTTAATATACAAAATCTTTTTAATACCTGGAATAATATGTTTTTACTATGGAGGAGAGACTTACAATTATTAAAATGATAATATTCCCAAGATTTTATACTTAATACAATCAATAATACTTCCACCTACAAAATAATTATCAAGAAACTGAACACACTAATGTTAAATTTCTTATGGGCACCTAATAGACCTAGGATTGCATTAAAGAAACATACTAATAGCTGGTCTCAAGGGGTATTTCTTTTCCAGACTTTAATTTATATACTATCTCTTCTATTGTAAAAGTTATTACTTTATTAATAGATCAGTCATATGTCACAAAATGGAAAGATTATTGGGAGCTAATTAGTATACACTTCATGAAAATCTCCTTAACACATAAAAATATGATTGTAAATAACTCCATGTTATGGTTACTAAAGGAATTTTGTACTTCACCTATTACACCTAAACATATGGTTTGTTACCCATTAAATATTATTATTAGTTATCGTAACTTTATATTCATGCACCCTAAGTATAGGGAATGGAATTTTATTGTATTTCCTATAATGTATACTCAGGGTATGCTTTTGTCATCTACTTCTGAAGGAACTCATTTAGCTATAGATAATGATCTAAAGTACTGGTATCAGTTGATATCTGATAATAAAGTTAAACATCTAGATTTCTTAAAACAAGAATTTGATCTAAGAGAAACTTGCTGGTTAGAGGTTCAGACCTTTAGACAACATCTCATTAATAAAATAGATTTAATGTCTATAACTGTTAAAGAATCTATTCCAACACTGATTGATTACTTGATATTAAATTTACAACATAAAGTTTCTGATAAAGGTAAACTTTCATACATACATAAAGTTATCAGACAAGAAACTTTTACAGTGTAGATTCATACTAGAATTATTTCACTTCTATTAATGGGGACCCACCAAATCAACAAGATAAACAATATATATTGAATCTGCTTATAGAACTACGTCTTCCATTGTCTGGAGACTTTATACATGGAAATTTTTACATAGATCTTTTTATACACCTTTGATGATGAATAAAATAAATAATAAAGATAATCTATGTAAGAGATGTAATGTAGAAATTAATGCTGACTGGGCTCATATGTTTTATGACTGTATAAAATTGAAAGAATACTGGAAGTCAATTAATGAATTTTTGCAGGCTCTTTTTACAGATAATTTCATTATTTCTAAATCTCTTATATTATTCAACACACCTGTACCTCAAAGTGTTAAAAAGGTTAAGCTTCCCTTATTATGGTCTATGCTAGCAGTGGCTAGGAAAATAATAACTAGAAATTGGATTTCAGATACAGCTCCTTCATTCAATGAATTTAAAAATGTTATGAATATAGTGTGCCATATGGAAATAAACACAATTAGGACTAGAACAAATAGAAAAACATCTTATTTTATTGTATGGGATAATTTACAAAATTTGTTAAAAAATTTTAATTTCAATAGCATGGTATTTTAGTTTAATTAATTGATCTGATTGTAGTGGATGTCTTTGTAAATACTTTAGTTGTTTTGTTGAATATTATAATAATACCTATTTTTAATTACTTGTATAAAATTGTTATGATATTTCTCTCATATGTTAAAACAATAAACCTGTTTTGAAAAAAAAAAGAATTGAAAACATCGACATGTGTGTTTAAAGCAGCAGAACTCACCTCTGCACTACCAGGCTATAACTCATTCCACACCTTTCGGCCCAGAAACGTGGACCGACCCTCCAAAGGTGGTGGTGTCTCCATATTCATAAAGGATATGCACGCCTCCAGACTAGTATCCCAGCATAATGCGTCTGAGATACTTCAGCTACAACTAATATTGGGTAAGGCTGCAATCCAAGTCATAGCCTGCTATAGGTCCCCAGCCATGTCCCTAGACTCTCACTCAATGTTCCTAAGCACCCTGGAATCTATCAAAGTCCAGTCCAACACTCTCATACTAGGAGACTTCAACTACATCTCCATCAAATGGGAAAACTACTCAAGCACCAATGGATTCAACAATTCCATTGCCCTGGACCAGCTCATTCTTACCCCCCACTAGAGGAAGCAACATCCTTGACCTGGTTATTACTAACATGGGGAACCATGGCTCTACACCAATAGTTAATTCCTCCCTGGTTAGATCAGCCCACAAACTAATTACCATGGAAATACACATCTCACCCACACCCCCTGCAAAGGTATCCACCATGAAAAACTTCTCCAAAGCTGACTATGGACTCCTAAAAACAGAGGTGGCTAATTTCACGGCAAAAATAGATGCATGATTGCCGAATCAAACACCAGTGCACTGTACGAACACGTACATAAATGCATGGAACTAGCCATACCCAATAGAGCCAAGCCACTCTCCTCCAAAACAAAGAAGCCAGTCTGATGGTCCTCTGACATTAATAAATTCTACAACAGAAGGAAGAAACTGCTGCAGAAAAAGGTGAAGTGCCAAGACTGGAAAAATTTCCTTATTAGCATCAACAAAAAGTTGAGATCCCTCATCAAAACCTCCAAAGCCAGATATGAAGTAGACCAAGTAGACTATTCTCTGTCTGTTAAACCTAGCACTTGCTCCTACAGTAATTATTACCTTGATACAGAACTCTTGTCTTAGATAGTACCCCAAAAAGGCAAAGCCCCATTTCTCGGTCACCCACATCCCCCGGAATCTCTTTTAAAGTTTTTTTGTCTATTCCTTCTAGCATGTCGAGGGATCAGTTGCTAGTGCCCTCTCCTGCTCAGCTGGTGAACCTGGGAATATTGAGGCAATGTTACAATTGCCTCATGTACACAGACAACCCTCTCCTCCTCCCACAAAACACAAATACATGCGAGAGATGCAACTATACGGCCAAACTGGAGGCTGAGCTCTCTCAACATAGGACTGGCAAGACCAGTCAGGAGGAGAAGGTTACCACACACACTATAGACCCAGTCTCACATAGTACCATCACAACCTCAAATCATACACATAAACACACAAAGACATACTCGGAGGCTCTGATCAAAAATCTACCAAAACAGCAGAGGCCACCAAAGCAGACACCCAAACAACCACCACCTCAGAACACAACACCTGAAACACATAGACCTCACAGTCAGAGTATCAAACAGTCACAGCCCTTAAGGCCAAACACAATGCCAGATACACTAGTCATTGGTGACTCCATAGTCAGACACACTGACGTCCCGCTCAACAGACTGAGTAAAGAGAGAATTACAGTAAGCTGCCTGTCGGGCGCTAGAATCCGCCACATAACGCAAGCACTCAGGTCTCTCAACAGCAGGTACAAATACGACTCAGTCATTGTCCACGCTGGTGTAAACGACCTGAGACGTACCTCCTTGGACTACATGAAAAGAGACATTGAGGAGCTCTCTGATTATGTAGCCCAGGCAGGTATGACCCTGACCTTGAGCAGTATCCTACCTTCACCAAGAATGATGCCACAATACAGAGATAAGATGATCAGCTTTAACAATTGGCTTAAACTCTGGTGTCATTCAAAGGGGATCCAATGTCTGTCTGCCTGGGATGACATGCTGGACAAGCCACGCTGCTTCGCAAGGGATGGCTTGCACCTGTCACCCTGGGATTCCGGATATTGGCAAAGGCTCTTGCCACCCCATAGTGCCTTTTTAGGCAAGGCTCAAATTCTAAACCTACCACCCTAGAACACAAAAAGGAAAAAATAAGGGTAATGCTGCTCAATGCCAGAAGTCTAAATCTCAAAATGCACGACTCGAGGCCCTTCTCAGTATGGAGAACATCGATGTCTGTGCTGTGACAGAAACCTGGTTCAAGGCTCCTGAGAGCACCCCAGCACTATCAGGTTTTACCTCATATCATGCTCTGGCCCCAAAATCCGGACAATACCAAGAAAGGAGGGGGGGGTATCCATATTCATCAAGGACACCCACACCTCAAGACTGGTGGCAACGCACGATCCATCGGAGACCATCCAGGTGCAATTAACCATAGGCAAGACTGCTCTGCAAATTGTAGCATGTTACACGCCACCTCACAAACTCAGGAACCTCACATGGCCTTCCTGAAAACACTGGAGGATACATGTATCACCAAACACCATCATACTAGGTGACTTCAATTACCCTAATATAGACTGGGAACACTACTCAAGCCCAAACACCCTAGCCCAAAAGTTCCTGGAATTCATAAACTCAAATGCCATGGAACAACTAGTCACCATCCCCACAAGAGGAGAAAACATACTTGATCTCATCATCATGAACATGGGAGCACAATGTTCAACACCAGAAGTATACCCCTCACTGGTGAGATCAGATCACAAACTAATCTCGCTGGAGGTCCTCATCCCACCCCACCTGAAATAAAAAAGACCACAGTAAAGAACTTCTCGAAGCCGACTTCACACTTCTAAAGACTAGTGTGGTCTCCTTTAAGGCCCCGAGCCGCGGAAAACAGTACTCAAGCCGCTGAATCACTTACAAATGCCTTCTACCAGCACCTGCAGGACTGCATGGATAAGGCAATCCCAAGCAAAACAAAGACTCTTTGTACCAAAGGCAAGCGTCCAGTCTGGTGGACCCCAGCCATAAACAAACTCTACAAGAAAAGGAGGAAGCTACTACAAGATAGAGCAAAATCCTTAAAAGGTAAGACACCTTTGATCACTATAAGTAAAAACTAAGAGCTCTCATAAAATCATCCAAAGCAAATTTTGAGAGAAAAATAGCTAAAGACTCAAAAGACAATCATAAGGCCTTCTTTAGCTATGTTAGAAACCTGGGAGGAAACTCCCAGATATGCTCAGAACTAGTTCAAAATGATGTGAAGATTACTGATCCTACAGACATTGCCAACATACTGGCTGACAGGTTCAGTGCAAACTTCTCCCCCCCTCCCCCTCAAAAGGAGAGATATCTATACCAAACGAATGCAGCCCCCCAAACATCTCTAACGCCCAAGTGAGAACTGCTCTCTCCAAAGCAAAAAACACAGCATCCATGGGACCTGAAGGTGTCCCCAGCTGTGTGCTCCACGAACACAACGAGGAATTAAACCCACAGCTAGGACAGCTGTTTAATCATAGTCTCACCTCTGGATACGTACCCAGGGAGTGGCGCACTGCAACTGTGGTCCCACTTCACAAAGGCGGTGCCTCCACCGACCCTGGAAATTACCGGCCCATTAGCTTGACAAGCCTTATCTGCAAAGCCATGGAGAGGATCATAATGGACCTCATAAATAAAGACATAGGGAATTTGCAGACTTTGGATCCAACCCAGTTTGGCTTTGTCAAAGGCAGATCATGCCTTTTAAACTTGGTTGACTTTTTCAAACAGTCACCAAAGCCATTGATGAGGGAAAGGCAGTCCATACAGCCTACCTCGATCTGGAGAAGGCCTTTGATACAATACCCCACTGGTATCATTGAAAACTCATCAGCTTAAATGTTAACCCATACATCACAAGATGGGTTGCAAACTGGCTGAGTGACAGAACCCACAGGGTCAGAGTTGCTGGCGCCATGTCAGACTCAAAGCCTGTCACAAGTGGTGTCCCACAGGGCTCAGTCCTGGGCCCACTCTGGTTTGGCATCTACTTTTCCAGTACAAGCAAACACAGGAGGGTTATGGCTGACAAAGTTTGCAGATGACTGCAAACTGGGTGCCATAGTCGAAAACACATCTGACACAGATATCCTTCAGAAGGGTCTCACAGAAATGGATAACTGGTGCCAGAGCCATGGCCTAAAGTTAAATGCCAAAAAATGCATAGTCATACCCTTCGGGAAAAACAAGGTTACCCCTAGCTACCATATAGGTGGCAATCCACTGAGCACAGAAGAAGTTATCAGGGACCTGGGGACCCAGGTTGACAGTAGCCTGTCATTCGACACCCATGTAGCTAAAGTAATTAGGAAGACCTTCTACATTGCCCACCTTATCATGAAGGGATTCACATCTAGATCAAGGGAGGTCATAGTCTCCCTATACTCATCACTCATCAGACCAATGATTGAGTACAATGCCCCATTCGGAATGTATCTGACCCGACACTTGCAGCAGCTGGAGAGGCCACAAAAGTTCCTCACCAAAAGGATAAAGGGTCTCAAAATCTGTCCTATGCTGCCCGACTGAAAGAACTCCAGCTCTATTCAGTCGCCACCACTTGCTCAGAGGTGACCTTTGCCTGACATACAAGGCCATGTCAAACCCAGATTTGATGAATATGCTTCACCTCAAAAATCTAGATCCATCAGAGCCACAAGGGCGGGAGACTTAAACCTCGACACGGCTATTAATAGGACGTGCTGGAGGGATAGATTCATCACCCAAAGACTCCCTATGCTGTGGAACAAAATCCCGGTATATGTGAGGCAGAGCACCTCGCTGGCCTTGTTCAAGAGAAATCTTGACCAATGGATGGGAGATCGCAGATATACCCCAGGGATTACCTCAGTGTCACTGCTCGACAGAGGCACAGCAAAATAATGGGTATAGTTCCCCATACTAAAGGGGTGGCGTAAGCCACAAAACTATGGGCTAGGCTTGTAAATGCCCTCGGGCAGATAGCCTAGTATGAACCTATGAACCTATGAACCTATGAAGGCAGAATTGTGGCAGACAATAAGAACAACCACAAAACCTTATTTAGTTATATCAAGAATCTCCATGGCAATACCCAGATTTGCTCTGAGTTACTGCACAATGGTACCTCCTTTACTGAGCCAACAGATATTGCCAACATGCTGGCCGACAGATTCAATGCCAACTTTACCCCTCTCTCTCCCCCAAAGGACCAATTACAATACAGTAGGAATGCCAGGCACCCAGCATTGCTGCAGCACAGGTTAACGCTGCATTGTCCAAAGCCAAGAATACAGTTTCCATGGGAACTGACAATATCCATGGATGTGTTCTACATGAACTGCAAAGTGAACTGGCACCACACCTGTCTGCCCTGTTCAATCACGACCTCACCTCAGGCCTTGTCCCTTCTGAATGGTGCACTGCCACAGTCATCCCTCTCCACAAAGGGGGAGTCACTACAGACCCTGGGAATTATCTCCCCATTAGCCTGATAAGTCTAATATATAAGGCTATGGAGCACATCATCATGGACCTAATTAACAATTATATAGGGAATCTCCAAACTCTAGATCCCACTCAGTTTGGTTTTGTGAAAGGTAGATCTTGCCTGCCCAACCTGGTTGATTTCTTTGAGTCAGTCACCAGAGATGTGGATGAGGGCAAGGCAGTTTATACAGCCTACCTCGATTTGGCCAAGGCCTTTGATACCATTCTCCACTCAGGAATTATTGATAAACTCCCCAAACTAGGCATAAACCCCTATATCACTATGTGGGTTGCAAATTGGCTCACAGATAGAACCCACAGTATGAAAGCAGCAGACTCCAAGTCTGACTGCTGATCAGCCAGGAGTGGAGTCCCACAGGATCATTCCTGGGTCCTCTCCTGTTTGGCATCTACTTCTCAGAAGTCCAGGCCAACACAGAGGGATCCTGGCTGACCAAGTTCACAGATGACTGCAAGCTGGGAGCCATTATTAACTCCCCGAGTGATGTAGATATCCTACAGAAAGGCCTCACTGAGACCAATGACTGGTGTCAAAACCATGGCCTTAAGCTTAATGCCAAAAAATCCATTGTCATCCCTTTTGGGAAAACCTTAGTTCCCACTAATTACCACATTGATGGGAGCCCACTGAACACTGAAGGTGTTATAAGAGATCTGGGGACACAGGTTGACAGCAACCTCTCCTTTGACCACCACATTGCCACTGTGGCCAGAAAGTCCTTCTATGTGACACATCTCATTACCAAGGGTTTTGCATCCAGGAAGAAAGAGGTCATCATCTTTCTCTACTCTTCCCTCATTAGACCAATCATCGAGTAAAATGCCCCATTTGGCATGTACCTCACTAGACCCATGCAACAGCTGGAAAGGCCACAAAAATACCTCATGAAGAGGATCCTAGACCTTAAACACATGTTCTATATACACAGACTCTATTCTCTGTCTCATATCGTCTACTAAGAGGCAATCTTTGCTTGACTTACAAAGTCATGTCCGACCCAGCTCTGTTAGAAATGCTACATCTAAAGAAATCCCAGTCCCTCCACACCACATGCTCCAGGGACTGCAACCTCATTATCACAATCAGAACATGCTGGAGGGACAGGTTCATAACCCAGAGACTGCCCATCCTCTGGAATACACTTCCCATACATGTCAAGCAGAACACCTCACTGGGCCTCTTCAATAGAAATCTTGATTAGTGGATGGGAAATAGAAAGTTCACCCTGGGTTCACCCAAGTGGCTCTACTTGATAGACGGCATTGGGAACTAACGACAGGCAGCACAATGCCAGGGCACTTCTATGGGCTAGGCTTGTAAAGGCTCCAGGGCCATTAGCCTAGTACATGCCTATGAACCTGTATGCTGTATGTACTTATTCCCACAACTTACTGACCTGGAGGGAACAACATCTTGGTTGGCAGCCTGCTATCCCCCCTTATCTACTTGCTTTCTTTACCTCTCTGGAGTCCCTCTTCCCCTAAAGTGTTTCCTCTGCCCCCCTCCCAGCTATACAGTTAGTACACCCATCTGCTAACACCCTTACGATAGGCAAGCTACTGCTGTTAGCCTCATCAACTACCCTCTCTTCTGACTAACTGATCCTGTGCTTACCTCCTATTTATCCACTAATATAGCTGCTTTTCTCTGTTCTCCTATTTGCACTCCTGTTGATTAACTTTCTTTTTCCTCTTGCTATCCTGTCCCCCGCACAAAGTGCTACACATCCATATACTGCATTGTCTCTAAGTGAGGCTTATAGACAAAGCAATTGATAGATTTTACTTCTACTGAGCACTCACCTAGTCTGATTCTACCATTTCTCCATTTGCCCTCACTGCACTCAGGCTTACTTTGCTCCCCTACCCTATCCCCATTACCACCCACCTCCTCTTTCCTTTGGCTAATACATAGCCAAACCACACTCCCCACCCTTCATCCAACCACACTAACCCTTCTATAGTCTCATTCCAAAAGGCAATCTACACTTGGCTGGATACTGACTAATAAGCCCCACCTAGGTTACCTAGCTGGCTGCCTCCCATACTCCCTCAATGACCACTCAACAACCTTCCTATACAGGAAATGAACACATTCCCAAACTAACATAATATATAAATTCATCCGTAGCAAGAAACATTTCTCCCCCTTCACTTTTAACCAACTACTCCAACAAAGCAACTGGTAACCTCTTATAAACCTCTCACTGGATAAAGCTGTACAGTACTTCAATGACACTTTTCTCAAAATACTAAATATCCTCGCACCCACAAAAAAATAAGACAAAAACCTAAGCACATACCCTGGTTAACTAGAGACACCAAATCTCTACTTAGAAAAGGAGACAAAGCATGGTTAGAATATTACATCTCCAAGGATGAAACAGACCTCAACACATATCAACAACTCCAGAATCTAACTAAGAAACACATAATAGCAGATAAATAAACGTACTTCCAAACATGCCAACACATCTACCAAAATGCCCCTCAAAAATTCTGGAAAAACATTAACCAACTTCTCAACCAAGGCTATGTCCCAACTCCTCTACCAGTCACGTGAAATACCACAGACCCCATAGCCACACAATTCAACACTCACCTCATAAACAAAATCACATCTCTCATTGACTCTCTTCAAGAGGAATCTTGATGAGTGGATGGGAGATCATAGGTTTAACCCGGGTATCACTTCTGTGTCACTGTTAGACAGAGGCACAGTATACTAACCTCGAAAAAGGGCATAGCAAAATTCATTTAAAATGGGTGGCGAAAGCCAAACACACTCTGGCTAGGCTTATAAATGCCCTAGGGCAGATAGCCTAGTATGAACCTATGAACCTATAGGTAACCGACCAATGCAACCTCATAAAAACACTCCTTTCCAAACTGAAATACTGCTGTCTAGCAGCTGGTCTACTACCCACTGAATTCCTCAAAATAGCTGCCCCCTCTATTGCCTATCCCATATCAGTCCTGATCAACCATTCAATTGCAGAGAAACACTTCCCCTGTCTATGGAAAATATCTAATATTATTCCTCTACACAAAGGTGGACCCACTAAGGAAGGAACTACTGTCCCATAGCCATCCTCTCCCCCCCTAGCTAAAATCTTGGAAAAATGTATTCACAACCAACTCCTCACCGTTTCCTCCATAACAGCCTCCTTTCCTCCACTCAACATGGCTTCAGGCCCAAACCTAGCATGACCACAGCCCTTATATATTTTACCAACACCATCCAAAATCTCATTAATAATGGCCAATAGTCTCATTCATTTTCCTTGATGTGTTAAAAGCCTTTGACACCATTTCCCACCAAATCCTACTCCACAAACTGTCTTCCTATGGCCTTAGCTCATATGCCCTGTCCTAGTTCCATAACTATCTCTCTAACCATCAGCAAGCTACCAAATGGGAAAACACCCTTTCTTCCCTTCTTGCTATCTCTATTAGAGTACCCCAAAGTTCCATTCTTGGCCCCCTTCTCTTTACCATTTTTACAAATAACCTCAGATCTGTAACCCAACTAGCTTCCATAATCCAGAAAGTAGATGATTCCACACTTATTTGCTCAGCCCCCACTCCCCAGGAACTACAAACAAAAATGCAAACTTATTTCCAAGATATAGAAAAATACCTCACTGATCACCAACTCATACTAAACCCTAGCAAAACCAAATTAATAGTTTTCAGATATAACAAACCAAAAACATGCCAGCCCCCTCTAACAATACTCTCCTCAAACAGCATTGATATAGAACCCACAAGCCAAACCAAACTTCTAGGTGTCACTTTAGATGATAACCTAAGATTCAATAACCACATCACCCTCACCATCAAAAAAGTTCACATCAAACTAGGTACCCTCTATAGAGCTAAATCTTACCTCACCTCACTGAAAGTGCTTGATTAGCCACCTCCCGCTCACAACTACTTTCCACCCTTCTCTATGAATCCCAAATATTTGCCAACCTACACAAATCAGACCTGTATAGTCTAGAATCCTGCTACAACAAAATTGCCAAGATCGCCCCAAGCCGCACATATAGAACCCACCACTACTGAGCTCTCTCCCATCTCAACTGGCTGGAACTCCCTAACCTGTTAAGTCTAAATCAACTTTCCATAGCCCACAAAATAGTTCACAAACCCAATGAATGCCCCACACTAACTAACCTAATACAACCTAACATAAACCAAAGATTATTCAGGTTCTCAAACAAACTTATGTTAAAGGTTACCCAACCCTACAACTCACTAGGCACCTCCCTCTACTCTTACAAAATAGCCAAGCTCTGGAACACTCTTCCCCAACCCATAGCAATAAACCCTAAATACCATGAGTTCAAACACCTCTTAAAAGAACATCTAGCAAACCACTAGCTCTGCTCCTGCCATACCCTTGGTTAACCCTACCCATTCCCTAGCTATATCTACTGCTCATCTTCTCAAAGCTATCATCTACCCCACATCTCTCCTATTACTAGCTTGACTGATCTTAAATCCTAGGCAAGTTTACCTAGTTAACTTTGGTACCTTTCCTGCCACTGTTAAAATATTTTATTAATGCACAATCAAGCACATTGTTCTGAAACTGTATCTCATGTCTGTGCCATAAATAATTGTTTGCTTTTGAAGTATATACTGTTGTTATCAAATAATATTAATATTAGTTTTGTTTAGTAATTGTTAGAATTCTATTCTGTATGTCAGGAGTTTTCTTCCTGTGTCTCTGCTGAAAATGGGCTTCTGGCCTAGTTGCACATTACTCGGTAAACAAATGTAATAAATAAATAAAATAAATATTCCTTTTTGTCAATTATTAATAGTACATGTGATAGGTGATGAGGAGACAATATGGATAGAAGTGTGTCAGAGGTGGAAAATACATTTATTAAGAGATGTTATTGTGCTATTAAGGTGTTTAAAGCAAAGGAAAATGCATTATTGTTTCATAGATACGACTTGTTAAAAACAATCTAATCAGGCCACTAAGAGGGATTCATCTGAAGATTCCCTTAGATTTTTGACCACCAATTTATTTATTTAACATTTGTTTACCTGGAAAATCCAATTGGGACAGAGTCCATTTTCAGTGGAGGCCCAGTGAGAAAAACTCCAGATGCATGTCTTTGGAGCAGCTAGATGAAACCCACATAAACACAGGGATGGCATGCAGACTCTGCACAGAAGGCACCCCAGATGAGAATCAAACTGGAGTATCTCTTGCTGTGAGGCAAAAACACTAACTGCTGCATCACTGTGTCTCCCCTTACCAAACCAAAATCTTCAGAAAACTGGTTAATATATTTCGGCCAATACTGAGGAATGATCATATTCCTTGGAATTTAGTCCAAGAACATTACTTGTTTTGTTACATGACTAACAGCATATAACGGCAATATTTTTCAAGATGTAAAAATGTTTTTATTGTGAGAACTTTATAAAGGGTCTTGGTACTTATTAGACTGGCTGTTTTCAATGTGGCTCTTGATCTATGGGTCTAAATTTCTTAAAATACAAGTTTGTTTTATCAGTTGATATGAGTAGAACATAAATATAAATGTTAGGTTATATATATTTGAGATTCATTTTATGTGAGCAAACTATTTATATGTTTTATCAAACTATTTAATTATATCATAGTGATATTAGATATTGCAGACAATGAACCCCACTATATAAACATTCAGTTATACATAAAATGCCATTTTACAGCTATTGATAAAGTACAATTCAACATTAAAAATGTATCTACAAAACACATATTTTGGATAAAAAAAGAATAGTGTGGCTTTTGCAACTTGGGGCTTTATACAAGCCAGGATTGAATGAAAATGTTAATTTTGTTTGGTTTATGTTTCATGTGACTTGTTAGAAAGCACTAAACAGGTTTCTGCAAGAGCAACACCTCTTTTGCTGTTTTTTTTTTTTTTCTTATGGTATGGTTAAATTAAAAGTCTTATTAAAGATTTTCTGCTTGAACTACTGATGCTGTCTTCTTTTCATATTTTATGAGTTGTGACAAGCACTATGTCACACACAGTTCCCCAGATTCACGAACGGCTGATTTCTGTGCAGGAACAGTGTACCCACTCCTGCACGGAAAATGGCTGCTTTGCAATCCAGGTACGTGCCTTTTTCATGTGCATGAGTGGTCCTACACTGTTCCTGCATGGAAAGCCATACAGGATGCAAATCACCTCATCTGCTGGTAAAAAACATGCAAATGAGGTGATTTTGCAATCCATGAAGCTGGCCAGACTCCATGCACGAACAGTGTCAGAGCAGAAATGTATTTGGTTAGTAACTGAATACATTTCTGCATCTGAACAAATGGAGGCAGGACAGCTCATGGATAGCATGTATTACAGTCAAACACACATGCCAATGACCAAATATAAGGCCATTGGCATAAAAACAGTTTATTCTTTTTTTTTTTTTCTGGCCGATCTTGACCGTTTAAGCTTAGGGCAGTGGTGTGCAAACAGAATCATGCTGAAAATAAAAAAAATGAGAAAAGTAAATTTGAAACCAAAAACCACACAGGAACACAAAAAAGTAAGAAATATTCTGTACTGGTGCATCCAGCACCTCGGCTTATTATTATTTATTTTTATTTATTTAAATTTGTTGACCGGGAGTGTCCGACTGGACGTGGGTCCATTTTCAGCGGAGGCCCGGGGAGAAAAGCTCCACAGTAAAATAAACAGACAGTAGTTACATTGGATTACATAGTGATTAACAATTTAACACAGAAATTACTTACAACATATTTATAGATGAAGAATATAGTACATCAGTAGACAACTAGAATCTTTATCAGTGAAGTACATAACAGGCATTAACAAATGTAACAATGAGAAGTTCCTGCTGTATAATAAGTACTAGGCTTATGAGCATCTGAGCTTGCTATCATCAAGGTAGTTAGTGGAGGTGAAAGAAAGGTAGTAGTTGGATGGGATGGATGATATTAGAGTGGGAGTTGCAAGGGCATAGCCAGCATGTTTTTAGGTGCGCTTTTAATAAAGATTTGAAGTTGGTGCATGATGGTAAGGAGGTAATTGTGGGTGGGAGTGAGTTCCATAATTTGGCTATGGCGCAAGAGAATAGTGCTTCACCAGCAGAGTTATTGGCTTTAGTGATCTGCAAGTGATTTTTGTTGCTGGATCTTAGTGGTCTGGTGGTGCGATAGGGTTGGAGTAGATTCTGGAGGGATGGGAGTAGATTCTGGAGGGATGGGACATTTAGTGGATGGCTTACTAGTTTGTGGGTGAGTGAGAGTTGATACCACTGAAGGAGGTGAGGGAGTTCAAGCCAGCCCAATTCAGCAAGTGAGAGACAGTGGTGACTACGGTAGGATGCCCCTGTGGCGAATTTTGCGATTTTGTTGTAGCAGGTCTCTAGCTTGTTTAGATCACATTGCCTTAGGTTGGTATATACTGGAGAGGCATAAAGTAGGGTGGAGATAAGGTGGGAATTTGCTATTGAAATCTTTGCTGCTTTGGTGAGAAATTGTTTATTTCTGTATAATGCTCCTAGTTTTTTGTGGACTTATTTTATGGTCATGGATATGTGAATGTCAAATTTTAGTTTATTGTCTATTTCCACTCCTAGCAATTTGGTGTGTTCAGTTGGGTATATAGTGGTGTTGTCTTTTGCTGTGATGTTAAAGCGAGAGTTGTTTTGAGTATGTTTGGTGGGTTGGAAGATGAGTAGTTTAGTTTTGTTTGGGTTGAGTATTAATTGGGCATCGGATAACCATGTTTCAACAGAGGAAAAGGCTTCCTGTGTGACTTTTTGCAGTTTAGGTAGGAACTGGGCTGAGCAGGTGATGGTAGAGTCATCTGCGTATTGGATGAGTGTGCCATGTTTGGTGGCAGAGGCTAGATTATTGGTGTAAACAGAGAAAAGTAGGGGTCCAAGGATGGATCCTTGGGGAACCCCTATGGAGACAGGTAGTTGGGGAGATATGTCATTCTGCCATACAACGGATTGTTGGCGGTCAGACAGGTAACTCTGAAACCAGTTGGTGACTGATTGTGAGAAGGATAGGTTATTGAGGACAGATATAAGTTGTTTGTGTGGGACCATGTCAAATGCTTTAGATAGGTCTAGGAAAGTAGCAGAGGAGAGATATCCATTGTTTTTATGCTGAAGGATAGTGTTTGTAAAGGAGAGTAAGGCAGTGGTGGTGCTATGGTTTGGTCGGAAACCATGCTGAGTACTGGAAAGGAGGTTGTTAGTAAGGAGGTAGTGTGAGACCTGAGACTTGAGGCTTACACCTTCAAGGAATGATTAATACACCACATAGCACACATTTTATACTATGCTTAATTACATAATTGAAAATCAATTAATAAGTTCCCAAGGTGCAAGTACAGAAATTTAAAGTGACAATGCATTCCACTATACACATAAAATAAATGCTTATAATTAAAATATATGCAATTTACTAAAGTAACCTATATCTCATCCCACATTCATATTAATGTCCAGGTTCAATCCACTAGGATATAAAGTGCCAAAATTAATAATGCACTTTGTCTCTAACAACATCAAGTTGCTCAAAAAATCCTCACCCTGACAAGCTGTGGGTTTAGTCAACACACTGAAAAGAAAGTGGAATCAGAATTCCCATGAACTTTTCTAAAATGTTCTGCTACTGGGGTTCCCAGTCTGCCCCTGCTGATGTCCCCCAAATGTTCCATAATCCATTTTTTCACTGCCCTTTTGATTTGTCCTATATACCACTTTATGGAGAACAACAACAACCAATAATGTAAACCACACCCCAAGATTCACAATTGTATTAATCCAGGATCTTATATGATCTTCCATTTATGTTAACCCCATTCAAACTTCTAATCTTGTGGCACGCCTACCACATGGAAAACTCCCTTTTCTTACATTTTCCACTTCCACTTTACCCGTGTTAAGTAATTCTTTTAAATTCATGAACCTACTATATGAAAAAGGGACCCTTTCAGGGAGCAACCCCTTAAGACCTACATAATTTCTGATTATAGGCCAAAACCTATCTAGTAGTTTCCTGAGAATATCAGAAAATGGTGGGAATTTGTTCACAAAAAACATTCTGTCCTAATTCTCTCCTCTCCTCCTATCCTGGTTTATGTGATCTCTCCTTACACGATTCCCTGCTCCCTCAGTGTATGCCATGATAAGCAGGACCCCTCCCTGTCTTCAACAGAGACAGCACCAAGCAGTAAAAAAAGTGTCTCCTTTGAGGAGTTGAATGAGGAACCAGTGAAATCCACAGTTCAGAGGGGACAACTGAAGGCTCTAAGGGCCGAGGTTGCAAATGGCAGAGAAATTCGAATTTGGGCAGCAAGAACACTGTGTGCATCCTTGTGGAGACCTGATTTTGTGGTCATTCACACAAGCAACACTTTCCTTACCCCTCCTTTAGCACTGCTGCTGATGTCACTCACCTTCAAAGATACCTTTGCATGTTCTCCAACATGTAAGCTCCGTGGCACATGTGATAAATGCTGAACAATGAAGTAGCAGTAACTGCATAGGTAGGGATTTGAATCTCATTTCTGGCAGTTGTTTGTGTGTGTACCTATGTTACTTCAAAGAACATGCATGTGGGACATGCACAACCCAGGCATTGTCCATGATATGGAATATAAATCACATACATGGAAAGCAGTGCACATCACTGGTCACCCACAATAGAAATCTGGATGAGTGGATGGGGAATACAATACCCACCCCTGGGGACCACTCCAGTGACTATACGCCTGAGCCACACTGGGGACTATTTTCATCTGGCCTGATGCCAGGGTATTCCCTTGGGCTAGCCTTGTACAGCCTTCAGGTCCATTCACCCACTACACACCTATGAAGCAATGAACCTATGGATCTCAGTACTGGCAAGTCTGTGTGTGTGTGTGTGTGTGTGTGTGTGTGTGTGTGTGTGTGTGTGTGTGTATAAATCAAACCTCAAAGTATGTGTGTGTGTGTGTGTGTGTGTGTGTGTGTGTGTGTGTGTGTGTGTGTGTGTGGTTGATGAATATCCCCTGTGGCTGTGGTTATTAGCAACTGGAGGTGTGTCCAAATCAGAACATGCACCATTCTCCATTCTACAACAGATGTAAATCAACATATACCCATATACAACCCTCAGCCCTATAATCTGTGAGGTATATGCAATCACTGTGTTACAGACCGGGGATTACCGTGCACATACTGTACTGCTTATGACATGGTGGATGTTTTAACACACTGTCATATCTTGTGAACTTGCTGTAGGGCTACATCCTGGTGACACACAGATGCCTAGAACAAAAATGGGATAGCATGTGAGAACACATTTACTCAGCGCTTCACTTGTGGGGACAGAGAGGGGTAAAGCTGGCACTGAATGTGTTTCCAAGACTGTGGCCAATATCAGTTGTCTCAGGATAGGTATTACTATTGCAGTAGCTTGCAGCACTTGTATTTAATACTGTGGAGGTTGTTGATGTAACTTTCAAAGGCTGTTGTGACTGTCATCAGTGTCTGTAGCATCTCTGCTGCCATAGATGCCTGTTGGCGATTCCATGAGGGATCCAAAGTTGTGTTTGAGGCTAATAAGGAAGTTCAACCGTCATGGGGCACCACCTTCCCCTGCAACAGTGTCCTCCTTCTGATGTACACTTTAGTAATGGCAGGGGACCATCACCATATCTCCCAGTGTTTGCAGGACAGTGTCTGGGTTCTGTTGGCTTTGGCTAGTACCATGCATTCATGTACCTGTTTGTACAGTGCCTATGTGTATGGTTCCACACTCATGCAGCTATTTCCCATTGCCATGGGTGCAGTGAAGACATCCACCCCTGTTTTCACGGCTGCAAAGTCAGCTTTGGCAAGTTTTTGCCAGGTGGTTATCTTTGTGGGTGGGGTGTGGCTGACATGTTGAGTTTCATGTTGATTACAGCCTGTGTGAATCTCACCATGCAGAGACTGACATCTGGGGATGAGCAACAGTCCCATATTTATGTGGTCAACACAGGTCAGGGTTGTTGCATCCTCTACCAGGGGTCAGTATGAGCTGGTCTAGGGCAATGGAAATGATAAATCCCAGAAGTGTTGGGCCACTGTACTGGTGATTGCTTACTTTCCCCAGGTGATGGAGGGGTAGTTGAAGACTCGTACTATGTCAGTGTTGCATTGGACAATCAAAGATGGCAGGGTGTTGAGGAATGTGCATTGACAGTCTAGAGACATAGATGTGAACCCATAGCAGGTTATGGTCTGAATTGCACTATTACTCCAAGGCAGTTGTACCTGAAGTATCTCCAATGCATTATGATGGGATACCAGTCTGGAGGTGTTCCTATCCATAATGAATATGGAGACACCACCTGTGGAGGTGTGGAGTGGTCCATGTTTGGTGGCTGACAGCTGTGGAGTGCGTCATAGCCTGATACTGCAGGTCTGCTGTCTGCTGCTGTAAACCACCTCTCCATTACAGCAGGTATGAGTGACTGCATCTTGACAGATGTCCACTGTTGAGCAGCATGACCCTCATATTGCATACATGTGTAGCTGTTATGGTAGTAATAACATTAGGAACACTGCCTAATAAGGCACCATAGGGGTGGAAAGACACTTAGCCAGTACCTGGCAACCCAGTGGTGACAGATGTAGGACATCCATGGCAAGTCATTGAGTTCTGTCAATCATGTCATCCCAAGCAGAGAGGTTCTGGATCCCCTGAAAATGACACATAACACATAAGCCAATGTTGCAGTTAATCATCTGTTGATAGTACCACAGTATCATTTTGGGTGACAGCGATATACTGCACAGGGCTACTGTCACACTTGCCTGGACTGCATAATCAGAGAGTTCAACCATGTCTCCTGTCATGTAGTCCAGGGAGGTGTGTCCCAAGTCATTCACACCCACATGGATACGGAGTGATACTCATAGTTGTTGTGGAGTGACATGATTGGCTGAGTCATGTGTTAGATGCTGGCATGTGATAGATATTTGGCTGTTACCTGCTCCATATTCAACTTAGTGAGTGGGATGTGTGTGCCTCAGTTTTGAGTTACCCATGATCACAGTATTGTGCAAGGTATTTAGCCTTAGGAGCTTAGGTTGGGGGCACACTGTGTAGGTTAAATATGTGTCCCTTAGCATGTGCTGTGTCACGGTTCATAGGTTCATAGGTTCATACTAGGCTATCTGCCCTAGGGCATTTATAAGCCTAGCCAGAATGTGTTTGGCTTTCGCCACCCATTTTAAATTTATTTTGCTATGCCCTTTTTCGAGGTTAGTATATTGTGCCTCTGTCTAACAGTGACACAGAAGTGATACCCGGGGTAAACCTATGATCTCCCATCCACTCATCAAGATTCCTCTTGAAGAGAGTCAATGAGGGACTCTGCCTAACCTGGACTGGGATTTTATTCCAGAGTGAAGGGAGCCTCTGGGTTATGAATCTGTCCCTCCAGCATGTCCTATTTATTTCATTGCTGAGGTTCAAGTCTCTCGAGCATGTAGCTCGATGGGATTTGGATTTTCTGAGGTGCAGCATGTCCATTAATTCCGGGTTGGACATGGCTTTATACGTCAGGCACAGATCGCCTCTGAACAGGTGGTATGCCACTGAGTAGAGCTGGAGTTTCTTTAACCGGGCAGCATATGGCATCTGTTTGAGCCCTTTGATCCTCTTGGTGAGGTACTTTTGGGGTCTTTCCAGTTGCTGCAGGTGTCTGGTAAGGTACATCCCAAAGGGGCATTGTACTCAATTATGGGCCTGATGAGGGATGAGTAAAGAGGCATGATGACCTCCCTGATCTAGATGTGAATCCCTTCATGATTAGGTGGGCTATATAAAATGTTTTTCTTACCACTTTGGCCACGTGGTTGTCAAATGAGAGATTGCTATCAACTTGGGTCCCCAGGTCCCTAATTACTTCTTCTGTACTTAATGGATTACCACCTATGTGGTAATTTGTGGGCACTTTGTTTTTGCCAAAGGGGATGACTATACACTTTTTGGCATTTAGCTTGAGGCCATGGCTCTGGCACCAGTTGTCTGGTTCTATGAGGCCCTTTTGGAGGATGCTTGTGTTGGCTGGAGAGTCAATTATGGCACCCAGTTTGCAGTCATCTGCGAACTTGGTCAGCCACAGTCCTTCCGTGTTGGCCTGTACCTCCGAGAAATATATACCGAACAAGAGAGGTCCCAGGACTGAGCCTTGTGGGACACCACTTGTAACTGTTTTGGAGTCTGACATGGCTCCAGCAATTCTAACCATGTGGGTTCTGTCCTTGAGCCAATTTGCAATCCATCTAGTGACATAGGGGTTTATATTTAAGCTGGTGAGCTTATCTATAATGCCCGAGTGGGGTATTGTATCAAAGGCTTTTGCGAGGTCCAGGTAGGCTGTGTGGACCACCTTCCCCTTGTCAATGGCCTTGGTGACTGTTTCAAAGAAATCAACCAGGTTTAAGAGGCAGGATCTGCCCATAACAAAGCTGAACTGGGTAGGATCCAGTGTTTGTAGGTCCGCAATATCTTTATTTATGAGGTCCATGATGATCCTTTCCATAGCTTTGCAGACCAAGCTAGTCAGGCTTATGGGGCAATAGTTTCCAGGATCCGTTGAGGCACCACCTTTATGGAGAGGGACCACTGTTGCTGTACGCCACTCTTTGGGCACATATGCTGTAGTAAGGCTGAGACTGAACAGTAGTTTTATGTTTGGGTTTAGCTCTTCTTGGAGTTCATGTAGGACGTAGCCCAGGACACCGTCTGGTCCCATTGATGCTGTGTTTTTTGCTTTGGAGAGGGCGGCTCTTACCTGAGCATCTGAGATGTCAAGGGGGCAGCACTCTGCTGGGATAGATATTTGCCCTTTTGGTGGGGTGGGGGGGGTTGCGCTGAACCTGACAGCTAGGATGTTGGCAATGTCTGTGGGTTCAGTGTATTTTTTGTCATTTTGGACTAATTCTGAGCATATCTGGGAATTACCACCCAGGTTCCTAACATAACTAAAGAAAGCCTTGTGATTATCCTTAGTGTCCTGTGCAAATTTTCTCTCGAAGCTGGCCTTAGACAATTTTATGTGTGCCCGTAGTTTTTTGCTAATACTGATCAGTGATGCCTTCCCTTTTTGGGATTTTGCTCTATCATTTAGTAGCTTCCTCCTTCTATTGTATAGTTTGTTTATGGCTGGGGTCCACCAGACAGGACGTCTGCCTTTGGAGGATTGGGTCTTTGTTTTATTTAGGATCGCATGATCCATGCATTCCTGAAGGTGTTCATAGAATGCGTTTATAAAGGATTCTGCGGTCTGGGCCGTATTTTCCACAGGCCCGGGGTCTTTTAAGGATTCCACCTCAGTTTTGAGGAGTGTGAAATTTGCTTTAGAGAAGTTTATCACTGTGGTTTTCTGGGCAGGGGGTGGGGTCGGGATGTGAATATCCAGTAAGATTAGTTTATGGTCTGATCTTACCAGTGATGGATACACTTCTAGTCTGGAGTGTAGAGTCCCCATGTTGGTGATGATCAGGTCCGGCATGTTTTCCCCTCTTGTGGGAGTGGTAACAAGTTGTTCCATAGCATTTGAGTTTATAAATTCTAGGAACCTTTGGGCTAGGGTGTTGGAGCTAGAGTAATGCTCCCAGTCTATGTTTGGGTAGTTGAAGTCGCCCAATATAATGGTGTTTGAAGAGACCTTCATATTTTCCAGTGTTTTCAGGAAGGCCGAGTGGGGTTCCTGGGTTTGGGAGGGTGGTCTGTAGCAGGCTATAAACTGGAAGGCAGTTTTACCCACTGTTAGTTGCACATGGATAGTCTCTGATGCTTCGTGCTTTGCCACCAACCTGGAGGTGTGGGTATCTTTGATGAATATCAATACTCCCCCTCCTTTTGTGGTTCGGTCCAAGTTTTGGGGCCGAAAAGCATGGTATGAGGTATAACCTGGTAGTGCTGGGGTGCTCTCGGGAGCCCTGAACCAGGTTTCTGTTACTGCACAGATATCGATGTTCTCCATGCTAAGGAGAGTTTCGAGTGCGTGCATCTTGAGGTTTAGACTTCTGGCGTTGAGTAGCATTACTCTTAGTTTCTTATCCCTTGTGATACCTATGGAGGTGGGTTTGTCTTTTGAGCCTTGCCTAAAAAAGGCACTATGGGGGTAGCAAGAGCCTTTGCCAATATCTGAAAGCCCAGGGGTGACAAGTGCAAGCCGTCCCTAGCGAAGCATCATGGCTTGTCGAGCATATCATCCCAAGCTGACAGGCATTGGATCCCCTTTGAATGACACCAGTACTTAAGCCAATTGTTGAAATTGATCATCTTGTCTTCATATTGTGGCATCATTCTTGGTGAGGGTAAGATGCTACTCAAGGTCAGGGTCATACCAGCCTGGGCTACATGCTCAGAGAGCTCCTTTATGTCTCTTTTCATGTAGTCCAGGGAGGTACATCTCAGGTCATTCACACCAGCATGGACAATGACTGAGTCATATTTGTACTTGCCTTGGAGTGACCTGAGTGCTTGTGTTATGTGGCAGATCCTAGCACCCGACAGGCTGCTCACCATGACCCTCTCCTTGTTCAGCCTGGTGAGCGGGACGTCAGTGTGCCTGACGATAGTCACCTATTACAAGTGTATCAGGTGTGTTGTTTAGTCTTAAGGGCTGTGACTGTTCGGCACACTGGCTTTGTGAGATATGTGAACCAAGTTCTGTACTGGATAGTACTAACTTCAATAAAAAACTGGAAGAACGAATACAAACTGCCAAAGATGTAAAACCAGGTTTAATCCAAACGCTAAAAACAGAGAACACACCAAGGTAGCAGCACTAGTTCACCAATAACCCAGTTTCGTCCCAAGGAAATGACTTCATCAGATTGGTGAAGTAGTACCACTAATTTATATTAAAATATATTGAATAATTACACTCAATTAACCCTTTTTAAAAAGACAAGGTACAAAAAACATCCCTTGGCCATACAAAATATATAATATATGGCTCAATTTGTTTAATTCATATCTGTTTACAAAGTTGTCAAATTACTTCTAATACTTAAAAAATATATACATACATAATTCAACAATAGTTCAACCAACCCTATGTAAAATAATACCCTATCTAAACAAGGTGTATATATTTTGTGTGTCTATTAAATAGATGTAATTTCTACAAAATTTATAAAATCTATAACAAATTCATAAAAATATATTGTATGATGATTAAACAATTCTAAACTGATAACACATACCCTGAATAAAAAATATATTAAATTTTTTTTAATTTATTAAGGTTAAACCTAATCTAATATCCTACACCTAGTACTTGACTTATTAAAAACTATATGTTTTGAATGTTTTTCAACCTAAGCCAGGGCTTGATTGAAATAAATTCATTCAAGCCTGGATCATGGTAAGCATCAAGTCTTAGTTGCCATGTGAGCTCGCTCATATCTAAGTGGTAATGGGTGATTCTTCCTTGTTGGTCAAAATTCACCTGCTGAATTACACAAAATTTAAAATTGTGTCTACCATTAGCCATGACATGTCTTGCTAAGGCATTTGTCAGTTTTTGATGTTTTATATCCAAAATATGTTCTTTTATTCTGTCCCTAAACCTTCTACAGGTTTTCCCTACGTAAAATGCCCTGCATTCTTGACACTTTGCCAAATAAACCAAGTTTTTACTATAACAGTCAAAATGTCCATTAATTATAATGTCACATTGGTTGACAGTAATTTTGTGTCCTGATGTCCAAATGTGTTTGCATGTTGTACATCTACCACACTTATAGTTACCCTTACATTTATTACTTGTGACCTTTGTGTCAACCATACTCCTTTCAAAATATCCTTTAATGACATATCCTTCTTAAATACAAATTTGGGCTTGTATGAAAAGAGCCTCTGTTCCACCTTATTTTTGTGAAATATCCCCCAATATTTCATAACAATGTTAACTAAATACTCAGTGTCCCTATTATACTTTAAAATATACAAAATAGTATCACTACCAAATGTATCTTGTTCACTATTATTTTTGGAATACCCAAACTGATCAATATTTGATGCAATAATTGGAACCATTATCTTGTTATTTCTTTTACAAACAATTTCCTTTTTCAAATCCTCACATAATTTTCCCAGATACCCTCTGTTAAGAAACATTTCTATAACAAATTCTAATTCATTCTCAAAGTCCACATCATCACTTACCATACGTACAACCCTAACCATCTGCCCCTTTACTATAGCTTTTTTCTGATGTTTAGGATGCCAGCTATCATAATGTAGGTACGAGTTAGAGAAGGTAGGTTTTCTAAATATTGTTGTTTTCACCTTACCTTCTTGTTTGTCGTATATAAGACTTACATCCAAATAATCTACCTTTTCAGTGTTAATTTGATAAGTGAACTTTAGAAACCAAACCGAATTGTTAATATAGTCGAGAAAATTGTCCAATAATAATTTTTCCCCTGTCCAAATGATAAAAATATCATCCAGAAATCTCAAATACATACTAATATATGGACTATATTCACTGTTATGTATATACTTTCTTTCCCAATAAGCCATAATGTAGTTGGCGTAGGTGGGGGCACAAGCTGCCCCCATAGCTACGCCAAAAGATTGTTTAAAATAATGGCCATCAAAATGTATATAGTTGTTTCTTAATACTAAATCCATTAATCTAACAAATGTATTGACTTCATCTTGTTCGTAAACCCCGGTGACACAAAGCTGTTCCTCCAACCATTCTAAACCTACATCGTGTGGGATCACACTAAACAAGTTACATACATCTATAGTAACAAAATAAAACTCTTTCGGTGTGATCCAGTGTTTAATGGTTTCCAAAAAATGCCACGAGTCCTTTACAATGTAAGGTGTAACTCCAAGACCTATCTTCAATTTTTGATCCAAAAACTGACTAATGAAACTCACTTTGCTGCGTTTTCCATCTACTATAGGTCTAAATTTAACATTGTTTAGCCCTTTGTGAATCTTTGGTATTCCAAAAATAGCACTCACTACAGGATATTGATTTAACATAAACTCATGCTCATTTTCAGTAATCTCTCCCTGGTAGACCATATCGTCCAAAGCCATATCAATCTTTTGGTAGGCTATGTTGATTTAATTAATACTAACTTCACTATAATTGACTTCAAGCAGCATGGACATCATAATACTGTTATAATCTTGTTTATTGGCAACCACAACCCCGTTGCCCTTGTCCGGTTTCATTATACGTATACAATCCTTGTTGCTAATAAATTTCAATATGTCATACTCATCTTTTGTTAGATTAAATTTACTTAAATACTGCCTGTGTCTATAGTGTTCCCTAAATTCTTGTTCACATATGTGTTCAAAGGTTGACACTACCTGATTCAAGCCAGGATTGTATAAACTGGATTTTTTTAATATTCTCTCATCACTTCTATGACTGTTATTAGTTGTGTCCATCCCGATGTTCATCTTGAGATTCATTTTGCGGACAAAAAGTTTTAAATCAATTAATGAATCAACAATATTCCCCCTCCTGCTTGGCACAAAATTAAATCCTTTAGATAAAAAATCAGCATGTTTTGTACCAATGTCAATATTTGAATAGTTATACACCTTAAAATCTCTACTGGTGTTTAATATTACTTTTGGCTTGCTTAATACCCCTTCACAATGCACTGAAATAATTGAGATGGTATCCTCCTGAAATAACTCTTCATAAAAGTTAACAATGCTCTCTATGTCTGAATTTTGACTCATATATTCATCAGGTAAATTCCCTTCTATATTTGTATGTTCAACTACTGGGGTTGTATAAAAGTTGTCAACATTCCCAACTTCTCGTTTGTCAATAATAGAAACTGAAGTTAAAGTATCTAAATCTGTATACATTTCAACCCCTAAGTTGTCACCATATACAATTCTCTCCTGAGAATTGAGGTCATCTAAATTCATTAGGATATAATCACATGCAATATAACTATCAGTGGCATCATTCGTAACTTTCTTACAATTTTGTATGTCATTAAAATCATGATTAACCACACCAAGTGCATCATTATGAGATTGTGAAATTTTGCACTCATCCTCGGCAATACCAAAATGACTTTCACTAAAAAGTGCATGTCTATGTTCTATAACATTTATATCAGACCCACTATATATGTCCGTCAATGTTATCATACTGTCATTGGTACCGTTGTAATGTACTCTAAGTAGTGAATCTGATTCATTATGAAACAGTACATTACCATGGTCGCCAGAAGTTTTGAGATGGTCATCTGCATTTGGTTCCATAATTACAGTTTCCAAAAAGGTTCCATCAATGTTGGCATCAACTTCCCCTAAGGATGTACTTAGTGCCTGTATGAAGTTTTTGTCCATCCCTTGTGTGGGCCAGTCGTCGTCTTGTTTTTTGCTCTCGCCCCCATCCAAATCGTTTGTTGCTCCTCGTAGTTGGCTTCCTGATTCCTTAGGCGTTCCAAACGCCTTAGGCCCTCTCCCAAAGGGTACCCAAAGGTACAAAACATGCTGATTTTTTATCTAAAGGATTCAGTTTTGTGCCAAGCAGGAGGGGGAATATTGTTGATTCATTAATAGATTTAAAACTTTTTGTCCGCAAAATGAATCTCAAGATGAATATCGGGATGGACACAACTAATAACAGTCATAGAAGTGATGAGAGAATATTAAAAAAATCCAGTTTATACAATCCTGGCTTGAATCAGGTAGTGTCAACCTTTGAACACATATGTGAACAAGAATTTAGGGAACACTATAGACACAGGCAGTATTTAAGTAAATTTAATCTAACAAAAGATGAGTATGACATATTGAAATTTATTAGCAACAAGGATTGTATACGTATAATGAAACCGGATAAGGGCAACGGGGTTGTGGTTGCCAATAAACAAGATTATAACAGTATTATGATGTCCATGCTGCTTGAAGTCAATTATAGTGAAGTTAGTATGAACTAAAGATTGATATGGCTTTGGACGATATGGTCTACCAGGGAGAGATTACTGAAAATGAGCATGAGTTTATGTTAAATCAATATCCTGTAGTGAGCGCTATTTTTGGAATACCAAAGATTCATAAAGTGCTAAACAATGTTAAATTTAGACCTATAGTAGATGGAAAACGCAGCAAAGTGAGTTTCATTAGTCAGTTTTTGGATCATAAATTGAAGATAGGTCTTGGAGTTACACCTTACATTGTAAAGGACTCGTGGCATTTTTTGGAAACCATTAAACACTGGATCACACCGAAAGAGTTTTATTTTGTTACTATAGATGTATGTAACTTGTTTAGTGTGATCCCACACGATGTAGGTTTAGAATGGTTGGAGGAACAGCTTTGTGTCAACAAGATGAAGTCAATACATTTGTTAGATTAATGGATTTAGTATTAAGAAACAACTATATACATTTTGATGGCCATTATTTTAAACAATCTTTACATTATGGCTTATTGGGAAAGAAAGTATATACATAAAAGTGAATATAGTCCATATATTAGTATGTATTTGAGATTTCTGGATGATATTTTTATCATTTGGACAGGGAAAAATTATCATTGGACAATTTTCTCGACTATATTAACAATTCGGTTTGGTTTCTAAAGTTCACTTATCAAATTAACACTGAAAAGGTAGATTATTTGGATGTAAGTCTTATATAACAAGAAGGTAAGGTGAAAACAACAATATTTAGAAAACCTACCTTCTCTAACTCCACTCCCATTATGATAGCTGGCATCCTAAACATCAGAAAAAGCTATAGTAAAGGGGCAGATGGTTAGGGTTATGATGGTAAGTGATGATGTGGACTTTGAGAATGAATTAGAATTTGTTATAGAAATGTTTCTTAATAGAGGGTATCCGGTAAAATTATGTGAAGATTTGAAAAAGTAAATTGTTTGTAAAAGAAATAACAAGATTATGGTTCCAATTATTGCATCAAATATTGATCAGTTTGGGTATTCCAAAAATAATAGTGAACAAGATACATTTGGTAGTGATACTATTTTGTATATTTTAAAGTATAATAGGGACACTGAGTATTTATTTAACATTGTTATGAAATATTGGGGGATAGTTCACAAAAATAAGATGGAACAGAGGCTCTTTTCATACAAGCCCAAATTTGTATTTAAGAAGGATATGTCATTAAAGGATATTTTTGAAAGGAGTATGGTTGACACAAAGGTCACAAGTAATAAATGTAAGGGTAACTATAAGTGTGGTAGATGTACAACATGCAAACACATTTGGACATCAGGACACAAAATTACTGTCAACCAATGTGACATTATAATTAATGGACATTTTGACTGTTATAGTAAAAACTTGGTTTATTTGGCAAAGTGTCAAGAATGCAGGGCATTTTATGTAGGGAAAACCTGTAGAAGGTTTAGGGACAGAATAAAAGAACATATTTTGGATATAAAACATCAAAAACTGACAAATGCCTTAGCAAGACATGTCATGGCTAATGGTAGACACAATTTTAAATTTTGTGTAATTCAGCAGGTGAATTTTGACCAACAAGGAAGAATCACCCATTACCACTTAGATATGACATGGCAACTAAGACTTGATGCTTACCATGATCCAGGCTTGAATGAATTTATTTCAATCAAACATTCAAAACATATAGTTTTTAATAAGTCAAGTACTAGGTGTAGGATATTAGATTAGGTTTAACCTTAATAAATTAAAAAAATTTAATATATTTTTTATTCAGGGTATGTGTTATCAGTTTAGAATTGTTTAATCATCATCATAATATTTTTATGAATCTGTTATAGATTTTATAAACTTTGTAGAAATTACATCTATTTAATATATACACAAAAATATATACACCTTGTTTTAGATAGGTTATATTTTATATAGGGTTGGTTGAACTATTGTTGAATTATGTATGTATATATTTTTTAAGTATTAGAAGTAATTTAATAACTTTGTAAACAGATATGAACTAAACAAATTGAGCCATATATTATATATTTTGCATGGTTTTTAAAAGGGTTAATTGAGTGTAATTATTCAATATATTTTAATATAAATTAGTGGTACTACTTACCACCAATCTGATGAAGTCATTTCGTGTGTTCTCTGTTTTTAGCGTTTGGATTAAACCTGGTTTTACATCTTTGGCAGTTTGTATTCGTTCTTCCAGTTTTTTATTGAAGTTTGTGAGATATGTGTTGCACGTGTTTTGTTTTGGGGTAGCGGCTGCTTGGGTGTCTGCTTTGGAGGTGTCTGCTGCTTCGGCAGTTCTTTATTTAGAGCCTCCGAGTATGTTTTTGTGTGATTATGTGTTTGGTTTGCTGTCATGGTAGGTCTATGTGAGACTGGAATTGTAGTGAGTGTGGTTTCCTTCTCCTCCTGACTGATTATGCCAGTACTGAGTTGAGAGAGCTTAGCCTCCAGTTTGGCTATATGGTTGCATCTCTCACATGTGTTGGAATTTGTTGGGAGGAGGAGAGGGTTGTCTGTGTACATGAGGCAGTTGTAACATTGCCTCAAGATTCCCAGATTCACCAGCTGGACTGGAGAGGAGATTGACAACTGACCTTTGGACATGCTAGAATAATATTGGGAATTCCTTAATAATTGAAAACCAGGGCCAGTGGGGAGTGAGGGTGTAGTGCTTTTAATTTTTAGTGCTGACTTATATAATTGCTTTAGTGAGCAAGTGCCAGGTAACTTAAGTGCAATGTGTTACAGGTAACTTAAATGAAAAAATGACAAACAGTAACTTTCTTTCAATTGAAACAAGGAAATAAGTACAGTAAGCAATGCAGATATCACTAGTGTCTGAGTGGATGTCTGAGTGGATGTCTGCCCTGCTGGTCTGTGATGTTTGGGTAAATGTCCATTGAGTGCCTCTGGGAAGGTGGGTGTGTGGCTTTTCACTGTATTTCATGGCTGTCTAAGTTGGTGTCATGGTGAGCTACGTGTTCCACAGGGTGTGGTGCAGGTGTTGATGTTATCCTCTTGACCTGCTAGTCCAGTCTTTGCTAGAGAGTGCATATGTCCACATTGGGTGATATATGGGTTACTATCACAGGTCTGATTGTTTGGAGTTTAGAGTGGAGGGTTGTCTGTGTACATGAGGAAGTTGCAACAGTGCCCCAGAATGGACAAGTGTACCAGGTTAATGGGTGAAAGCACAGATAACCACCCTTCAAACATGCCAGGACGGGTGGACATAACTAGTAAGTAAAGGGACTACATCTGTGATGAATGAGTACTGTTGATGGGTCCCAGGTGTGCCACACTACTTGGTAAAATAACCTGGTGAAGTGCCAAGCCATAATGCTAGTTGAAGTGCAAGACAGAATTAACTAGCATGATGTACAGGTGAAACTGAAGGCAGACTGTCTGCCACCTGTAATACTTTACCACAGCTGTGCAGTTATCAGCAGCTTTGGCCATGTGAAAGCTCAGTATGCTCTGCATCACATGCGGTAATTGCATAACACTATAGTAGACATACCTAGCTAGGCAGGAGTTCTAATCCCAATACTGGCAGGTGTGTGTGTATGTGTGTGTGTGTGTACGAATCATGTACTGTCTGACTCATACCATTTTTGACCTGTGTACTAACCTTTACACTTCCCTTCACTCCAATTTAGTAGACCTGTTGATGTCATCCACCTTAGAAGTACCTTTGGAAGAGGTAGCAATATATAAGCTCTGTGGTGTGTCTGATAACTGCGTACTTAGATAGACAGAAGTTCTAATCCTAATGCTGGCAACTGTTTGTGTGTGTGTGTGTGTGTGTGTGTGTGTGTGTGTGTGTGTGTGTGTGTGTGTGTGTGTATGCGTGAGGATCATATCATGTGTGGCTTATACCATTTTGATGTATATACTATACATGGCTGGTAACCACCTCCCACTGCCATTACTTTATATAGTGTGGTAACAGCATCTGCCTCACATGCAGCAGGTTAAAGCATTGTACAGTCCTCTGTACAGATGTGTCTGGAATATCCATATATTTAAAACCTATATGTGGTCAGAAGTGGTCTGTGTGCCTTAGCAATGCCCATGTATGTGATATTGTAGCCAAATAGGCCACAGTGAGTGTACTGACACATATGGCAGCATGAGGTATCATACCTGACTGAAAAATCATGCTGATAGGATGTCTGCCACTCTCACAGGTGACCAGCCTTGTAGGTGCAATACATAAGTCCCAATGCTTGGTTTTACAAGTGAACTGTACCTTTTATGGGTCACATTAAAGGCTGGAAGAGGTGTGGACTGTCATATTATGGTCCTAATTAGTATGTAACAGGAACATCTTGCATCTTAAGAGGAGTGTGTACACAATTTATATCCACTGTATACTAGTAATGTGTCATGCATGACCCTACCTTAGGCCATTTGTCCAGCACAATTTGCTGGCCTCTGTCCAGATGTCTTGGCACTGACAAGTTGTGAAGTATCCCACAGGAATGTTGAATTCATGTCAGATAGGCCACAGTGGTGACTACTGTGATGCAATGCAGTTAACCCCAACACAAGTGAATGTGCACAACAAGCAATATAGCTATTACATAAAGCAATATAGCTATTACTGATGGTTGTGTGCATGGCAAATTGCATGTGCTTCACATGCCTGGGGTATTGCCAGGCAGCAACAAAACAATGTCATACTCACCACATTCAGGCTGCTTTCCCATATGAGACCAGAGGGTCCTAGGTAGTTGTGAGAGGGAGTTATTGTTAGAAGACGCACATGTGGCCTTGGCACAGGATGGATGCAGCATGTCTGCACATCTACAGTACTAACAGTAATAATAATACACAATTCCCTGCCCTCACCATAGATGTACACCTCTGTGCAATAGAAAACCCCATCCACAACTGCAATTGGACCTGACACATGCATGTAGATACAATACAGATACATATATGTCTGATACATTAGTGTATTAATCCCCACTGGACCCTTACCTGCACACTCCTCAACCAGTGTGTGTGTGTGTGTGTGTGTGTGTGTGTGTGTGTGTGTGTGTGTGTGTGTGTGTGTGTGTGTGCAACCCACCTCCACAATGCTTCCCTCAGCATCATGGCTTGTGCATGTGGCATGTGGCCCAAGTGTGGTGAGGAGCTCCTTGATGGGTATCAGTGGGGGCAGGATGGCTGGGCCTCCACCTGTGGCTAGCCGGCCCCTCGCTACAGCAGCAGCCCATTGATGGGCATGGCATTTGAAGTTGATGGCCTGATGCCGCACATGCTCATAATTTCTGTTGTGCAGGCCAGCATCATTTACCCTGTGGACCACACTGTTCCACAGGGCAGTTCTGTCCTGCACATCTTCTGCTCTCCATCCAAATGACAGGGCATAATGTCCAATCACATATTGGGTGATGATGTCTTTTTCCCCAACAGAGAATGCTGGTAGGCAAGCACTCTGCATGTTACCTGGAAGACATAAACAGGAAAAATATCACATGACCTCATACAGTTGTCAAAATGCACATCAACAGTGGATATTACTTGCAAATAATCCACACTACACCAAAACCCTCCAAGCTATCATGGCTATAGCAGCTTGCATTACATACCTCTCCCTGAGCTCTCTTATTGCCCCCAATGTTGGACACTTGATTGCATAATCCTCTATCCTCCATTCATTTCTGTGTAGAGGGTTGACAGTGGGCATCTTCCAAGTGGATGGTGTGTAGATGGTGGCAGGTCTGTGTTTGACCGTGGTGTGTGATGGAGCTCTGACCACATGCCTACGTTCATGTAGGAGGCAGACACTGATGTTATTATGGCCCATGGAGATATGCTGCTGTTGCCATCAGTAGGCAATATGTACATGCTCACCATTGCTGAAGGGAGGAGTGTGGTTGACATGCATATCTCCCTGTACAACTGGGGTGGACAGGGTGGTGATGTTCCCACCTAACCTGTGTGAGGCAGGTTGCCTATATCAGCAGCATGTGTGTATGAGGGGTCCTTTACCCCCAGTACAGGGTGAATTGTATTGTTTCATCTGAGACTTACAACATATGTGGAGACATGGTTGCAATTGTCTTTGGTGGTGTGGAGATGTCCAATTCATAGTCATAGTCAGCCTTATAGGAAGTCACCTGTGAACTTACATGCTTGCTCAGATATAGGTGGACCTGCTTCAGAGTTGTTGCCTGCACCTATGTGTCCCTGTACAGCCAATGTAGCAACCTATTGTGTGGTTTGTGTATTGCTGCTGTCCACCAAAGGGGATTATTGTACCTTGGTGGAGGCTGGATATACAGGTCAGGTACTGCTGTGTCCATATAGCTACAGTGGATACACTGCCTGGTATTTGTGCAATTGAACATGACACCACAATAACACAATTCATAACAATTCCCACCAGTAGTGTGACCTATAGCTTGTATAAGTCAATTGAAAACATAACAATTGGGTCTGTGAAAACATATGGAAATAATACTCAGTACAATAAGGCAGTTGAATGAGTGTGCACACCTTTAAACTGATATGTTGTGTATGCACCTTTTGAGATAGTTACAGCATTTATTCGTCTTGGTCTGGACTCTAGCATCATGGCACATCTTCACTTGGCAATAGTTGGTCACCTTCCTAGAAACACCTTTGATTGTATTTCATTGGAATTGTACAGGTTAGGGGTCAGATAAAGATGGAAACATTGTGAAATGATCTCTGGTCTGATTGTCATACAGCACATATACATGGCATTCTAACAGGGGTGTGTACACTTGTGATATCCATTGTATATAGGTGTGGATATAGCTGGTAATGGTAGTCATGGACAGAAGATCATAACACAGGTGGACACTTCTCTGATTAATAGCTGGATATCATGCCTACTCTAGTACCCATATTACTGCAATAACCAGTAGCTGTACACATTTATATCTGTTGTATGCACTGACACTATTACATACATGTGCAACATGCTTGAAACCCATGCGATTTAGTTTTGTGCCTTCCAGCTGAACATAAGCAAACATACATGTGGTCAGGGGATACCTGGTATGTATTTCTGTTGTATGTTAGTATGGCACACTGTAGTTACAGTATTGCCACAAAACCATACTTCTCAAGTATAGCCCTATAGTGCCTTTTTTAGGCAAGGTTCAAATGACTAATTCACCATCGTAACAGGTACATCAAGCAAAATCTGAGAGTAATGCTACTCAATGCTAGATGTCTAAACCTCAAAATGCACTCACTCGAGGCACTCCTTAAAATGGAGAACATCGACATCTCTGCAGTGACAGAGACCTGGTTCAAGGCTCCAGAGAGCACCCCTGCATTACCAGGATATAATTCATACCACACCTTTTGGCCACCTAACCTGGACCAAAGCACTAAAGGTGGAGGTGTGTCCATATTCATTAAGGATAGCCATACCTCCAGGCTAGTTGCTCAGCATAATGCATCCAAGATTATCCAAGTGCAACTAACTCTGGGTAATATCACAATCTAAATTGTAACTTACTACAGATCCCCACCATGCCCCAGGATTCCCACTCCTCATTTCTGGATACAATGAAAAATATTAGGGTACAACCCAACAACCTAATAATGGGCGATTTAAACTACCCCACCATTAACTGGGAAAACTACTCATGTACCAACTCTTTTGCTCAATGTTTTGTGGAATTCATAAATTCCAATACCTTGGATCAACTTATCCACACCCCCACCAGGGGCAGCAATATCCTAGACCTGGCCGTTACCAACATGGGCAACTGGTGTTCCACACCAGTGGTCAATTCCTCATTGGTCAGATCTGACCACAAGTTAATCAGCCTAGATATCCACATCCCACTCCCATTAGGGAAGCCACCATAAAAATGTCTCCAAAGCCAACTTCACGCTTCTTAAGATAGAATTGGAAAATTCACGACACCCATGCAGATGGACAATAGATGTACGACTGCTGAATCTTACACAAATGCAGTTTATAAGCACTTACACGAGTGCATGGATCATGCTATTGCTGCATTTGTCATGGTTCCTTTTGTTCTATCCCTAACAGAACCAAGATGCTATCCTCCAAAAAAAATTAAGCCAATCTGCCGGTCCCCTGCCATAAACAAAATCTACAACAGAAGAAAGAAACTGTTGCAAAAAAGAGTAAAATCCTATGACTGAAAGAACTCCCTGGTCTGCTTCAGTAAAAAGCTGAGATCCCTCATAAAATCCTCCAAAGCTAGCTATGAAAACAAAATTGCCACTGATTCTAATGACAACCACAAAGCATTATATAGCTATGTCAAGAATCTCAATGGCAACACTCAGATCTGCTCTGAGTTACAGCACAATGGCACTAAATATACAGAACCAACTGATATTGCCAACATCCTGGCAGATAGGTTCAGTGCAAACTTTACCCCCCCACCCCCTAAAGGGCCCATCTCTATACTGGAAGCATGCAAAATTCCTGTAATCGCGGCTGCACAGGTACAAGCCACACTCTCCAAAGCTAAGAACACAGCATCCATGGAACCTGACAACACCCCAGGCTGTGCTCTACATGAATTACAGAATGAACTGGCACCCCCACCTAAGCACCATGTTCAATCATAGCCTCACCTCAGGATTTGTGCCTACTGAATGGCACACAGCAATGGTTATCCCACTCCACAAAGGGGAGCACCACAGACCCCAGGAACTACCGCCCCATTAGTCTAACGAGCCTGGTCTGCAAGGCCATGGAATGTATCATCATGGAACTTATAAACAATGACATTGGTAATCTCCAAACTCTGGACCCCACCCAGTTCAGGTTTGTAAAAGGCAGGTTATGTCTCCTAAACCTGACTGATTTTTTCTGAAGCAGTCACCAAAGCCGTAGACGATGGTAAGGTGGTTCACACAGCCTATCTAGATCTCGCCAAGGCTAGTGACACCATCAGGCTTGTGAATTATAGATAACCTCACTAAACTAGGTATAAATCCCTATGTCACAAGATGGGTTGCCAACTGGCTCAGTGACAGAGCCCAAACTGTGAAAATAGCAGACTCCAAATCTGACTTCAGACCAGTGACAAGTGGAGTACCACATGATTCAGTCCTGGGTCCTCTCCTATTTGGTATCTACTTTTCTGAAGTACAGGATAACACAGAAGGTCTTTGGCTAATGAAGTTCACAGAAGACTGCAAACTAGGAACTATAATTGAAACTCCTAACGATGTGGACATCCTACAAAAGGGCCTCACTGAGACAAATGCCTGGTGTCAAAGCCATGGCCTCAAGCTCAATGTCAAAAAGTGCATTGTCACCCCCTTTGCTAAAAACTCTGTACCCATGAGCTACCACATAGGTGGTAGTCAACTTAACACCAAAAGTGTGATAAGAGACCTTGGGACACAGGTGGACAGTAGTCTCTCCTTTGATAATCACATCACCACAGTCTTCAGGAAATCCTTCTATGTGACACACCTCATCACAAAAGGTTTCTCATCTAGAAAAAAAGTGGTCATTGTTCCCCTCTACTAGTCACTCATTAGACCCATTATAGAGTACAATGCCCCTTTTAGTATGTATCTCACAAGACATCTACAACTGGAAAGCTGCATAAATACCTCACAAAGATAATTACAGGCGTCAAACAGATGCCCTATGCAGACCGTCTCAAAAAACACCAGCTTTACTCCATCGCATATTGCCTACTCAGAAATGATCTCTGCCTAACATACAAAGCTATGTCAAACCCAGAGCGGTTGGACATGCTCCACTTAAAGAAATCCTAATCCCTCTGAGCTACATGCTCTGGGGCCCTAAACCTTCTCACCACAATAAACAAAACATGCTGTAGGGATAGAATCCTGTCCCAGAGACTTCCCATTCTCTGGAACAAACTACCTATCTATATCAAACAAAGCTTCTCATTAGCACTCTTCAAGAAAAATCTTGATGACTGGATGGGAAATAGGAAATTCACCCCGGGGATCACCTCTGTGGCTCTTCTTGACAGGCACAGAAAAATAATTTTCTTGGATGGTGAAAGCCAGGGTACCTTTTTGGCTAGGCTTGTATAGGCCCTAGGGCCAATAGCCTAGTACCTACCTATGAACCTATGAATCTATTACAGCAGTATGTCTGGACAATGGCACACATAAATGGGCATTAAAGGGGGACATCAGTATTGATACTGTATTAATATAGCTGCACCATACATTAGTACGTTGATTGCACAGTAGGGTTTGACATCATTGTGATAACCCTGAAAGATGTCCAACAGTCATATGTAGGCTATTATGTTGCAATGGCATTGCTCACAGACCTGCCAATGGTTTGGCTGACATAACACAGGTATATATGTATGTGACTACAGATATCAGTCACAAATGTGCTTATTATCCAGCAGAACACTGTACAGTTGAATGTTATTAATTCAATATATCACATGCAGATCAACACACATGTCTGCAACAGTACTTTACTATGCACATGCCCTTTATAGGTCTCTTAGCTTTACAAGACAAACATGTGTCATACTCATAATCACAGGTAACAAGGATATGGAATACATCCCATTAACTGGCCTAGCAGTGGCACAGCCGCAACTGTTTGACAGGCACCCCTCCAGTTGTCATATATGAACTGTCCTTTCCCAGGGTGAGTCAGGCTCCTGAGGTTTGCTCCCACTTCACAACCTCTCATAGCATCACATCTTGACAATGCCTAAAATGATGGGGGGATAAATAGGGACAGACTTTAAATATTTCTGTTAGAAACATAGAAAGTTTGGAGAATGATACATTTAGCATTATGTTGAATATTCTAAAATATGTGGAGTCTTAAACTCAAGTGTTTGTCATTACCTGATGATTATAATCCTCAGGTATTTGTCAGAAAAGTACAGATCTCAACAAGAACAGACATAAATACAGGGTGAAAGTAGCAGACTCCAAATCCGACTTCAGACCAGTGACAAGTGGAGAACCACAGGGTTCAGTCCTGGGTCCCCTCCTATTTGGTATCTACTTTTCTGAAGTACAGGCTAACAAATGTCTTTGGCTAATGAAGTTCACAGATGACTGCAAACTAGGAACTATAATTGAAACTCCTAACAATGTGGACATCCTACAAAAGGGCCTCACTGAGACAAATGCCTGGTGTCAAAGCCATGGCCTCAAGCTCAATGCCAAAAAGTGCATTGTCATCCCCGTTGGTAAAAACTCTGTACCCATGAGCTACCACATAGGTGGTAGTCAACTTAACACCAAAAGTGTGAAGACCTTGGGACACAGGGGGACAGTAGTCTCTCCTTTGATAATCACATCACCACAGTCTTCAGGAAATCCTTCTATGTGGCACACCTCATCACAAAAGGTTTCTCATCTAGGAAAAAAGTGGTCATTGTTCCCCTCTACTAGTCACTCATTAGACCCATTATAGAGTACAATGCCCCTTTTAGTATGTATCTCACAAGACATCTACAACTGGAAAGCTGCATAAATACCTCACAAAGATAATTACAGGCCTCAAACAGATGCCCTATGCAGACCGTCTCAAAAAATACCAGCTTTACTCCATCGCATATTGCCTACTCAGAAACGATCTCTGCCTAACATACAAAGCTATGTCAAACCCAGAGCGGTTGGATATGCTCCACTTAAAGAAATCCTAATCCCTCTGAGCTACATGCTCTGGGGCCGTAAACCTTCTCACCACAATAAACAGAACATGCTGGAGGGATAGATTCCTGTCCCAGAGACTTCCCATTCTCTGGAACAAACTACCTATCTATATCAAACAAAGCTTCTCAATAGCACTCTTCAAGAAAAATCTTGATGACTGGATGGGAAATAGGAAATTCACCCTGGGGATCACCTCTGTGGCTCTGCTTGACAGGCACAGAAAAATAATTTTCTTGGGTGGCGAAAGCCAGTGTACCTTTTTGGCTAGGTTTGTATAGGCCCTAGGGCCAATAGCCTAGTATCTACCTATGAACCTATGAATCTATTACAGCAATATGTCTGGACAATGGCACACATAAATGGGTGTTAAAGGAGGACATCAGTATTGATACTGTATTAATATAGCTGCACCATACATTAGTACGTTGATTGCACAGTAGGGTTTGACATCATTGTGATAACCCTGAAAGATGTCCAACAGTCATATGTAGGCTATTATGTTGCAATGTCATTGCTCACAGACCTGCCAATGGTTTGGCTGACATAACACAGGTATATATGTATGTGACTACAGATATCAGTCACAAATGTGCTTATTATCCAGCAGAACACTGTACAGTTGAATGTTATTAATTCAATATATCACATGCAGATCAACACACGTCTGCAACAGTACTTTACTATGCACATGCCCTTTATAGGTCTCTTAGCTTTACAAGACAAACATGTGTCATACTCATAATCACAGGTAACAAGGATATGGAATACATCCCATTAACTGGCCTAGCAGTGGCACAGTCGCAACTGTTTGACAGGCACCCCTCCAGTTGTCATATATGAACTGTCCTTTCCCAGGGTGAGTCAGGCTCCTGAGGTTTGTTCCCACTTCACAACCTCTGATAGCATCACATCTTGACAATGCCTAAAATGATGGGGGGATAAATAGGGACAGACTTTAAATATTTCTGTTAGAAACATAGAAAATTTGGAGAATGATACATTTAGCATTACGGTGAATATTCTAAAATATGTGGAGTCTTAAACTCAAGTGTTTGTCATTACCTGATGATTTTAATCCTCAGCTATTTGTCAGAAAAGTACAGATCTCAGCAGGAACAGACAAAAATACAGGGTGAAAGTAGCAGACTCCAAATCCGACTTCAGACCAGAGACAAGTGGAGAACCACAGGGTTCAGTCCTGGGTCCCCTCCTGTTTGGTATCTATTTCTCTGAAGTACAGGCTAACACAGAAGGTCTTTGGCTAATGAAGTTTGCAGATGACTGCAAACTAGGAGCCATAATCGAAACTCATAACGATGTGGACATCCTACAAAAGGGCCCCACTGAGACATATGCCTGGTGTCAAAGCCATGGCCTCAAGCTCAATGCCAAAAAGTGCATTGTCATCCCCGTTGGTAAAAACTCTGTACCCATAAACTACAACATAGGTGGTAGTATACTTAACACCGAAAGTGTGATAAGAGACCTTGGGACACAGGTGGACAGTAGTCTCTCCTTTGATAATCACATTGCCACAGTAGTCAGGAAATCCTTCTACATGGCACACCTCATCACAAAAGGTTTCCCATCCAGAAAAAAAGAGGTCATTGTTCCCCTCTACTCATCACTCATTAGACCCATTATAGAGTACAATGCCCCTTTTGGTATGTACCTCAGAAGACATCTATAACAACTGGAAAGGCCGCAGAAATACCTCACAAACAGGATTACCGGCCTCAAACAGATGCCCTATGCAGACCGTCTCAAAAAACTCCAGCTTTACTCCATCACATATCACCTACTCAGAGGTGATCTCTGTCTAACATCGACAGTGGCACAGGAAAATAATTTTCTTGGGTGGCAAAAGCCAGGGTACCTTTTTGGCTGGGCTTGTATAGGCCCCAGGGCCAATAGCCTAGTACCTACCTATTAACCTATGATAAAATCTGGACATTCTGTGAAGATCTGTACAGTTGAGAGGTATGTCTGTGATATCTCCCACTGCAGAGAGGGGCAGATGCCATTGCCACAGCAGCTGTTTAGCAGGGCATTAGTGCAGCATGTCTTGTTGGGAGGTCTATTCCTCCAAATCATATTTCCCATTATTACAGACCAAGTACTACATTCAATTACTTGCTTACATGGTCCACTTACCTTTTTCTTTCTTTCTTCCCTTTTCCACTTTATGTTTCATTTGTTATTTCTCTCTCTCTCTTTGTACTACAGGGATAGAGGTGGTTTGAAAAGGTGGCAGCAGGGCTTTTGTAGGTGATGGCCTGTGCACCTATTGGGGTTCCCCACTTGCTAATTGCATGCACAGCAGCTGTGTAGTTCTTCCAATAGCCAATGTCATGGCAACACACTCCTATAAATGAGTACTCCATGTGGGTGTTGGCCCTTTCCCTTACTTGTGAGGAAAACATCCTGGAGTTGTGTGAGCTACTACCTCTTACAACAAGACTTGTGGAGACAAGCCAACTAAATAGTGGGGAATGTTCATGACTTAGGGGCAGAATGTCACTATTACTGTTATATGTTTGGAATGCTGCTAGTTTAACAGGGTTTGTCTGCACATGCTACTTCTGAATGTGTTTCAGTCTGACAAAGTTCTGTCTCTGCATTGCTCTCAACTGTAGGGCCATCCACATAATGGCCACAGGTTATCCTGTTATGGGTGGGCTTTTCTTCAGAAAGATGTCCTTGGCAAATCAGTAGCATACTCTGGTGATTGCATTATGTAGATGGTAACATCCATTTGTATTTCTGACTTTATATCCCTCAGAAAAGATTTGTTACAACAAACCCTGTAACACCAGCAACTTTCTCAGTGTATAACAGCAATATTTCATGTATGGCTATGTATTTGGGCCTCTGTCCACCAGTTATGTCAGGCTTTGTCCAGATGTCATACAGTAGTAGGTGAATAGGTATACGGGTCTATCATTATTTACTGATATAATTCCTGCTGAGTGGAATGGCTGGGAAACATGTTGAAGTCTGTACATTCAAGAGGTAGATGTATAGGGAATGCTCTTGGATGGCCTTGTAAGATATTTTTTGTGGGGGACAGTAACACGTGTTTTAAAACTAGCCTGTTAGAACAATTCAGATGTATTACTGATAGAAAATATGTCAATTCTATAGCTGTACATTTGAATAAATCTCACCATTGGGACAGTGATGGGTCTCAAGGTACTGTTTCTGAAAATGTCTGTTCCTCAGTGTGATGAAACATTCATAAAAGGACAATTGTTATGTACAGACTCAATGTATTAATATTAACTGTGATACTTTATCCGATAGGGGATTGAATGGCAAGTGTAATTGGCGACTGTGTATTCAATTATGTAATTAGGTGTTAATTGCTTCTTGTGATTAAGTAATGTATTTCTGGTAGTGTTTACTTCTTGAAGGCTTTGGCCAAGACATCAAGGTATAATAAACATGTGTGAATTACTGGCTTGTTGAATTTTTCTATGCTATGTTCAGACATTTTATTTCTTTTGCTAAGAGGTTATTGTATGTCTGACCATTGTGTATGATTTTGTAGCAGTGTACTGTTCACTTATTTATTTGGACTGTGGGGGGGGGCAGATGTGAGTGTCATGGCTGCTTTTGTATCCAGCTGTGCATGCTGCCCCAGTTGTGGGGGGTCTTTCAGCAGCATATGTTTGTAAGGGTATATTGGGAAATGCATGCATATATATATATATATATGGGTTACTGTCAGTACATCAAATGGCAACAACATTAAAATCCACTGCATTGACACCTCGGAACATCAACACCCAGAGAGCCGACAATCACCACATGGTAAGGAACCATTTGGCCATCTGTAACACTGAAACTACCAATGAAACAAACACACAGATGTGGGAGACTTTACCCCCACATCCCCCTATGGAAATCCCCCACACCCCCCTTACTTAATATTCCAACTCCGAGAACGCACTACCATGGGGGTACGGGGCAAAGTTCACGGGGATGGCCAAAAGGTTCCTTACCATGTGATGATTGTCAGCTCTCCAGGTGTCGATGTTCTGAGGTGTCGATGCAGTGGATTTTGATGTTGTGGCCGTTCGATGTACTGATGGTAACCCATAACCAATATATATATATATATAATATATATATGAATATATATGTATGTGTGTGTATATATATATGTGTGTGTGTGTATATATATATATATATATATATATATATATATATATATATATATATATATATATATATATATATATACACATATATTTTTTGACCCTCCTGCCCTCCCTTCATTTACCCCTTTTTGTGGTAATGCTCAGGAATCCATTATTGCATTAGCTCAGTCTGTACACTCTAACTTCCCTCCAGGTCTCTCTGACCCACCTCACAATCAAGCTAACTGATTGTTTTTTGTGCAACTTACCTTTCCTTGCTCTACCCGCTCTGTTCGCCCTGCGGGCTCACTCCACTCCCCTACCCTACCCCCAATTCCCTCCCACCCCAGTGGCCCTACACTTATACATGTATAACCCATCCCACTACTATTTCCACCAATAACATCTCAGACATAATTAGCTCCACCCTATTACCTCTCTATCTCCACATCCAAGCCCAGTGCTACATCAACCTATAAGATAACAAGATTAATTAGCTTTACCCTACTATTTCCCTATCCCCTGGCCATCCTATTCCTGTTTCCTTGACCACACCTTCACTTACTATGTATAACCCAAGCATTTCCAAATATAACATAGGTTCATAGGTTCATAGGTTCATACTAGGCTATCTGCCCGAGGGCATTTATAAGCCTAGCCATGTTTTTTGGCTTTTACGCCCCTTTAGTATGGGGAACTACCCATTATTTTTTGCTGTGCTTGTCGAGCAGTGACACACTGAGGTAATTGGGGGGTATATCTCATCTCCATCATCCATTGGTCCTTGGTCAAGGAAGGCCAGCCTTGAACAAGACCAGCGGGCCCCTCACATGTCACATGTGAGTCTTTGGGTTTCCACAGCATCCCTCCATCTATCCTCCATCCCTATCCCGTCCCGTGGCCCCGCCCTCGACTCCTAATGGTCTCGCCCTTTGAGGATTGATGGATGAAGATTTTTTGGTTGATCTGGGTTTGATATGTCTGTGGATCTGGCAATGTGGTGCGGCCTTGGCCTTGAGAGAGCGTGAAGTTGGAAAGCTAGAGCTGGCTTTCTTCAGTTTTGAGACCCTTTATCCTTTTGGTTTGGAACTTTTTTGGCCTTTTTTTTTGTGGTATTTTTGGCTGCTGCAAGTGTCGGGGCATTATACTCAGAGAGGGATTTGTCATTGGGTTTATTATGATCATTGAGAGGAGTGAGATCTAGGATGTGTCTAGATACCTATGAGGTAGATGAGATTAAAATACTTCCAGGTGGGCAATGTAGAAGGAGATAAGGTGGACTACAGCTACTACGAACTACTACTAACTTCCTACTATCAACCTACCTATTCAGGTCCCTTTCTACTCCTTCTGTGCTCATTGGATTGCCACCTTAGTATTTGTATTGGTAGCTTTTTGTTTTTTTGTTTTTTGGTTTTTTTTTTCTTTTTTTTAACATCCTTCTCTACTCCATCCTACTCCTAAATACTCTTCTCATTTCCTACTCCCTTACCTTCTATGAAAATAGAAAGCTTACTCTATCCCATCTAACAGCAAAACAAACTAACACCCATTATGAATACACCCCACTATCTCACTGCAACATTACCTCATCTTCTTCATAACTTAAACCTCAATACCACAGAGCAACACATATCAAATTTTTTCAACTTGTGAAGCCTTTGCCATTACTTTCCAAACTTTGCAAACATACCTATAGTCACCAACAACTTTTATTCATTTATGGCGACATTCACCCCAATCCAGGCCCAAATACCTATTACCCTACTATCCCCTCAATTAAACAAGCAACTTATTCTAGTCTTCCCTCCAGCCCCATTTCTCTTCAGATAGCACACCTTAATATTCATAGCCTGATTAATAAAACAACTCAACTCCATGCCCTCCTTGACTTATATTTCTTTGATATCCTTTGCCTAACTGAAACCTGGCTAAAGGCAGACACCAAAGACATTGACATAATACCACCAGGATATAATATCATTAGACTTGACCATAATATCAAAAAGGGTGGAGGGGTAGCAGTACTTTACAAAACTGAACTACTGGTGACCCTACTAGATACCAAACCTCCCTCACTATGCAATAGTGAAATCTTAATAACCAAATTACAAATGAATACAAATAAATCCATTTATATCATTTGCTGTTACATCCCACCAGGAAATAACATTAACACCCTTGAAAACATTCTTAGCTGGCTCTCAACCTCCTTCCCTCAGGAAACTATACTACTAGGAGACTTTAATATTGACTGGAATTCTTGTATTTCCCAAATACCCTCTTCACATATAAATCTCTATGGCTTTCATCAACTGATTACCGTCCCTACAAGAATAGACACAACCAGCTCTAAACAGAGCATCCTGGACTGGATACTAGTTAATTGCAACCCCATGACCTATACCACAGGAACACTACCGGATAATATTAGTGACCATTTAATCACTTTCATTAACAGACTAAAGAGCCCTATAGCCAATAATATACAACTCAGAACTACCAGGAACAAAACAAATTTCAAACAAGCCAACTTCCAACTAGAACTCAAAGCTTGTAATTGGTCTCCTCTAAAATATTTACCTCTTGATGAGGCTGTTTCATACTTCAACAACAAATTCCTCCAAATTCTCAACCTCCATGCCCCCAAAAGACTAATAAAAACCAAAGCTAATACTGCTCCATGGTTATCTAAAGAAACCAAACAAAAAATGCTACTTAGAAATAGGACTTGGAACAAATGGAGATCTACCAAAAACCCAGCTGACCACATAATCTTTAAACAACTTAGAAACAAAACAAAGAAACTAATATTCCAAGATAAAAAAAATTACTATTGGGAATTCCAATGCTCTCAACATCAAAATCCTCAAAAATTCTGGGCAGGTATAAACAGACTTCTTCACCTTGGCCATTCCAAAACACCAACTCCCTCTAACCTCACTCAAACTACACCCAAACAAATTGCTGACACTTTCAACTCATTTTTCTTAGACACTGTCACTACCCTGGCATCAACTTTATCTCCAAAATCCACTCAAGTACCTCACTTCCTTAATGATAAACCCCCCTCTTTCAAATTACAACCTGTCTCGACAGACCTCATCTATACCTTACTTACTAAACTTAAACCATGCACCCCCTCAGCTGACCTCATCCCAGCTGAGTACCTACAAATAGGTGCCAAAGCACTAGCCTTTCCTGTCTCCATTTTAATAAACCGAACTATAACTGAAGAAACTATTCCTACCCTCTGGAAGGTCTCTCACATCATTCCACTTCATAAGGGTGGTAACTCGAACGAGCTCTCTAACTTCTGTCCCATAGCTCTTCTTTCTCCACTAGCTAAAATCATGGAAAAATGTGTTCATAGGCAATTACTTGATCATCTCCTCCAAAACAATCTTCTAGCAGACTGCCAACATGGCTTTAGACCTCATCACAGTACCACCACTGCTCTATTGTCATTCACTAACAATATTAATAAAAATCAGAACAACAACTTACTTTCCTCAGCTCTATTTTTAGACCACTCAAAGGCCTTTGATATGGTTAACCATCCTCTCTTACGAAACATCCTGCAATCATTTAACTTAGACTGTCAGGCTATCCAGTGGTTTTATTCCTACTTGGATAATAGACAACAAGCAGTACTTTGGGAAAATCACTTATCTTCTCTTCTGCAAATCAAAATAGGAGTACCACAAGGCTCAATACTTGGACCTCTCCTTTTTTCCATCTTTACCAACAACCTACATCAGTCCATTCCATACTCCATCTGTATTCAGTATACCGATAACTCTACACTGATATGTTCAGCTTCATCCCCAACTGAGCTTCAAGTTACTACACAAAAAGTCTTCACAGCAGCCGAAAACTGGTTTCACCAATATTGCCTCTTACTGAACCCCAAAAATCATCTTCTTTTACATTTAACATAACTTCTAATAATGGCACTGTAATATCCCCAGAACCTACTACCAAACTCCTTGGGGTCACAGTTGACCACAATCTTAACTTTGATTCCCATATTAACTTAACCATCAAGTCAGTCAATAGAAAACTTGGATCACTCTATAGGCTTAAACCCTACCTCACAATCTTAGCCAGAAGCACTATAGCACAAACACACCTGCTCTTCACTTTTCTGTATGCCTCACCTATCCTTTCAAACGTATCTAAAGCTAATTACAATAAACTAGCAACAGCATACAATAATATAGCCAGATTTGCAACAGGAACCCCCTTTCGTACCCATCATTGCTCTAATCTTAAACAACTAGGCTGGCTCGAACTTCATAATCAGATTCTACTTGAGCAATTAACCATCACCCACAAAATCTTCTATCAGCCTTCAAATACTACTATACTTAGCTCTCTTATTACACCTTATAAAAACATCTCTTCCTTACGCTCTGCCACCAAGCTTCTAGCAGACTCCTTCAAATCCAACAACAAAGCTGGGAATAGTCTATTTGCCAACTGTATTGCACCTGTCTGGAACAAACTTCCTAGGGAAATTACTGCAATGACCTCATTAAATACTTTCAAGAAGCATCTTATAATCTGGCTAAGTTCCCAATGGCTCTGCCCTTGTACTAACCCTGATTAAACTTTTTTTCTCCTTTTCCATCTTCCACACTGTCTAATCTTAACTAACTTTCTTTAGCTCTGTTGTTTTTCCAATTTTACTAATAATGAGAGAGAGAAAAAAAAAATTATATATATATATATTTTTACATATATATTTCTTTTTTCCTAACAATGTAATTACTTGTACATTTTATTCTTTTGTATAACAAGCATAATATATGTTGTCCTTTTGTGGAGCTTTTCTCCCCGGGCCTCTACTGAAAATGGACATGTATCCAGCTAGACTAGCCCGGTCAACAAATGTAAAATAAAATAAAATAAAAATAAATAAAATATATATATATATATGGTTTACCTTTATAAAGCCGAATCACAGTGGTTCAAATGCTCATATGAGCGACTCGTAACCATGAAAGTGAAAACGGTGATAATCCTTAATGTTCAAAAAAACAGCAAATCGAAAAGCAGATTCACTGTTTTTCGAACATTTATTTATTATTTATTTTACATTTGTTAACCGGGATGGTCCGACTGGATACATGTCCTTTTTCAGCGGAGGCCCGGGGAGAAAAGCTCCGAACATTAATGTTGAACGAAAAAAAAAAAGAAGTGTAAAGGAGGGAGGCAAGACCCCCTGCACCCCCCACACCCCCTACTTTAATATTATAACTCCGAGATCGCACTACAATGGGGAAAGGGACCATTTCCTGATCCCCACTATAGTGCAATCCACCCCACAATGTCGAATGTGCAATGAGCGAATGTCAGTGTGCATTCGCCCATTGCACATTCAAACCTTTTTGTGTTCTGCGTTTCAAATCATGCACACTACCTTTCATACAATTGCTGTTCACCTTTGCGCAATGCACACAACTAAAGGTAAACCTATATATATATATATATATATATATATATATATATATATATATATATATATGTGTGTGTGTGTGTGTGTGTGTGTGTGTGTATGGGTTACGTTCAGAATTTCAAAGCTCAAAACTTTGAAATCCTGAACAGAGATCGGCATACAGTGTGGACCAAGAGATTTCCCTTGTCCTCACTGTAGTGCGATCTCGGAGTAGGTATATTTAAGTTGCGGTGGGTGTGGGGGATGCAGGGGGGCTTGCCCCCCCTGCATACACATGTTTTACTGTGTTGGGTGGTGTTTTGGGGAGGTTCACAGTTTTGAGATTCCAAGATATAGTGTTAACCACATAGCTGGGAATTTATTTTCTGCTCAATATCTGAGTGGTTTGGCTGGCTACAATCAACTGTATTAGAAGCTGAAGTTAAGTACAAACTTGCAGTTTTAAAGATAGTATTGTATTTTATTTTTCTGTTTAATTGTTTCACTGAATATTCTGGTCTGTCTATCTCTCTGCAGTTAAAGGGGATTATTGCTGTTCTCACTTCTTTGTTATTCAATATTTAACTCTCATCCTAGAGGGTTTCTCTGTGCTTTAAGTGTTAGCCACATAGCTGGGAATTTATTTACTGCTCAATATCTGAGTGGTTTGGCTGGCTACAATCAACTGTATTAGAAGCTGGAGTTAAGTACAAACTTGCAGTTTTAAAGATAGTACTGTACTTTATTTTTCTGTTTATTTAATTGTTTCACTGAATATTGTGGTCTGTCTGTCTCTCTGCAGTTTGAGGGGGTTACTGATGTTCTCACTTCTTCATTATTTAATATTTAATTCTTAGCCTAGAGGGTTTTTCTGTGCTTTAAGTGTTAGCCACATAGCTGGGAATTTATTTTCTGCTCAATATCTGAGTGGTTTTGCTGGTTACAATCAACTGTATTAGAAGCTGCAAACTTGCAGATTTAAAGATAGTATTGTAGTTTATTTTTCTGTTTATTTAATTGTGTCACTGAATATTGTGGTCTGTCTGTCTCTCTGCAGTTAGTTTCCCACCCACCTTCCCTGTTCTTGTTTTGGTGTTAATCTTGGTGGCTTTGGAATTGCCAACCCCTCCTGTAAATCTGTGTTTGAACAGTCCTCCTGGGTCCATCTCATTTGCTCACTCAACCGAGTATGGTGAGATCATATTTTGATTTCAGACACTCCTACCAGTCCCATCTCTTCAGCTCTATCCCAGCCTAGTGGCATTAGCTTATTCTGCCGAATACAGAGAAAACATTTGAGAAGGCCGACACACTTAGGTCCTTAACCTTGAATTATCTTCTGTTTCTCCTTTCTCCCTTTCCACTTTACAAAAAAAAAAAAAAAAAAAAACTTTGCTGGAATCTCCTTCTGTTCTGACTGAGTGTGCTTCTTAGCTGATAAGTATATTTGTGGCACTTTTAAATGTACAGAGTTGAATAAAACAAAAACTGAATTCAGCTCTGAATACACATTGAATAAATTACATTTATTTAAACTTTATTTGCTTTAATATTGCTACACACTAAAGACTGCTAGCTTCCACTACACTTGAATTGTTTTTTAGTGCTGTTCAAGTGTAAAAAAAAAATTCTAAGCTTGTTTCCTGCCTTTCCTGTAACATAGTCTAATCCAGATACAGATTTGCTGTATCCAGGACTGTTTGTAAGCTTCTGAGCCCCACAAGCTTCTCTGTGTTGGAGGGAAGCCTTCTAGCTTATCAGTGGGAGTGGTAAGCACTAGGTAGCCTATCTACCACAAGAGGAGTGGTTTCTGGCCCAGACATTGTAGTTTATTGACTAAAACTCAAAAACACAGTCCAACTTGCGAACAAGAAACCAGGATAAACACGCTCATTCAGTAAACGCACTTGAAAATAAATGTTTTTCGTTTCACTAAATAGTAAAACTTCTTCATAAAGTATTTAGACATTTAAAAATACTGATGACTCAGTCCTTAAATAAACTTTAGTTGAATTTGGCGCCGAAAAAACCTCAGTACATACCACGCCTTCTTAAAACAATAAAGTTAAAAATATATTATCTTTCACAACACTGAAATCATCTCTAGTTATGTTAACATGCTAAAAATTATTATAGATATAAATTAAATTATACATGGATGGATTCGAGAAGCATACGACATAAAAACACATCACACCTGATTAAAAACTACCCATTTGAAAACACATTAAAAATTCAACTGATTATTAAATAAACTAACTGAATAAACTGATTGAATTTGATATAAATTATTTCTATGCTAAACTTGATATGAATATCATATAAACATATTTGTAAATCTTATATTTAAACATATCATTTGTCTACAAGCACGAACTATCTATATCTTCCTAACATAAAGTTAAAATATAAAATATAAAATATAAAATAAAAAATATAAAATATGATTTCCAGGTACTTCACTTCTACCTATCTAAATTTCTCAATTTTAACAAATGGAACATTTATCATTAATGCCAGGAAAAACATATGCATTTAAACTAATCTTCCAGAACAATTCCGCCTTTTCAAGAAATAAACTGGCGGGTCCCCCTCTCACATCCAAGGGTATTTGATGGATTACCTTAAACTTAAATCTATGATCAGGGAACATAATTATATGCCTGGCTAAGGCATTTTCATCCTTACTTTGATTAATACATCGCATATGTTCCAAAACCTTATCTCTTAATCGTCGGTCCATTTTTCCCACATAAAATGATGGGAAGCACTAGATAGCTTATCTACCACAAAAGGGGTAGTTTCTGGCCCAAACATTGTAGTTTTTTGTCTGTTTGGGCAGTTTTTCCATCTCTTTCAACTTTCTGGTTTAAAAGCCTGCATTTGTGCTTGTTTTCCACCTTTCCTGTAACTAGTCTAGTACAGATACAGATTTGCTGTATCCAGGACTGTTTGTAGCTTCTGAGAGGTGCCAAAGTCTGCTCTTCAATTTTCCCAATAGACCTGCTAGTTCTCTCCTCTCCTGCACTTTTACTAGCTTATCAATCTAGCACTTTACCAGAATTCTTGTAGCAATTATTGTAGCACACAAAAGTGCTACCAGCACTAAACGTTCTAAAGGAAACAGCTCAAGTACTTATTATTAATACCCATCCATCCAGGCATGTCTAAAGGTCATATCCCTGTGCTTTCTCCTATTAACCTGATGAACTTGGGCATCTTGAGGCATTGTAACAACAGACTCATGAACACCGACAATCCTGCCCTCTTATCTCCCAACACTCAGGCTTGCAAGAGATGCACTTATATATCCAAATTGGAAGCCATGCACTCTCCAGCCAAGACCGGAATAGTTGGTCAAGAGAAGAAGGTCAGCACTTGCACCACACCACATAGAACACATAGCCCTCCAGAACCCACACCAGCACCACCTTCACATAAAAACACAAACCACACACCCACCTTTGCGGAGGCTCTCAATAAAAATCTATCATTACAGCAGAGACCTCCAAGGCAGAAATGCACTCAATCACCACAACACAAAACTAATCATGAGACACATAACTCTCCTAAACAATGTGCCACTCAACCATAGCCTCTCAGGCAAAACAGCATGCCCAACACACTAGTCATAGGTGACTTGATAGTGAAGCACACTGATGTCCTACTCACTAGGTTGAATAAGGAGAAAGTAACAGTCAGCTGCCTGTCAGGTGCCAGGATCTGCCACATAATGCATGCACTCAGGTACCTCAACAAAAGGTACAGATATGACTCATTCATTGTACATGTGGGTGTGAATGACCTGAAACATACCTCCCTGGACTGCATAAAAAGAAATGTGGAGGAGCTCTCAGATGTTTCTCAGGTGGGTATGACCCTAGCCCTGAGCAGCATCTTACCATCACCCAGAATGATACCACAGTACAAGCAGAAAATTATTAATTTCAACAATTGGCTAAGTTTCTGGTGTTATTTTAAGGGTATCCAGTATCTATCTGCCTGGGATGACATGATTAACATACCTTGATGCTTTGCCAGAGATGTCCTGCATCTATCACCTCTGGGCTTCGAGATACTGGCCAAGGCTCTTGCCACCCCTATAGTGCCTTTTTTAGGTGGTGTTCCAAAGACAAATTACCACCGTAACAGCTACAAACAAATGCAATCTGAGGGTCATGCTGCTCAATGCTAGAAGTCTAAATCTGAAAATGCAGTCACTCGAAGCACTCCTTAAAATGGAGAACATTGACATTTGTGCTGTAACAGAGACCTGGTTCAAGGCAGCAGAAAGCACGCCTGCACTACCAGGCTATAACTCATTACACACCTTTCAGCCCCAGAACATAGACCGAAGTTCCAAAGGTTGTGGTGTTTCCATATTAATAAAGGATGTGCACACCTCCAGACTGGTAGCCTGACATAACGCATCACAGATACTTCAGGTGCAGCTAACATTGGGTAAAACAGTGATTCAGCTTGTTGCCTGCTATAGGCCTCCAACAATGTCCCAAGACTCACACTCCACGTTCCTAAGCACATTGGAGAATATTAAGGTCCAACCTAACACTCTTATACTTGGCGACATCAACTACCCCTCCATTAACTGAGGAAACTACTTATGTACCAATACACTTGCCCACAGTTTACTAGAATTCATTAATTCAAATGCCCTGGACCAGCTCATTCTCACCCCCACTAGAGGTAGCAACATCCTTGACCTGGTCATTACTAACATGGGTGACTGCTGCTCTATACCAATAGTTCACTCCTCCCTGGTTAGATCCGATCACAAACTAATCACCCTGGAAATCCACATCTCTCCCATCCCCTGCAAAGATAACCACCATTAAAAACTTCTCCAAAGCTAACTGTGGGCTCCTAAAAACAGAGGTGGCTAACTTCATGACACCCATGCAAATGAAGAATAGTTGCATGACCGCCGAATCATACACCAATGCACTGTACAAACATGTACACAAATGCATGGATCTCGCCATACCCAATAGAACCAAGATGCTCTCCTCCAAAAAAAGGAAGCCAATCTGGTGGTCACCTGCCATAAACAAACTCTAAAACAGAAGGAGGAAAATGATGCAGAATAAGGTGAAGTCCCAAGACTGGAAAAACTCCCTTATCAGCCTCAAAAAAAAGTTGAGATCCCTCATCAAATCCTCTAAAGTTAGCTATGAAAACAGAATTGCAGCAGATAGTAAAGACAACCAGAAGGTCTTCTATAATTATGCAAAGAATCTCCATGGCAATAACCAGATTTGCTCTGAGCTACTGCACAATGGTACCTCCTATACCAAGCCAACAGATATTGCCAATATACTGGCCAACGGATTCAATCCCAACTTTACCCCCCTAAAGGACCAATAACAATACCAGTAGATTGCCAGGCACCTAGTATTACTGCTGCACAGGTGAAAACAGCACTATCCAAGGCCAAGAATACAGCTTCCATGGGACCTGACAATATCACTGGCTGTGTTCTACATGAACTACAGAGTGAACTAGCACCACACCTGTGTGCCCTGTTCAATTACAGCCTCACCTCAGGCATTGTCCCTACTGAATGGTGCACTGCTACATTCATCCCTTTCCACAAAGGAGGAGCGACTACAGACCCTGGAAACTATTGCCCCATTAGCCTGATGAGTTTGATATGCAAAGCTATGGAATGCATCATTATGGACCTAATAAACAAGGATATAGGGAATCTTCAAACTCTGTATCCCACACAGCTTGGTTTTGTGAAGGGTAGATCATGCCTGTTCACTTGGTCAACTTCTTTGAGTCAGTCACCAGAGGTGTGGATGAAGGCAAGTTGGTTTACACAGCCTACTTTGATCTGGCCAAGGTGTTTGATTACTATTTCCCCATTCAGGAATCATAGAAAAACTCACTAAGCTAGGCATCAACCTCTATATCAGTAGGTGGGTTGCAAACTGGCTCACAGATAGAACCCAGTGTGAAAGTAGCAGACTCCAAGTCAGACTGCTGACCAGTCATGAGTGGAGTCCTACAGGGTTCAGTCCTGGGTCCTCTCCTGTTTGGTATCTACTTCTTTGAAATCCAGGCCAACACAAAGAGTCTCTGGCTGACAAAATTCACAGCCGATTGCAAGTTGGGAGCTATTATTAACTCCCCAAGTGATGGTGACATCCTACAGAAAGGCTTCACTGAGACCGACTGGTGTCAGAATCATGGCTTTAAGCTCAATGCCAAAAAATGTGTTGTCATCCCCTTTGGGAAAAACCCAGTTCCCATGAATTGCCACATCAATGGTAGTCCACTGAACACAGAAGGTGTTAAAAGAGATCTGGGAATACAGGTTGACAGCAGCCTCTCTTTTGACCACCACATTGCCACTGTGGTTAGAAAGTCATTTTGTGTCACATTTCATTACTAAGGGTTTTGCATCCGGGAAGAAAGAGGACATTGCCTCCCTCTACCCTTCCCTCATTAGGTCAATCATCGAGTACAATGCTCCATTTGGCATGTACCTCACTAGACACCTGCAAAAACTGGAGAGCCTGCAAAAATACATCACAAAGAGGATCCAAGGCCTTAAACACTTGTCCTATATGAACAGACTTAAAAAAACTCCAATTATTCTCTGTCTCATATCGCCTACTTAGAGGCGATCTTTGCTTGACATACAATTCTATGTCTGAACCAGCTCTGATAGAAATGCTACATCTAAAGAAATCCCAAGCCCTCCACACCACACACTCCAGTGACGTCAACCTCATTACCACAATCAACAGAACTTGCTGGAGGGACAGGTTCATAACCCAGAGACCACCCTTGCTATGGAATGGACTTCTCATACATGTCAAACAGAGCACCTCACTGACACTCTTCAAGAGAAACCTTGATGAGTGGCTGGGAAATAGAAAATTCAGCCCGGGGTCACTCCAGTGCCTCTACTCAACAAAGGCCCCGGGAACTAAGGTTGGGTGACACAATGTCAGGGTAATCCTATGGGTGAGGCTTGTAAAGGCTCCAGGGTCATTAGCCTATTACACACCTATGAACATATGTATGTATATATATATATATATATATATATATATATATATATATATATATATATATATATACACATATATGTACACCTCAGTATTTATTGGTAATATATCTATATATTGTTGTCTTCATATATGGATCTCCCTACATATGTCTCTCTCTCTGGGCATGTTTGTTTTCAGATATATATATTTATAGATACCAATCCTTCCTAATTGCACATTGTCTCTTCCCTATTGCAAACTGGCTGTAAAGAAAGGTATGTTTGAGAAAATATCCTAAAGTCATACAGCTGGGATGGCTTGCTAGTAAGTTGCATTGGTTATGGTGTGCAGGGTCCTGGGTTCAAGACCTGCAAGGGCTGTTTATTTTATTTCTAGGCAGAACAAGGACTGTTGGATACTGAGTGGTTAAGGCAGTTTTGAGCAGTTTAAGAGTGTTTGCATGGGTTTGTGTGAAGGTAAGTGGTGCTAACGTACGGTTAAACAAATAGGCTCTTACATCATGTAGGGTTCGCTTACCAGTGTGCAAATCCCCTTAGCATTTACATTTAAATAATGCTTACATCTGCTAAGCATAGCTCAGCCCTGGGAACCAGTGATCACATTCCAGTCTGATAAAATAGCAGGATAATGAGATCTTTAATAAGTGTATTTAATTCCCTGATCATAGCATGCTTCTATGTGCTGTCATTACAGTAGCAAGGGGTGTGAGTATACTGTATGGGATACCTGAGTATGCATGGGTAGTACCACAATCTCTTCTCTTATAGGTTCATAGGTTCATACTAGGCTATCTGCCCTAGGGCATTTATAAGCCTAGCCAGAGTGTGTATGGCTTTCACCACCCATTTTAAATTAATTTTGCTATGCCCTTTTTCGAGGTTAGTATACTGTGTCTCTGTCTAACAGTTACACAGAAGTGATACCCGGGGTAAACCTATGATCTCCCATCCACTCATCAAGATTCCTCTTGAAGAGAGTCAATGAGGGACTCTGCCTAACCTGGACTGGGATTTTATTCCAGAGTGAAGGGAGCCTCTGGGTTATGAATCTGTCCCTCCAGCATGTTCTATTTATTTCAGTGCTGAGGTTCAAGTCCCTCAAGTGCGTAGCTCAATGGGATTTGGATTTTCTGAGGTGCAGCATATCCATTAATTCCGGGTTGGACATGGCTTTATACATCAGGCACAGATCACCTCTGAGCAGGCGGTATGCCACTGAGTAGAGCTGGAGTTTCTTTAACCGGGCAGCATACGGCATCTGTTTGAGCCCCTTGATCTTCTTGGTGAGGTACTTTTGGGGTCTTTCCAGTTGCTGCAGGTGTCTGGTAAGGTACATCCCAAAAGGGGCATTGTACTCAATTATGGGCCTGATGAGGGATGAGTAAAGAGGCACAATGACCTCCCCTGATCTAGATGTGAATCCCTTCATGATTAGGTGGGCTATATAAAATGTTTTTCTAACCACTTTGGCCACGTGGATGTCAAATGAGAGATTGCTATCAACTTGGGTCACCAGGTCCCTAATTACTTCTTCTGTACTTAATGGATTACCACCTATGTGGTAATTTGTGGGCACTTTGTTTTTGCCAAAGGGGATGACTATACACTTTTTGGCGTTTAGCTTGAGGCCATGGCTCTGGCACCAGTTGTCTGTTTCTATGAGGCCCTTTTGGAGGATGCTTATGTCGGCTGGAGAGTCTATTATGACGCCCAGTTTGCAGTCATCTGCGAACTTGGTCAGCCACAGTCCTTCCATGTTGGCCTGTACCTCCAAGAAATATATACTGAACAAGAGAGGTCCCAGGACTGAGCCTTGTGGGACACCACTTATAACTGGTTTGCAGTCTGACATGGCTCCAGCTATTCTAACCATGTGGGTTCTGTCCTTGAGCCAGTTTGTAACCCATCTCGTGACATAGGGGTTTATATGTAAGCTGGTGAGCTTATTTATAATGCCCGAGTGGGGTATTGTATCGAAGGCTTTTGCTAGGTCCAGGTAGGCTGTGTGTCAATGGCCTTGGTGACTGTTTCAAAGAAATCGACCAGGTTTAAGAGGTAGGATCTGCCCTTAACAAAGCCAAACTGGGTAGGATCCAGTGTCTGTAGGCCCCCAATATCTTTATTTATAAGGTCCATGATGATCCTTTCCATAGCTTTGCAGACCAAGCTAGTGAGACTTATGGGGCGATAGTTTCCAGGATCTGTTGAGGCACCACATTTGTGGAGAGGGACCACTGTTGCTGTACGCCACTCTTTGGGTACATATCCTGTAGTAAGGCTGAGACTGAACAGTAGTTTTAGGTTTGGGTTTAGCTCTTCTTGGAATTCATGTAGGATGCAGCCTGGGACACCGTCTGGTCCCATTGATGCTGTGTTTCTTGCTTTGGAGAGGGCAGCTCTTACCTGAGCATATGAGATGTCAGGGGGGGCAGCACTCTGCTGGGATAGATATTAGCCCTTTTGGTGGGGAGGGGGGGAGACGTTTGCACTGAACCTGTCAGCTAGGATGTTGGCAATGTCTGTGGGTTCAGTGTATTTTTTGTCATTTTGGACTAATTCTGAGCATATCTGGGAATTACCACCTAGGTTCCTAACATAACTAAAGAAAGCCTTGTGATTATCCTTAGTGTCCTGTGCAATTTTTCTCTCGAAGCTGGCCTTAGACGATTTTATGAGTGCCCGTAGTTTTTTGCTAATACTGATCAGAGATGCCTTCCCTTTTTGGGATTTTGCTCTATCATGTAGTAGCTTCCTCCTTCTATTGTATAGTTTGTTTATGGCTGGGGTCCACCAGACAGGACATCTGCCTGTCGAGGATTGGGTCTTGGTTTTATTTGGGATTGCATGATCCATGCATTCCTGAAGGTGTTCATAGAATGCGTTTATAAAGGACTTTGCGGTCTGGGCCGTATTATCCACAGGCCCGGGGGCTTTGAAGGATTTCACCTTGGTTTTGAGGAGTGTGAAATTTGCTTTAGAGAAGTTTTTCACTGTGGTTTTCTGGGCATGGGGTGGGGTCGGGATGTGAATATCCAGTGAGATTAGTTTATGGTCTGATCTTACCAGTGAGGGATACACTTCTGGTCTGGAGCATAGAGTCCCCATGTTGGTGATGATCAGGTCCAGTATGTTTCCCCTCTTGTGGGAGTGGTAACAAGTTGTTCCATAGCATTTGAGTTTATAAATTCTAGGAACCTTTGGGCTAGGGTGTTGGAGCTAGAGTAATGCTCCCAGTCTATGGTTGGGTAGTTGAAGTCACCCAATATAATGGTGATTGGAGAGACCTTCATATTTTCCAGTGTTCTCAGGAAGGCCGAGTGGGGTTCCTGGGTTTGGGAGGGTGGTCTGTAGCAGGCTATAAACTGGAAGGCAGTTTTACCCACTGTTAGTTGCACATGGATAGTCTCTGATGCTTCGTGCTGTGCCACCAACCTGGAGGTGTGGATATCTTTGACGAATATTGATACTCCCCCTCCTTTTGTGGTTCAATCCAAGTTTTGGGGCCAAAAAGCATGGTATGAGGTATAACCTGGTAGTGCTGGGGTGGTCTCGAGAGCCTTGAACCAGGTTTCTGTTACTGCACAGATATCGATGTTCTCCATGCTAAGGAGAGTTTTGAGTGCATGCATCTTGAGGTTTAGACTTCTGGCGTTGAGTAGCATTACTCTTAGTTTCTTATCCCTTGTGATACCTATGGAGGTGGGTTTGTCTTTTGAGCCTTGCCTAAAAAGGCACTATGGGGTAGCAAGAGCCTTTGCCAATATCCGAAAGCCCAGGGGTGACAGGTGCAAGCCGTCCCTAGCGAAGCATCGTGGCTTGTCGAGCATGTCATCCCAGGCTGACAGGCATTGGATCCCCTTTGAATGACACCAATACTTAAGCCAATTGTTGAAATTGATAATCTTGTCTTCATACTGTGGCATCATTCTTGGTGAGGGTAAGATGCTACTCAAGGTCAGGGTCATACTGGCCTGGGCTACATGCTCAGAGAGCTCCTCTATGTCTCTTTTCATGAAGTCCAGGGAGGTACATCTCAGGTCATTCACACCAGCATGGACAATGACTGAGTCACATTTGTACTTGCCTTGGAGTGACCTGAGTGCTTGTGTTATGTGGGGGATCCTAGCGCCCGACAGGCAGCTCACCGTGACCTTCTCCTTGTTCAGCCTGGTGAGTGGGACTTCAGTGTGCCTGATGATAGAGTCAACTATTACAAGTGTATCAGGTGTGTTGTTTAGCCTTAAGGTCTGTGACTGTTTGGCACACTGGCTTTGTGAGCTATGTGTTGCATGTGTTTTGTTTTGGGGTAGCAGTTGCTTGGGTGTCTGCTTTGGAGGTCTCTGCTGCTTAGAAAGATTTTTATTTAGAGCCTCCAAGTATGTTTTTGTGTGTTTATGTGTTTGGTTTGCTGTCATGGTAGGTCTATGTGAGACTGGAATTGTAGTGAGTGTGGTTTCCTTCTCCTCCTGACTGGTTACGCCAGTACTGAGTTGAGAGAGCTTAGCCTCCAGTTTGGCTATATGGTTGCATCTCTCACATGTGTTGGAATTTGTTGGGAGGAGGAGAGGGTTGTCTGTGTACATGAGGCAGTTGTAACATTGCCTCAAGATTCCCAGATTCACCAGCTGGATTGGAGAAGAGACTGACAACTGACCTTTGGACATGCTAGAATAGTATTGGAAATTTCTTTATAATTGAAAAAAATGACCAATGGGGAGCAAGGTACTCCAGGGGGAGTTTGTGAGGGTGTAGTGCTTTTAATTTTTTAGTGCTGACTTATATAATTGCTTTAGTGAGCAAGTGCCAGGTAACTTAAATTCAAAAATGACAAAACAGTAACTTTCTTTCAGTTGAAACAAGGAAATAAGTATAGTAAGCAATGCAGATATCACTAGGGATACACAGAAGCGCTGAAAAGCCGCATTTTAGGTGGAATTAGCTTTTCAGGGAAATAACAAGCATACAAACAAAACTAAATTCAGCAGGCCTGGATCTAGTCTATGCTACAGCAAACAAGGTGCACCAATTACAGTAAGAAATAGTTCAAATATGCAGGCACTATAAGCCTTTAACCAGAAATTCCCAGCTCAGAAGGGCAGAGTCCAGCCTCTTCTCCCACAAGAGTGCAGACCATGAACCTTCTTAATGTAAAATAACTGGCCTGAAGCCCAGGTGCTTAAACCAGAACTAATACACTTTTAGAATAACAGATACTGAGCCCTCAATCAGCAGTTCCCAACTTAGAAGGATGTAAGCTACCTGTCCTGCCACCACAGTGCAGCCCACAAACCTTCCTAATGTAAAACAACTGGTCTAAACCCAAGTGCTTAAACTAAAAGGCTTAGAATAAGTTACACAGAGGAGTAATAAATACAATTGAGTACTTTTAAAATTACGCAAAAGCAAAATAAAGTAGGAAAAAACACAAATAACAGTAAAAGCAGATAATTTTTTTTTTTTTGGATTTGTTTCCTACATGGGTAGCATCCCAGGTTATATGCAGACACACTTGCATGTTACATCAACTACAGTGCACTGGTTGACATATTGTATCATAACATTAGTACTTTTAACAGTGCTTTTTCAAGTAAGAGTAGATTGCCGATTGTAGTACTGGAAACATACAACCCTGCATGCAAAGCTGGATTCTGAGTACTGAGTATCTTGTTCTTGGTGTTTGACCTGTATGTTTATATGTATCTCCTATTGGATATTAATATGATATGTTGATATTAACTGTAGACTATGTTTTTGGACATGTCATTGAGAACTGCTGTCATGTAGTAATGGCATACCTTTCAGTTTCAGATGTGTATCTTTCAAAACATTCATCCTAATGCATAACCTGTTGGCTATCTACTTCCTGTCTGTCCTCTGTACAGATGTGCAGATGTCAGGTATTGCTACAGCCATGCCACTATGTAAGTGCCCACATTATATTGTGCTGTGGGCCTGGACACTACTGCTAGTTCTGAGATATGGGACATTCCTTAATGTGGGTCTTGCCCCATTTCCTTGCCTGTGTGAGGGACATTGCAGAGGTGGTGGCCTACAGATTTATATACAGTGGGTGGCAATGAGTAACAGGACAGGACATTTGGTGACAGCCAACCAACATGGGGGACATATTCCCAGATTTGTGAACAGATTCTATGTCATCAGTGATGTTATACACATGGTGAATTGATAGATTGACAGGGTTTGTGTGCACTTGCATTTAGTGTGTGATGTCACAACTCACAGCAATATGTCTCTGACATACCTCTCCAATGGCATACTGTCCACAGACTGGCCACATGTCTGCCTGTTATGTTTTGTTTTCACCAGACAGTTGGTGTCCTTGTTAAATCAGTTGTGGACTCTGGGGAATGCAGTCAGTAAATACTCACATCTATTGGTATTACCAATGTCATATTTCTCATAAAGGATGTTACAACAAACCCAGTGACATCTGCAACTGTCTCAATGAATGACAGCAGTATGTCAAATCTATGCCTACATTTGTGCCTCTATTCCCACCTGGTGATATAGGGGTTGATGCTGAGCTTAGTACGTGGGGAATATTATCAACGTCTTTGGCCAGATCAATGTAGGCCATATGTGTCACTTTGCCTTTATCCACAGCTGAGATGACTGCCGTCAAGAAGTTCACCAGGCTGAATGAGCAGGTATGACCTACCCTTCACAAAAGTAAACTGTGTGAGATCCTGAGTCTGCAGATTCTCATATCCTTGTTTATTAGGTGCATGATGATGCATTCCATAACTTTGCATAACAGACTTGTCAGGCAGTTGGGGCAATATTTCCCAGGGTCTGTAGTCACACCTCATTTGTGGAGAGGGGTGACTGTAGCAGTGCACAATTCAGTAGGGACAAAACCTGAGGTGAGGCTGTGCTTGAACAGGGAACACAAGTAAGGTGCCAGGTCACTCTGTAGTTCATGTAGAACACAGCCAGGGATATTGTCAGGTCACATAGAAGCTATATTCCTGGCCTTGGACTGTGGTGTTTTAACCTGTGCTGCAGTAATACTGGGTGCCTGGCAGTGTACTGGTATTGTGATTGGTGCTTTGGGGAGGAGGAGTGAGGGGTAATGTTTGCACTCAAGATGCCAGCCAGTATATTGGCATTATTTGTTGGCTCAGTCTGGAAGGTATCATTGTCTAGTAGCTCAGAACAGATCTTGGTATTGACATGGAGATTCTTTACATAACTGCATGATGTCTTGTGGTTGTCTTTACTATCTGCTCCAATTCTGTTCTCACAGCTAACTTTGCAGTATTTGATGAGGGATCTCAACTTTTCATTTAGGGTGATAAGGGTCTATTTCCCATCTTGGGACTTCACCATATTCCATATCAGTTCCCTCCTTTTGTTGTACAGTTTCTTTATAGCAGGGGGCCACCAGATCAGCTTCTTTTTTTGGAGGTGAGGGCCCTGGTTGCATTGGGTAAGGTGGTATCCATGCATTTGTGTACGTGTTCATAGTGCATTCTTTGATTCAGCTGTCATGCAACTAGTCTCCATTTGCATGGTTGCCGTAAGGTTAGCCACCTCTGATTTTATGAGACCATAGTTAGCTTTGGAAAGGCTTTTCATGGTAGTTACCTGTGTGTGTGTGGGGGCAGGAGGGCTGTGGATTTCCATAGGTGATTCATTTGTGTTCTGATATAACAAGGGAGGAGTTGACTATTGGTGTAGAGCAACAGCCGCCCATGTTAGGAAGGACCAGGTTTATGTGATGGGCATGTGTATCGGTAGATGAGTAGCTTTCCCAGTTAATGGTGGGGTAGTTGAAGTAAACCAGTATGATAGTGTTAGATTGGACACTAATATTCTCCAGGGTGTATATGGACATGGAGTGTGTGTCTTGGGACATGTAGGGGGCCTATAGCAGGCTACAACCTGAACCACTGTCTTACCTAATGTCAGCTACGCCTGCAGGATCTGTAATCCATAATGTTGGTCTACCACTCTGGAGGTGTGTGCATCCTTTATGGATATGAAAATACCACCACCTTTGGAGGTTTAGTCCACATTCTGCAGCCAAATTTTGTAGAATTAATTATATGATGGTACTGCAGGGGTGCTTCCTGCTGCCTTTAAACAGGTCTCTGTTACAGCACAGATGTAATTGTTCCTCATTTTAAGTAATACTTTCAGTGAGTGCATTTTCAGATTTAGAATTCAAGTGTGCAGCAGCATGACCCTCTGACTGCATGTCTTTGTAGCTGTCATACATTTATGTATATTTATGTGTACACACTAGATAGTAGTTCAGTGGCTAAAAAATGGAACTGTCTCCACTAGCATACAAACATATCGTCCATAGCCTCCTTTAAAAACCTCATTAGGCAACATCTCAAGCAAAGTTGGCATTGCAATGAGTGCTCCCCAGGCTAGTGAAAGTAGATAAGGTACACATAGTCAACCTAGAGTACTTGATAATAGTTTTCACTCTTACAAACACTGCCTAATGTACAATGTATGTACTGTACCTATGTACTATGTATGTATTCTGGGTCTACTTTACATACCCGAAACGTTATTCACCGACACTCCGTTGACCGACACCTAAAGACCGACAGTACTAGATACCGAAACTGTAGCACGCCGACGATCGTAATCCCAACAATTGCACTTAACAGCAAATCACGTAATATTCAGCATTACTGTATAAGTGTACCATACATCTACAGGGAAGTAGCCTACCATGATCAGTATTTGTGAAACCTCCTCAAATACATCACCAATACTGTGATACTGCTCACAAATACTGATCATGGTAGGCTACACTTATACAGTAATGCTGAATATTATGTGATTTGCTGTTAAGTGCAATTGTCGGGATTACGATCGTCGGCGTGCTACAGTTTCGGTATCTAGTACTGTCGGTCTTTAGGTGTCGGTCAATGGAGTGTCGGTGAATAACGTTTCGGGTATGTAAAGTAGACCCATGCATTCTACCTATGTTCCAAATTTCAGGTGTACACCCCAAATCTATTAATTACCTTTATTTTTAAATTAATGTTTTCTTGTTTCTTCTCTCCATTGTAATGGTTGATGTGCTGCATACCACTGTAAAAACATGTCTATTGTAATTTGCGTGTATACTGATCATATCTAAATATCTAAATGTATCTGTAATTATCTTTCTGTGTGGAGATTTTCTCCCCGGGCCTCTGCTGAAAAAGGGCCTTTCAGCTCAGTCAGACATCCATGATTAATAAATGCAAAATATGTATATATATATATATATATATATATATATATATATATATATATATATATATATATATATATATATAGTTCCCCTTTAGAAGGTTGAATGGCTGAAATCTTGAAATTCATATGGCCGAAGCCATATGCTCGAATTTCAAAAGCTTGACCATCTGAAAGGGAACTAAAAAAACCCAACAAAACACAAAACAATGTTTCTGCAGGGGGCAAGCCCCCCTGCTACTTATTTATTCTAACTCCGAGATTGCACTACAGCGCAGGAAAGGAAATCTCCTGGTCTGCTCTGTATGCTGATCCCCATTCAGAAGGTCAAGCTTCTGAAATTTCGAGCATATGGTCTCGACCATATGCATTTCAAGATTTCAGCCATTCAACCTTCTAAAGGGGAACTATATATATATATATATATATATATATATATATATATATATATATATACATACATAAACATATATAAATACATTTTCCCTACTGTTGAATGACTGTGCTGCACAATATGTTTTAAATAACATCAGACATATCTACAGGATGGCTTAGTGGTAATTTGATGTGGCTATGATGTCCAGGGTCCTGGGTTCAAGACTTACAATGCCTGATTATTTTGTTGCTGGGCAGAACATAGGTTCATAGGTAGGTACTAAGCTATCTGCCCTAGGGCATTTATAAACCTAGCCATAATGTGCTGGCTTTCGCCTCCCTTTTAGACTAGATTCCTGAGCCTCTGTCCAGCAGGGCCATAGAAGTGATCCCAGGAGCAAATTTACGATTTCCCATCCACTCATCAAGATTTCTCTTGAAGAGGGTCAGTGAGGGGCTCTGCCTAACATGGACTGGGATTCTATTCCAGAGCGCGGGAAGCCTTTGGGAAATTAATCTATCCCTCCAGCATGTCCTACTTATTGTTGTGTTAAGGTTTAAATCCCTGGAGCGTGTAGCTCTAATGGATCTGGTTTTCTTGAGGTGGAGCATGTCCAACAATTCCGGGTTAGACATGGCCTTGTACGTCAGGCAGAGATCGCCTCTGAGTAGGCGGTAAGCAACTGAGTAGAGCTGGAGTTTCTTTAGTTGAGCTGCATAGGTCATCTGTTTGAGGCCCACAATCCTCTTGGTGAGGTGTTTTTGAGGTCTCTCAAACTGTTGCAGGTGTCGGGTAAGGTACATCCCAAATGGGGCATTGTACTCAATTATGCACCTGATGAGCGATGACTAGAGGGGCACAATGACCTCTCTTGATCTAGATGTAAACCCTTTCATGATTAGGTGGGCTATATAGTAGCTTTTTCTAACCACTTTGGCAATGTGATTGTCAAAGGAGAGGTTATTATCTACTTGGGTCCCCAGATCCCTAATTACTTCTTCTGTAATTAGTGGATTACCTCCTATATGGTAGTTTGTGGGCACTTTGTTTTTCCCAAAGGGGATGCCTATGCATTTTTTTGCATTTAGCTTGAGGCCATGGCTCTGACACCAGGTATCCATCTCCGTAAGGCCCTTCTGGTGGATGCTTGTGTCAGCCAGAGAGTCGATTATTGCTCCCAGTTTGCAATCATCTGCGAACTTGGTCAGCCATAGTCCTCCCGTGTTTGTCTGTACCTTAGAGAAGTATATACCGAACAAGAAGGGCCCCAGGACTGATCCCTATGGGACACCACTTGTAACTGGTTTAGAGTCAGACATGGCACCCATGACTCTGACCATGTAAGTTTTATCCCTGAGCCAGTTTGCAACCTATCTTGTGACATATGGGTTGATATTTAAGCTGCTAAGCTTATTTATGATGCCAGAGTGGGGTATTGTGCCAAAGGCCTTTTTGAGTAGGCTGTATGGACTACCTTTCCCTCATCTAAGGCTTTGGTAACTGTTTTGAATAAGTCAACTAGGTTTAAGAGGCAAGATCTGCCCTTAACAAAGCCAAATTGGGTGGGGTCCAGTGTTTGGAGGTTCCCAATGTCTTTGTTTATGAGATCCATGATGATGTGCTCCATAGCCTTGCAGACCAGGCTTGTCAGGCTTATAGGGCGATAGTTCCCGGGATCCATTGTGGCGCCACCTTTGTGGAGCAGGATCACTGTTGCTGTACACCATTCTTTGGGTACATAACCTGTGGTAAGGCTGAGTTGGAACAGTGAATTTATGTGATGGTTTAGTTCATTTTGGAGCTTGTGTAAGACACAGCCCAGGATACCATTCAGTCCCATTCATGCTGTGTTTTTTACTTTGGAGAGGGCTGCTTTCACCTGTGTGTCTGTGATGTCTGGGGGACTGCTTTCTTCTGGGATAGACACAGGCCCTTTTGGGGGGGGAGTGGGTAAAGTTTGCACTGAACCTGTCTGCCAGGATATTGGCAATGTCAGTGGGTTTAGTGTATTTTGTGCCATTTTGCACCAGCTCAGAGCAGATCTGAGAGCTGCCACCCAGATTCTTGATGTAGCTAAAGAACACCTTGTGATTATCTTTAGAGTCTTTGGCGATTCTTCTTTTGAAGCTGGCCTTTGATGATTTTATGAGGGATGGAAGTTTCTTGCTAGTACTAATCAAGGATGCCTTTCCTTTTTGGGATTTTGCCTTGTCATGTAATAGTTTACTCCTTCTGTTGTATAGCTTATTTATGGCCGGGGTCCACCAGACTGGTCTCCTGTTTTTGGAGGAGTGAGTCTTGGTTTTACTTGGGATGGCACAATCCATGCATTCCTGTAGGTGCTCATGGAGTGCATTTGTAAAAGATTCTGTGGTTTGGATAGCATTTTCCATTAGCCCGGGGGCTTTGAAACTTTCCACCTCGGTCTTAAGAAGTGTGAAGTTTGCTTTTGAGACATTTTACACAGGGGTTTCCTTGGCTGGGGGTGGGGTCAGGATGTGGATGTCCATTGTGATAAGTTTATGGTCTGATCTTACCAACGAGGGATTTACCTCTGGTGTGGAACATTGAGCCCCCATGTTGGTGATGACCAAGTCCAATATGTTGTCCCCTCTTGTGGGAGTGGTGACCAGTTGTTCCATGGCATTTGAGTTTATAAACTTCAGGAACTGTTGGGCAAAAGAGTTGGGACTTGAGTACTTTTCCCAGTCAATGTTTGGGTAGTTGAAATCCCCCAATATCATGGTGTTTGGTGAGACCTTTATATTCTCCAATGTTCTCAGGAATGCTGAGTGGGGGTCCTGAGACAAGGTGGGTGATCTTTAGCAGGCTATGAACTGAAAAGCAGTTTTACCTACTGTTAGTTGCACATGGATGGTCTCTGCTGCCTTGTGCAGTGCCACTAAACTGGAGGAGTGGGTATCCTTGATGAAAATGGATACTCCCCCGCCTTTAGTATTCCGATCCGAGTTCTTGGGCTGAAATAATGGTATGAGTTGAATCCTGGTAGTGCTGGAGTGCTCTCTGGAGCCTTGAACCAGGTTTCTGTTACTGCACAGATATCAATTTTCTCCACACTGAGGAGTACCTCGAGTGCATGCATCTTGAGGTTTAGACTTCTGGCGATGAGTAGAATTACCCTTAGTTTTTTGTTTCTGATATTGTCTATGGAGGTGGGTTTGTGTTTTGAGCCTTGCCTAAAAAGGCACTATGGGGGTGGCAAGAGCCTTAGCCAGTATTCGAAAGCCTAAGGGTGACAGGTGCAAGCCGTCCCTGGTGAAGCAACGTGGCTTGTCGAGCATGTCATCCCAGGCTGACAGACATTGGATCCCCTTTGAATGACACCAATAGCTTAGCCAAATGTTAAAATTGATCATTTTGTCTTTATACTGTGGCATCATTCTTGGTGAGGGCAATATGCTACTCAGGGTCAGGGTCATACTAGCCTGGGCTACATGATCAGAGAGCTCCTCTATGTCACTTTTCATGTAGTCCAGGGAGGTACATCTCAGGTCATTCACACTAACATGGACAATGACAGAGTCATATTTGTACCTGCTTTGGAGTGACCTGAGTGCCTGTGTTATGTGGTGGATCCTGGCTCCCAACAGGTAGTTTACAGTGACCTTCTCCTTGTTCAGTCTGGTGAGTGGGACGTCAGTGTGCCTGACAATAGAGTCTCCAATTACTAGTGTATTAGGTGTGTTATTTAACCTTTGGGGCTGCGACTGTGTGGCACACTAACTTCATGAAGTATGTGATACATGAAAGTTGTTGTGGGGTAGCGGTTGCTTGGATGTCTACTTTGGAGGTCTCTGTTGCTTTGGAAGATTTTTATTTAGAGCCCCTGAGTATGTTTTTGTGAGTTTATGTGTCTTATTTGCTGGTGCGTTTGGTCTATATGAGACTGGTTGTGTGGAGCGAGTGGTTTCCTTCTCCTCCTGACTGACTGTGCCAGTCTTGGGTTGAGAAAGCTCGGCCTCCAGTTTGGCTGTATAGTTGCATCTCTCACAAATATTTGAGTTTGTTGGAAGAAGGAGAGGGTTATCTGTGTACATAAGGCAATTGTAACATTGCCTCAAGATTCCCAGATTCACCAGCTGGACTGGAGAGTATATCTGAAACTGCGCTTTGGACATGCCTGGATAGTTTAAAGAACTGGTTTATTGATTGTCCGGAATGGACGAATAGGGAACCTTGTACTTCTGGCTAGTATAAGGGGGTGTAGTGCTAAAGTTTGTTAGTGCTTATTGAGAAATTTGAGCAAGTGCTGGGCTGTAGAATGAAGGTTAAGTGCTTACTTTGATAGTTTGACTAGTTCTACAGGAAAAATCAAAGAGCAGACGTTGTGGAGCTGGGAATTGTTAACAACTGCTTAAACGGTGCTGCGCGACTTTGCGCGACGTATCATGATGCGCAAAATTATGCAAAACCGCGCAAATGTAGGTTTTAAGGCAGGGAACTTGAAAGAGATAGTAATTAGCCCAAAATAGCCAATAAGCTACTAGTTGCTGGGCTGAGACCACTCCTCCAGGGACAGATAGGCTGCTCAAAGCTCCCCACTCTCACTGGTGAACAGAGAAGCTTCCTCGTATCCAAGTAAGGATATGGGCAACACAGGAACTATCCCACAGCCCAGAATTCAGCAAAACCTGATATCTGGACTACTCTAGTTCAGAAAAGGCAGTAAACAAGGATATATATATATTTTGTTTTCTTTCTTTTTTTTTTTAGCAGAACAACAGTAACTCAACAAAAATGCTGTAAATGCTTTAAACAGGCTAGCACACTTGAGTGTGTAACCTACAACAGTTAAACAACACAAAAACGACTTTTAGAAGTGCAAAACAGTAAAATGCAAAAGCAAAGCTTTTTCAGTTCTTAGAGTAGCTAGAAACAAGGGCTGTTGGATACAGAGTGATTAAGGCACTGTTTGTGTGGTGGTAAGCAATGCTAATTTCCAGTTAAATATGCTTACAGACAGCCTTAAAAGTGTTTAATCTGTCTAGGCATCATTTAGCACCACTCAAACAGGTCAATCCCACTTACTACTGCTTAAAACAGCTTACTCTCGCTTACCCCTATGCTAATTTCTTTGAAAGAAAAGAAAAAAGGGCTGATAGGAAAGTGGTGAAAAAGTGGGCATGCAGAGAAAAAGACAATAGGGAAAGTAGCTAGGGATGTGCAGGACAGATGCAGGGAAGGTCCATACCTGTCCCTTTTTTCTACAGCAACAGCTGCACATATATACTGAATTTGGAGGTATATTTGGACACTCAAACCCCTGAGAGAGGGGTAAAGACAACAATAATGTGTTGTGAAGCCAGTTAGACCACATTACATGTGTGTATGGGGCAAAGTTTTTTTGGGAACCGATTGCCCTTTAGTAGGTATTTTTGCGGAGGTAGGTTGGGTAGGAAGGCAGACAAGACAGACAAGACATCATACAGGGGTGGTATCTGCCACATGGGGGGTAAACACCTTGGATGGGGAAGGGTGTTTGGTAATCAGAAACCCACAATGCCCCAAATGGATACAGTGGGACTGAGGTCCCCACCCATGGGCAGTCACCACTGCACCTTCACAGCCCCAAAGCTGGCTGTGCTGGGGGCTGAGCAGGAGGGACAGGCTGACCCTCCAAATGTGCCATGCAGGCCTCAAGCTGGCATAGCAGAGCTTCAAATTCCTTGTGGAGCTTGTGACGCACCAGACCCCGGACCTGGCTTCGGGTGACAGGATTCTGTACATGCCTGCACCTGGGGGGAGCCCCATCCCCTGAGGCAGTTCCACCCAAAGATGGTGCAGGACCACTGGACGAGGAGGTCCTGTGTTGAGTCCCAGATGTGCTGTGGCTCAGTGCCATGGTCAGATGAGGTGGGAGAGCTGCATCCACTGAGATCGGGCTTACCTAATGTACTATGGTGTTGCAGTTTTAGAACATATGTTGGTTAGTAATGGTTAACACATTCCAGGATTAGTTATAACAGCATGCATGAGTATTCCCATTAACCCAATATAACACATTTGGAACAGTTGCATATCAAACAGAACACATGCATATATGGAATCACAGTGGGCATTACACCAGCATGCAGGTTACATTGATAGCAACAGGCCACCAATAATGGTATTTGAAGAGGAACATTAATTGGAATAAATTTCAACGTTTTTAGAACAACAGGACACCTGTCCCAACAGTAGGTTTGGTGGAAAACATACCCATTCATTTACGTGTTTAGATTATTGGTGGAGATAAGGTGGGGGGATGTCAGTTAACAAATGTAGATTATTGCAGTGGTCACAGCTTTAATGGTCATTACTCTACTCATTGCTCTACTCATTGCTCTACTCATTACTCTACTCATTGCTCTACTCATTGCTCTACTCATTACTCTACTCATTGCTCTACTGATTGCTCTACTCATTACTCTACTCATTACTCTACTCATTACTCTACTCATTGCTCTACTCATTGCTCTACTCATTGCTCTACTCATTCCTCTATTCATTGCTCTACTCATTGCTCTACGCATTGCTCTACGCATTGCTCTACTCATTACTCTACTCATTGCTCTACGCATTGCTCTACTCATTCCTCTACTCATTGCTCTACTCATTACTCTACTCATTGCTCTACGCATTGCTCTACGCATTGCTCTACTCATTACTCTACTCATTGCTCTACTCATTACTCTACAGGTATTATTACAACAACTATGCCCTTGGGTTGGGCAGTGGTATGTTTGTACACAGTATAAGTACAGCCTTCTTATAGCTACTTTGAACTTTTTCCTACCTGGTAGACCTGTGGAGGGAATGTTTATTAATACTACATGACTGTTTCTATCAATATTCCCATAGTCAGGGTTACATATGTGCACTCATACTGTGTGTGCTACTGACACACTCTGCCTTGATTTCTCGTTGTTGTTAGCAGGGACCTGCATCTGTGACAGCATGACACTTTTAAATATTTCTTGGGGGAGACCACTTAGTGTATGCACTTATCTTGCTGTTATTTGCAGCCTTGGGGGTTGACTATGGCTGTTGGACACAGTATACCTACAGCCTTCTTATAGCTACTTTTTACCTTATCTTAGCTGGGAGACCTGTGGAGGGAATGTTTGTTAATACTACCTGACTGTTTCTATACATTTTCACAAAATCCAAGTTGAAATTATGCATACAGCTTACTACCGATCCCGGGAATCGAACTGTGGCTGTTTCTGCTAAAGGTATGACAAGTGTGTGTTTCATCAGAGGGAGCTATTCAGACACTGCTGTCTTTTCTGTGAATGATTTATTTCTCATTCTCTCTTTGTTGTACAATCTGACTGTATTTACAACATTACATACCTGTTCACATAGCACAATGTGGAAACTGTGGTTATCACAACACATTACTATTCAGATATCAGATCTTGGTGCATTACATTTGCAATATCAGTTGTTCTTGTGTATTATAGACCCACTAACTTTGTCAGATGACACTTGATTGTTTAATGCTTTCAGAGCTATAGTCTATACATAACCTGTGCACATTTCAAATTATATCATACCCTAGTAAACACAACCAGTCCAGTATTTAGATTTTTATTCAGAGGCACTTACATTTTATTAATATATAACCTATATGAGACTGTAATATTGTCTGCTTTATTCTGTTTAAACCATACCCATTTTTAATAATGCCAGGTGACATTCTACTCCTTTATATGTATTTGATATGTATAATACAAGCTAGATTGTTACTCACCAGCCTCATGACACAGCCTTTGCAACCTACTGGCATGACTTGCTGGTTCACAACCCGCTCAGCTGGAGCTGTAATGAAAGTAGAAAAACATTTATACATACCTATCCATCACATACACAGGCTGGACTTTGGTAAACAGTTATTGCTATGAATACTTACACACTGCTGGGACATCACCCCTCTGTCTTGCTTATTGAACCCACTGTTCCAAGAGCTCCCTCTTCCTCCGCTTCAAGTCGGCATAGTGATGCCGGACCTGCTCACCACTCTGAGGGATACCAGTGACACTGGTGAGATCATGGGAGAGACTTTCACAGGCTTCTGCTTTGTATTGGGAGCACTGGTACTGGTCCTGCAGCAGTCTTACATCATGTTTTTTAAAAAGAAGTCCTAACATGACCTTGGACTCCTGTATGCCCCAGCGCTGTGCCTGAAAGTGCATGCCCTCTCCAACACCTGCCATACTACCTACAGTGGGGAGCTGCAACCAGTTATGAGCTGTATACCCACCTGCGAGGTTTATATACAGCCAATTTCCTGCCCTTTGCCATGATTGGATGGTTTTGAATATGCTGAGCTAAGCTATGCTACGGGCAATCCTGCTTATCTAAGGTTGGTAGTGCTTAAAGAAGCAGGTTCAACACTGCTTACTAATGGGAAAATTCACTTAGATGGGCTACTCATTGCTTAGCATTCATATTTATACAATGCTTACACCCAGTCAGCATAGCTGTGCAATGTTTAGCATTGCTTATGTTTTATTTTATTGGACTACCACCTGCATGGGATTGATTCATCATTCATTACATATTATGCATTTCATTACCTTACCTGACATCCCACAATGTGCTTTCATTACATTTATTCTTGTGTGACTATACTGTATGGGGTACTCTGGTTGAGAAATATAAGTTACTTCCTACATAAATATAAAAATAAATTAAAATTGTAATGATTTCACATACAAAATGGAAATGGCTTTGGTATGGCTCAAACCATGAATGACTACATGCAAAGCATACGCTCTAACCACTAGACTATTACACTACTGTTTATGTTGGATATATATTGCTATTTCACTTATCTTGCTGTTTCAACTGGGCTAAGCATAACTAAGCAATGGGCACACTCATGCAGCTACACTTAAACTTTATTTTAAATGTGAAAAAAAACTTACTTGTTGCGTTTTTTACTTCATACCCTTCAGAATAGCCATGCTAATGCTAAACGTGTTATCCTATCAACTTTCTAAGTTTGTGATGGCAAATTGTCCCTTATGGCTTTGTCCAGATTTCTTACTGTAACGGGTTGTGAGGTGTGCATTATATACTTCCTAACCTTCAGAAAATTTATGCTAATGCGAAACCTGTTATTCTGTCAACTTTCTAAGTTTGTAGTGGCAATTGTCCCTTATGGCTGTGTCCAGCTTTCTTAATCTGATGGGTTGAGAGTTTTGCATTATATACTTCATGCCCTTCAGAAAATTCATGCTAATGCTAAACATGTTATTCTATCAACTTTTTAAGTTTGTAGTGGCTTTTGTCCCTTATGGCTTTGTCCAGATTTCTTACTCAGATGGGTTGAGAGGTGTAATGAGTGATTTCGCTCTATTTCCATTGCTGTATTGCTGCATGGCAATTCTGGTGTGCAGGGTGTGTGTGTATTGTGGGAGCATTGCTCTCAGACACACCCCCTACACTCATACACAAAACCATGTCCGTATTGCAGCATGGCAGCATGCCATCATGACTATGCATGGTGCGCTGCCGAGCTGCATGGGAACAGTCCCTTCCATAGAAGAATAAGCTATTCAGGAATGAAAGTTTGCTGAATACATGCAAGTGCCTCTCCATGCACTTTTTAAAACTTCATTTAGTATGCTTTATCTATGTGTAATCCACATGCATGTGACAAACACTATATCACACACACAGTCTCTCCATGCACTTTTTTAAAACTTCATACCCTATGCTATATTCATGTGTAATCCACATGCATGTGACAAGCACTATGTCACACACAGTGTCTCTCCATGCACTTTTAAAACTTCATATACTCTGCTATATTCATGTGTAATCCACAAGCATGTGACAAGCACTATGTCACACAGTGTCTCTCCATGCATGTTTTAAAACTTCACATAGTATGCTCTATTCATGTGGAATCCACATGCATGTGAAAAGCACTATGTCGCACGCAGTGTCTCTCCATGCACGTTTTTAAACTTCATATACTATGCTATATTCATGTGCAGTCCACATGCATGTGACAAGCACTATGTCAAACACAGTGTCTCTCCATGCACTTTTAAAACTTCATATAATATGCTATATTCATGTGTAATCCACATGCATGTGACAAGCACTATGTCACCCACAGTGTCTCTCCATTCACTTTTTAAAACGTCATATACTATCCTATATTCATGTTTAATCCACATGTATGTGACAAGCACTATGTCACACACAGTGTCTCCATGCACTTTTTTAAACTTCATATAGCATGTGACATAGCTTCATAGGTTCATAGGTAAGTACTAGGCTATCGGCCCTAGGGCCTATATAAGCCTAGCCAAAAGAGGTTCCCTGGCTTTCACCACCCAAGAAAATTATTTTCCTGTGCCCCTGTCAAGCAGAGCCACAGAAGTGATGGGGTGAATTTCCTGTTTCCCTTTCAATTGTCAAGATTTTTTTAAAGAGGGCTAGTGAGGAGCTTTGCTTGACATAAATGAGTAGTCTGTTCCAGAGCATAGGAAGTCTCTGGGACAGGAATCTATCCCTCCAGCATGTTTTGATTATTATGGTAACAAGACTTGGGTCCCTGGAGTGTGTGGCTTGGAGAGACTGGGGTTTCTTTAAGTCCAGCATGTCCATCAGATCTGGGTTAGACATAGCTTTGTATGTTAGGCAGAGGACGCCTTTGAGTAGGAGATATGCGACAGAGTAGAGCTAAAGTTTTTGAGATGGTCTGCGTATGGCATTTGTTTGAGGCTGGTAATCTGCTTAGTGAGGTATTTCTGTGACCTTTCTAGTTGTTGTAGATGTCTTGTGAGGTATATGTCAAATGGGGGGTTGTACTCTATAATGGTTCTGATGACGGATGAGTAGAGAGGAATGATGACCTCCATTTTTCTGGAGGTGTACCCCTTTGTGATGAGGTGTGCCTTGTAGAAGGATTTCCTGAGTACTGTGGCGATGTGATTATCAAAGGAGAGATGACTGTTAACCTTTGTCCCAAGGTCTCTTATCACACTTTCAGTGTTTAGTAGGGTACCGCCTATATGGTAGTTCATGGGTATGGCATTTTTCCCAAAGGGGATGACAATGCACTTCTTGCCATTGAGCTTTATGCCATGACTTTGACATCAAGCATCAGTCTCAGTCATGCCTCTTTGTAGAATGTCCACATCCTTAGGCAAATCTATTATGGCTCCTAGTTTGCAGTCATCTGTGAACTTCATTAGCCAGAGGCCAGCTGTATTAGCCCGGACTTCTGAGAAGTATATACTGAACAGGAGAGGACCCAGGACCAAACCCTGTAGTACTTCGCATGTCACTGGTCTGAAGTTGGATTTGGAGTCGGCTACTTTTACTGTGTGGGTTCTGTCAGTGAGCCAGTTGGCCACCCATCATGTGACATAGGGATTTATGCCCAGTCCAGTGAGTTTATCTATAATACCAGAGTGGGGGATGGTGTTAAAAGCCATGGCGAGGTCAAGATAGGCTCTGTGCACCACTTTACCCATGTCTATGGCTCTGGTGACTGCTTCAAAGAAGTCAATCAGGTTTAGAAGGCATGATCTACCTTTTACAAACCCAGACTGAGTGGGGTCCAGATTTTGGAGGTTACCTATGTCTTTGTTTATAAGCTCCAGGATGATGTGTTCCAAGGCCTTGCAGATCAGGCTCATCAGGCTAAAGGGACAGTAGTTCCCGGGGTCAGTGGTGGCACCCCCTTTGTGGAGTGGGATAACTGTTGATATGCACCATTACATAGGCTCAAAGCCTGAAGTGAGGCTATGGTTGAACATTGTACTTAGGTGGGTTGCCAGTTCATTCTGTAGTTAATGCAGAATGCAGCCTGGCATGTTGTCTGGTCCCATGGATGCTGTGTTCCTGGCTTTGGAGAATGTGGTCTTTACTTGTGCATCCATGATTACAGGGGCTTTGCAATCTTCTGGTATAGAAATGGGCCCTTTGGGTGGTGGAGAGGGGTAAAGTTTGCACTGAACCTGTTTACCAGGATGTTGGCAATATCAGTTGGTTCAGTAAATCTAGTGCTATTGTGCTGTAGCTCAGAGCAGATCAAAGTGTTGACATTGAGATTCTTGAAGTAGAAAAAGAATGATTTGTGGTTGTCTTTAGAATCCATGGTGATTTTATTTTCATAACTAGCTTTGGAGGATTTTATGAGGGATCTCAACATCTTACTGAGGCTGACTAGGGAGTTCCTGCAATCATGGGATTTTACTCTTTTTTGCAACAGTTTCTTCCTTCTGTTGTAGAGTTTGTTCATGGCAGGGGACCACCAGAATTGCTTCCTTTTTTTGGAGGTTAGCATCTTAGTTTTGTTGGGGATGGCTCAGTTCATGCACCCATGTATGTTCTTATACAGTGAATTTGTATATGATTCAGCAGTCGTGCCTCTATTTTCTGTCAGTATGGGTGACGTGAAGTTAGCCACTTCTCTCTTAAGAAGCATGAAGTTGGCTTTGCATAAATTTTTTACGGTGGTTTCATTAAAGGGGGTGGGGCAGGATATGGATGTCTAGGGTGATCAGCTTGTGGTCAAATCTGACCAGCGAGGAGTTGACCTCTGGCATGGAGCATCTGTTATGTATATTGGTAATGACCAGGTCCAGGATGTTGCTGCCCCTGGTGGGAGTATGGATAAGCTGATCCAGGGCATTGAAATTGATGAATTACAGAAAACATTGAGCCAGTGAGTTAGTATGAGTAGTTTTCCCAGTAGATGGTGGGTAGTTGAAATCTCCCAATATTAGGGTATTGGGCTGTACCTTAATATTGTAAAGTATATCAAGAAACATGGAGTGGGCTTCCTGGAGCATGTTGGGGGATCTGTGACAGGCTACAATCTGAACTGCAGTCTTCCCCAGTGTTAATTGTACTTGGATAATTTTGGATGCATTATGCCGAGCAACTAGCCTGGAGGTGTGGATATCCTTTATGAATATGGACATGTCTCCTCCTTTAGTATTTCGGTCCAGGTTAGGTGGCCAAAAGGTGTAGTAGGAATTTTAGCCTGGTAATGCAGTGGGGCTCTCTGGAGCCTTAAACCAAGTCGCTGTCACTGCACAGATGTTGATATTCTCCATCCTAAGGTGTTCCTTGAGTGAGTGCATTTTGAGGTTTAGACTTCTAACATTGAGTAGCATTACCCATAGATTTTGCTTGTTTGTATCTACTATGGTGGAGCATTTGATGTTAGAGCCTTGCCTAAAAATGCCAGTATAGGGGGGGCAAGAGCCTTAGCCAGTATCCGGAATCCCAGAGGTGACAGGTGCAGGCCATCTCTGGCAAAGCAAGGTGGCCTGTCAATCATGTCATCCCAGGCACAGAGATACTGTACCCCCTTAGAATGACACAAGAAGCTTAGCCAATTGTTGAAGTCAATCACTATGTCACACACAGTCAAGCACTATGTCACAAACAGTGTCTCTCCATGCACTTTTTAAAACTTCATATACTATGCTATATTCATGTGTAATCCAAACACATGTGACAAGCACTATGTCACACACAGTGTTTCTCCATGTACTTTTTTAAACTTTATATAGTATGCTATATTCATGTTTAATCCACATTCATGTGACAAGCATTACGTCACACACCTTCACTACATACACTTTTTAAAACTTAATTTACTATGCTATATTCATGAGTAATCCAAATGTATGTGACAAGCACTATGCCATACACAAAGTATTTCTACATGCACTTTTAAAACTACATATACTATGCTATATTCATGTGTAATCCACATGCATGTGATAAGCAATATGACACACACAGTCTCTCCATACACTTTTTAAAACTTCATACAGTATGCTAAATTCATGTGTAATACACAAGCATATGTAAGCACTATGTCACACACAGTGCCTCCATACACTATTTAGAACATCATATACTATGCTTGATTCATGTGTAATCCACATGCATGTGACAAGCACTATGTCACACACAGTGTCTCTCCATGCACTGTTTAAAACTTCATACACTATGCTATATTCATTTGTAATCGACATACATGTGACAAGAACAATGTTACACACTGTCTCTATATGCACTTTTAAAACTTCATATAATATGCTATATTCATGTGTAATCCACAAGCATGTGACAAGCACTATGCCACACACAGTGTCTCTCCATGCACCTTTTAAAACTTCATATACTATGCTATATTCATGTGTAATCCACATGCATGTGACAAGCACTGTGTCACACACACAGTTTCTCCATGCAGTTTTTAAAACTTTATATAGTATGCTATATTCATGTGTAATCCATATGCATGTGACAAGCACTGTGTCACACACAGTGTCTCTCCATGCACTTTTTAAAACTTTATATACTATGCTATATTCATATGTAATCCACATGCATGGGACAAGCACTATGTCACACACACAGTCTCTCCATGCACTTTTTAAAACTTTATATAGTATGCTAAATTCATGTGTAATCCACATGCATGTACAAGCACTATGTCACACACAGTGACTCCATCCACATTTTAAAATGGCATATACTATGCTTGATTCATGAGTAATCCACATACATGTGATAAGCACTATGTCACACACAGTGTCTCTCCATGCACTGTTTAAAACTTCATACTCTATGTTATATTCATGTGTAATCCACATGCATGTGAGAAGAACTTTGTTACACACAGTGTCTCCATGCACTCTAAAAATGTCATATACTATGATATATTCATGTGTAATCCATGTGCATGTGACAAGCACTATGTCACACACAGCGTCCCCCCATGCACTTTTTAAAACTTAATATACTATGCTATGTTCGTGTGTAATCCACATGGATGTGACAAGCACTATGTCACACATATTGTCACTCCATGGCTTTTTAAAACTTCATATACTATGCTATATTTATGTGTAACCCACATCCATGTGACAAGCACTGTGTCACACACAGTGTCCCTCCAGGCACTTTTTAAAACTTCGCAGACTACGCTATATTCATTTTTAATCCACATGCATGTGACAAGCACTGTGTCAAACAGAGTGCCTCTACATGCACTTTTAAAACTTCATACACTATGCTATATTCATGTGAATCCACATGTATTTGACAAACACCATGTCACACACAGTCTCTACATGCACTTTTTAAAACTACATAAAGTATGCTATATTCATGTGTAATCCACATGTATGAACAAGCACTATGTCACACACAGTGTCTCAATACACTTTTTAAAACATCATATACTATGCTTGATTCATCTGTAATCCACATTCATGTGACAAGCACTATGTCACACACAGTGTCTCTCCATGCACTGTTTAAAACGTCATATACTATGCTGTATTCATGTGTAACCGACATGCATGTGACAAGAACTATGTTACACACTGTCTCTATATGCACTTTAAAACCTTCATATACTATGCTATATTCATGTATAATCCACATACATGTGACAAGCACTATGTCACACACACAGTCTCTCCATACACTTTTTAAAACTTCATACAGTATGCTAAATTCATGTGTAATCCACAAGCATATGCAAGCACTATGTCACACACAGTGTCTCCATACACTATTTAGAACATCATATACTATGCTTGATTCATGTGTAATCCACATGCATGTGACAAGCACTATGTCACACACAGTGTCTCTCCATGCACTGTTTAAAACTTCATACACTATGCTATATTCATTTGTAATCGACATACATGTGACAAGAACAATGTTACACACTGTCTCTATATGCACTTTTAAAACTTCATATAATATGCTATATTCATGTGTAATCCACAAGCATGTGACAAGCACTATGCCACACACAGTGTCTCTCCATGCACCTTTTAAAACTTCATATACTATGCTATATTCATGTGTAATCCATATGCATGTGACAAGCACTGTGTCACACACACAGTCTCTCCATGCAGTTTTTAAACTTTATATAGTATGCTATATTCATGTGTAATCCATATGCATGTGACAAGCACTGTGTCACACAATGTCTCTCCATGCACTTTTTAAAACTTTATATACTACGCTATATTCATATGTAATCCACATGCATGGGACAAGCACTATGTCACACACACAGTCTCTCCATGCACTTTTTAAAACTTTATATAGTATGCTAAATTCATGTGTAATCCACATGCATGTACAAGCACTATGTCACACACAGTGACTCCATACACATTTTAAAATGGCATATACTATGCTTGATTCATGAGTAATCCACATACATGTGATAAGCACTATGTCACACACAGTGTCTCTCCATGCACTGTTTAAAACTTCATACTCTATGTTATATTCATGTGTAATCCACATGCATGTGAGAAGAACTTTGTTACACACAGTGTCTCCATGCACTCTAAAAATGTCATATACTATGATATATTCATGTGTAATCCATGTGCATGTGACAAGCACTATGTCACACAGCGTCCCCCCATGCACTTTTTAAAACTTAATATACTATGCTATGTTCGTGTGTAATCCACATGGATGTGACAAGCACTATGTCACACATATTGTCACTCCATGGCTTTTTAAAACTTCATATACTATGCTATATTTATGTGTAACCCACATCCATGTGACAAGCACTGTGTCACACACAGTGTCCCTCCAGGCACTTTTTAAAACTTCGCAGACTACGCTATATTCATTTTTAATCCACATGCATGTGACAAGCACTGTGTCAGACAGAGTGCCTCTACATGCACTTTTAAAACTTCATACACTATGCTATATTCATGTGAATCCACATGTATTTGACAAACACCATGTCACACAGTCTCTACTTGCACTTTTTAAAACTACATAAAGTATGCTATATTCATGTGTAATCCACATGTATGAACAAGCACTATGTCACACACAGTGTCTCAATACACTTTTTAAAACATCATATACTATGCTTGATTCATCTGTAATCCACATTCATGTGACAAGCACTATGTCACACACAGTGTCTCTCCATGCACTGTTTAAAACGTCATATACTATGCTGTATTCATGTGTAACCGACATGCATGTGACAAGAACTATGTTACACACTGTCTCTATATGCACTTTAAAACCTTCATATACTATGCTATATTCATGTATAATCCACATACATGTGACAAGCACTATGTCACACACACAGTCTCTCCATACACTTTTTAAAACTTCATACAGTATGCTAAATTCATGTGTAATCCACAAGCATATGCAAGCACTATGTCACACACAGTGTCTCCATACACTATTTAGAACATCATATACTATGCTTGATTCATGTGTAATCCACATGCATGTGACAAGCACTATGTCACACACAGTGTCTCTCCATGCACTGTTTAAAACTTCATACACTATGCTATATTCATTTGTAATCGACATACATGTGACAAGAACAATGTTACACACTGTCTCTATATGCACTTTTAAAACTTCATATAATATGCTATATTCATGTGTAATCCACAAGCATGTGACAAGCACTATGCCACACACAGTGTCTCTCCATGCACCTTTTAAAACTTCATATACTATGCTATATTCATGTGTAATCCATATGCATGTGACAAGCACTGTGTCACACACACAGTCTCTCCATGCAGTTTTTAAACTTTATATAGTATGCTATATTCATGTGTAATCCATATGCATGTGACAAGCACTGTGTCACACAATGTCTCTCCATGCACTTTTTAAAACTTTATATACTACGCTATATTCATATGTAATCCACATGCATGGGACAAGCACTATGTCACACACACAGTCTCTCCATGCACTTTTTAAAACTTTATATAGTATGCTAAATTCATGTGTAATCCACATGCATGTACAAGCACTATGTCACACACAGTGACTCCATACACATTTTAAAATGGCATATACTATGCTTGATTCATGAGTAATCCACATACATGTGATAAGCACTATGTCACACACAGTGTCTCTCCATGCACTGTTTAAAACTTCATACTCTATGTTATATTCATGTGTAATCCACATGCATGTGAGAAGAACTTTGTTACACACAGTGTCTCCATGCACTCTAAAAATGTCATATACTATGCTATATTCATGTGTAATTCATGTGCATGTGACAAGCACTATGTCACACACAGCGTCCCCCCATGCACTTTTTAAAACTTAATATACTATGCTATGTTCGTGTGTAATCCACATGGATGTGACAAGCACTATGTCACACATATTGTCACTCCATGGCCTTTTAAAATTTCATATACTATGCTATATTTATGTGTAACCCACATCCATGTGACAAGCACTATGTCACGTACAGTGTCCCTACAGGCACTTTTTAAAACTTCGCAGACTACGCTATATTCATTTTTAATCCACATGCATATGACGAGCACTGTGTCAAACAGAGTGCCTCTACATGCACTTTTAAAACTTCATACACTATGCTATATTCATGTGAATCCACATGTGTTTGACAAACACCATGTCACACACAGTCTCTACATGCACTTTTTAAAACTACATAAAGTATGCTATATGCATGTGTAATCCACATGTATGAACAAGCACTATGTCGCACACAGTGTCTCAATACACTTTTTAAAACATCATATACTATGCTTGATTCATCTGTAATCCACATTCATGTGACAAGCACTATGTCATACACAGTGTCTCTCCATGCACTGTTTAAAACGCCATACACTATGCTATATTCATGTGTAACTGACATGCATGTGACAAGAACTATGTTACACACTGTCTCTATATGCACATTTAAACCTTCATATACTATGCTATATTCATGTATAATCCACATACATGTGACAAGCACTATGTCACACACAGTGTCTTTCCATGCACTTTTTAAAACTTCTTACAATATGCTAAATGCATGTGTAAACCAGATGCATGTGACAAGCATTATGTCACACACAGTCTCTACATTCACATTTAAAACTTCAAACACTGTATATTCATGTGTAACCCACATGTGTGTGACAAGAACTATGACACACAAAGTCTCTCCATGCACTTTTTAAAATGTCATACAGTATGCTACTTTCATGTGTAATCCACATGCATGTACAAGCAGTATGTCACAGACAGTGTCTCCATACACTTTTTAAAACATCATATACTTTGCTTGATTCATCTGTAATCCACATGAATGTGACAAGCACTATGTCACACACAGTGTCTCTCCATGCACTGTTTAAAACTCCATACACTATGCTATATTCATTTGTAATCGACATACATGTGACAAGAACTATGTTACACACTGTCTCTATATGCACTTTTAAAACTTCATATACTATGCTATATTCATGTATAATCCACATGCATGTGACAAGAGCTATATTACTCAAAGTCTCTCCATGCATTTCTAAAACTTCATATACTTTGCTATATTCATGTGTAATCCACATGCATGTGACAAGCACTATGTCACACACAGTGTCTCTCCATGCATTGTTTAAAACTTCCTACACTATGCTATATTCATGTGTAATCGACATGTATGTGACAAAAACTACGTTACACACTGTCTCTATATGCACATTTAAAACTTCATGTACTATGCTATATTCATGTGTAATCCACAAGCATGTGACAAGCACTATGCCACACACAGTGTCTTTCCATGCACTTTTTAAAACTTCATACACTATGCTAAATTCATGTATAATCAATGTGGCTGTGACAAGCACTATGTCACACAGTGTCTCTGCATGCAGTTTTTTAAACTTCATATACTATGCTATATTCATATGTAATCCACATGCATGTGACAAGCACTGTGTCACACACACAGTCTCTCCATGCACTTTTTAAAACTTTATATAGTATGCTATATTCATGTGCAATCCATATGCATGTGACAAGCACTGTGTCACACACAGTGTCTCTCCATGCACATTTTAAAACCTTATATACTATGCTATATTCATATGTAATCCACATGCATGGGACAAGCATTATGTCACACACACAGTCTCTCCATGCACTTTTTAAAACTTTATATAGTATGCTAAATTCATGTGTAATCCACATGCATGTACAAGCACTATGTCACACACAGTGACTCCATACACATTTTAAAATGGCATATACTATGCTTGATTCATGAGTAATCCACGTACATGTGATAAGCACTATGTCACACACAGTGTCTCTCCATGCACTGTTTAAAACTTCATACACTATGTTATATTCATGTGTAATCCACATGCATGTGAGAAGAACTTTGTTACACACAGTGTCTCCATGCACTCTAAAAACGTCATATACTATGCTATATTCATGTGTAATCCATGTGCATGTGACAAGCACTATGTCACACACAGTGTCCCCCCATGCACTTTTTAAAACTTAATATACTATGCTATGTTCGTGTGTAATCCACATGGATGTGACAAGCACTATGTCTCAAATATTGTCACTCCATGGCCTTTTAAAACTTCATAAACTATGCTATATTTATGTGTAACCCACATCCATGTGACAAGCACTATGTCACACACAGTGTCTCTCCAGGCACTTTTTAAAACTTCGCAGACTACGCTATATTCATTTTTAATCCACATGCATGTGACAAGCACTGTGTCAAACAGAGTGCCTCTACATGCACTTTTAAAACGTCATACACTATGCTATATTCATGTGAATCCACATGTATTTGACAACCACCATGTCACACACAGTTTCTACATGCACTTTTTAAAACTACATAAAGTATGCTATATTCATGTGTAATCCACAAGCATGTGACAAGCACTATGCCACACACAGTGTCTCTCCATGCACTTTTTAAAACTTCATACACTATGCTAAATTCATGTGTAATCAACGTGGCTGTGACACGCACTTTGTCACACACAGTGTCTCAATACACTTTTTAAAACATCATATACTATGCTTGATTCATCTGTAATCCACATTCATGTGACAAGCACTATGTCACACACAGTGTCTCTCCATGCACTGTTTAAAATGTCATACACTATGTTATATTCATGTGTAATCGACATGCATGTGACAAGAACTATGTTACACACTGTCTCTATATGCACTTTTAAACCTTCATACACTATGCTATATTCATGTATAATCCACATACATGTGACAAGCACTATGTCACACACAGTGTCTTTCCATGCACTTTTTAAAACTTTTACAATATGCTAAATTCATGTGTAAACCAGATGCATGTGACAAGCATTATGTCACACACAGTCTCTACATTCACTTTTGAAACTTCAAACACTGTATATTCATGTGTAACCCACATGTATGTGACAAGCACTATGACACACAAAGTCTCTCCATGCACTTTTTAAAATGTCATACAGTATGCTATTTTCATGTGTAATCCAAATGCATGTACAAGCAGTATGTCACAGACAGTGTCACCATACACATTTTAAAACATCATATACTTTGCTTGATTCATCTGTAATCCACATGAATGTGACAAGCACTATGTCACACACAGTGTCTCTCCATGCACTGTTTAAAACTTCATACACTATGCTATATTCATTTGTAATCGACATACATGTGAGAAGAACTATGTTACACACTGTCTCTATATGCACTTTTAAAACTGCATATACTATGCTATATTCATGTATAATCCACATGCATGTGACAAGAACTATGTCACACAGAGTGTCTCTCCATGAACTTTTTAAAACTTCATATACTATGCTATATTTATGTGTAATTAACATGCCTGTGACAAGAACTATATTACACAAAGTCTGCCCATGCATTTCTATAACTTCATATACTTTGCTATTTTCATGTGTAATCCACACGCATGTGACAAGCACTATGTCACACAGAGTGTCTCTCCATGTGCATTTCAAAACTTCAAACACTATGCTATATTCATGCGTAATCCACATGCATGTGACAAGCAATATGTCACACAAAGTATAACTCCATGCACTTTTAAAACTGTATACAGTGTGCTATATTCATGTGTAATCCACATGCATGTACAAGCAGTATGTCACAGACAGTGTCTCCATACACTTTTTAAAACATCATATACTATGCTAGATTCATCTGTAATTCACGTGCACGTGACAAGCACTATCTCACCCACAGTGTCTCTCCATGCACTGTTTAAAACTTCATACATTATGCTATATTCATGTGTAATTGACATGCATGTGAAAAGAACTATGTTACACACTGTCTCTATATGCACTTTTAAAACTTCTTACACTATGCTATATTCATGTGTAATCCACATGCATGAGACAAGCACTATGACACACACAGTGTCTCCATGCACTTTTTAAACCTTTATATGCTATGTTATATTTGTGTGTAATCCACGTGCATGTGACAAGCACTGTGTCATGCACAGTGTCTCTCCATGCAGTTTTTAAAACTTCATATGCTACTTCTGAAAACTTCATATGCTATGCAATAGTTATATTACCTTGCTATCTATTACCTTACAAGCATAAGGTGCAGCGTTTGATTCTCACATGGGGTAATTGGTTAAACTGAAAATGGCCCACAAGGACAGTTATCCTAGTACTAATCAATGAACCAATGAACCTATATTCATGTGTAATACACATGCATGTGATAAGCCCTTTGTCACAAACAGTATCACTCCAGGCCCTTTTAAAACTTCTTATTGTATGCTATAGTCATATGTAATCCACATATATGTGACAAGCACTATGTCACACACAGTGTCTCTCCATGCAATTTTTAAAACTTCATATATGCTATCCTTTATTTATGTGTAATCCACATGCATGTGACAAGCAGTAGGTCACATACAGTCTCTCCATGCACATTTAAAATGTCATCTAGTATGTAATATGCATCTGTAATCCACATGCATGAGACAAGCACTATGTCAAACACAGTGTCTCTCCATGGACATTTTAAAACTTCATAAACTATGCTATATTCATGTGTAATGCACATGCATGTGACAAGCACTATGACAAACACAGTGTCACTCAATGCACTTTTAAAACATATACTATGCTATATTCTTGTGTAATCCACATTCATGTGACAAGCTCTATGTCACACACAGTGTCTCTCCATTCACTTTTAAAACTTTATTATCTATGCTATATTCATGTCTAATCTACATGCATATGACAAGGACTATGTCACACACAGTGACTCTCTATGTACTTTTTAAAACATCATATACTATGCTATATTCATGTGTAATCCACATACATGTGACAAGTACTATGACACAAACAGTCTCTCCATGCACGTTTTAAAACTTCACATAGTATGGTATATTCATGTGTAATCCATATGCATATACAAGCACTATGTCCATACACTTTTTAAAACTTTTTAAAACTTCATATACTATACTATATTCATGTGTAATCCACATGCATGTTACATGCACTATGTCTCATACAATGTCTCTCCATGCACTTTTTAAAACTTCATTTACTATGCTATATTCATGTGTAATCCACATGCAGGTGACAAGAACTATGTTACACACAATCTCTCCATGCACTTTTTAAAACTTCATATACTATGCAATAGTTATATTACCTTGCTATCTATTACCTTACAAACAAAAGGTGCAGGGTTTGATTCTCACATGGGGTAATTGGCTAAACTGAAAATGGCCCACAAGGACAGTTAGCATAGTACTAATCAATGAAACAATGAACCTATATCCATGTGTAATACACATGCATGTGACAAGCACTAGGTCACACACATTGTCTCTCCATGCACTTTTAAAACTTCATATAGTATGCTAATTTCATGTGTAATCCAGATGCATGTGACAAGCACTATGTCACACATAGTGTCTCTCCATGCACTTTTGAAAACGTCATATACTATCCTTTATTTATGTGTAATCCATATGCATGTGACAAGCACTAGGTCACATATAGTCTCTCCATGAACTTCATACTCTATGCTAAATTCATGTGTAATCCAGATGCATGTGACAAGCACTATGTCACACACAGTGTCTCTCCATGCACGTTTTAAAACTTTATATACTATACTGTATTCATGTGTACTCCTCATGCATGTGAAAAGCACTATGTCACAGAGAGTGTCACTCCATGCACTTTTAAAACTTCATAAACTATGCTATATCCATGTGTAATCCACATGCATGTGGCAAGCACTATGTCACACACAGTGTCACTCCATGCACTTTTAAAACTTCATATACTATGCTATATTGATGTGTAATCCACATGAGTGTGACAAGGACTATGTCACACACAGTGTCTGTCCATTCACTTTTAAAACTTCATGTACTATGCTATATTCATGTGTAATCCACATGAATATGACAAGGACTATATCACACACAGTGTCTCTCTATGCACATTTTAAAACATCATATAGTATGCTACAGTCATGTGTAATCCACATACATGTGACAAGCACTATGTCACACAAAGTGTAACGCCATGCATTTTTAAACTTTATATACCATGCTATATTCATGTGTAATCCACATACATGTGACAAGTACTATGACACAAACAGTCTCTCCATGCACGTTTTAAAACTTCACATAGTATGGTATATTCATATGTAATCCATATGCATATACAAGCACTATGTCACACACCATGTTTCCATGCACTTTTTAAAACTTCATACACTTTGCTATATTCATGTGTAATCCACATGCATGTGACAAGCACTATGTCACACACAATGTACCTTCATGCATTATTAAAAACTTCATATACTATGCTATATTCATGTGTAATCCACATGCATGTGACAAACACTATGTCACACACAGTGACTTTGCATGCACTTTTAAATCCTCATACTCTATGCTATATTAATGTGTAATCCACATACATATGACAAGAACTATGTCACACACAGTGCCTCTCCATGCACTTTTTAAAATGTCATATAGTATGCTATATTCATGTGTCATCCACATGCATGTGACAAGCACTATGTGACACAAAGTGTAACTCCATGCACTTTTAAAACTTCATACACTAGGCTATATGCATGCGTAATCCTCATGCACATACAAGCACTATGTCACACACAGTGTGTCCATACACTTTTTAAAACTTCCTATACTATGCTATATTCATGTGTAATCCACATGAAGGTGACAAAGACTATGTCACACACAGTGTGTCTCTAAGCACTTTTTAAAACGTCATATAGTATGCTATATTCATGTGTAATCCACATACATTTGACAAGCACTATGTCACACCAAGTGTAACTCCATGCATTTTTAAACTTTATATACTATGCTATATTCATGTGTAATCCACATACATGTGACAAGTACTATGACACAAACAGTCTCTCCATGCACATTTTAAAACTTCTCATAGTATGGCATATTCATGTGTAATCCATATGCATATACAAGCCCTATGTCACACACCGTGTGTCCATGCACTTTTTAAAACTTCCTGTACTATGCTATATTCATGTGTAATCCACATGCATGTTACATGCACTGTGTCACACACAGTGTCCTCCATACACTTTTTAAAACTTCATACTCTCAACTTTTACCTGACTCACATTTATTTTCCATCTTATTACTGCTTTAGGTTCCCTGCCCCTCTGTTCATTGTGTATGCACAGCTATTGCATGGGTTTCCTTTAATGCGTGTCCCCCAGACCCACTTGGGATTAACTACAATACACATTTTCCACTTCATCCACTGAAGCTATCGTAACTAAATAAAACTCCAGGAAGCAAGAACTTGACACCCTACAGCTTTTCTGTTGTAATAGTTGCATGGGTTTCTTTCATACGTGACCCCCAACCCCACTTGGGATTAACTACAATACACATTTTCCACTTCATCCACTGAAGCTATCGTAACTAAATAAAACCCCAGGAAGCAAGAACCTGACACCCTACAGCTTTTCTGTGGTAATAGTTGCATGGGTTTCTTTCATGTGTGACCCCCACCCCCACTTGGGATTAACTACAATACACATTTTCTACTTCATCCACTGAAGCTATCGTAACTAAATAAAACTCCAGGAAGCAAGAACCTGACACCCTACAGCTTTTCTGTTGTAATAGTTGCATGGGTTTCTTTCATGTGTGACCCCCACACCCACTTGGGATTAACTACAATACACATTTTCCACTTCATCCACTGAAGCTATCGTAACTAAATAAAACTCCAGGAAGGAAGAACCTGACACCCTACAGCTTTTCTGTTCTAACAGGTGGATTGCAACTTAGTTTTTGTTAGGTTTTAAGGCTTAAAAGGTGTATGTACAACATCAGTGAAGGGTTCCAGCCAAGTGACACTAGATTGGGCCAATGCCTTGAATCAGCCTTACACACACACACACACACACACACACACACACACACACACACACACACACACACACACACACACACACACACACACACGGTCCTAAGACTTTACTGTTTACATTAGTAAATTTTGCTTTTACTTTCAGCATAGTCTCTAGGCTAATCACAACTCTCTCTAATTTACACTGCAGGCACATAAACAGGGCTGTTTGGCAGTTTTAAAGTATTCCAGAGCTACTTCAATTAAGCTTTTGTTAGATACTGATATTTTAAGCTCAGTACTCACCTTTAAACTGATAATTTTTCAGGTCTTCTCCCTGTGGGGGAGGGGCACAAGTTCCTGGCTAATCCTGTTCTAGCTGCTCTCTACTCCAATCCCTGTCTATTACTCCCAGCCCCACCCCCTGATTATCTTCATTAGTCAGTCCCCTTCCCTGGCGCCATCTTTAAACCATCTCTCAACTACCTAACTGACATTTATTTTCCATCCTATTACTGCTTTAGGTTCCCTGCCCCTCTGTTCATTGTGCATGCACAGCTAGTAAGTAGAGCAGTGCTACATTTCTGTTAGAGTTGATATACATTGCTGTCTTATTACTGTTTAACTTCTGAATTATTTGGTTATTTCTGTTAACTGCAGAGTCATTTGATGGTGCTGAGTTGTAACTGATGTTCAGAACTCCTATATGCTTTGAGAGCTAGCTATTGTATTAACTGACAAACTACTTGTATGTCTATCTTATTTCATGATAGTACAGCTTAATTATATATCTGCCAGGCATCCTTTTAACTGCTTGCAAATCTTATTTGTGTTCTGACTTCATCTGTAAGCATTCCTGTTGTATCCTACTGCTCTTAAAGGCTTAGAGGCTGGACTTTTAATTGCTTTTATAGAAGGCTAAGTGAGTGTAGTTCATGTTACTGTTCATAGGTTCATAGATTCATACTAGGCTATCTGCCCTAGGGCATTTATAAGCCTAGCCAGAGTGTGTTTGGCTTTCGCCACCCATTTTAAATGAATTTTGCTATGCCCTTTTTCGAGGTTAGTATAGTGTGCCTCTGTCTAACAGTGACACAGAAGTGATACCCGGGGTAAACCTACGATCTCCCATCCACTCATCAAGATGCCTCTTGAAGAGAGTCAGTGAGGGACTCTGCCTAACCTGGACTGGGATTTTATTTCAGAGTGAAGGGAGCCTCTGGGTTATGAATCTGTCCTCCAGCATGTCCTATTTATTTCAGTGCTGAGGTTCAAGTCTCTCGAGCGCGTAGCTCGATGGGATTTGGATTTTCTGAGGTGCAGCATGTCCATTAATTCCGGGTTGGACATGGCTTTATACGTCAGGCACAGATCGCCTCTGAGCAGGCGGTATGCCACTGAGTAGAGCTGGAGTTTCTTTAACCGGGCAGCATATGGCATCTGTTTGAGCCCTTTGATCCTCTTGGTGAGGTACTTTTGGAGTCTTTCCAATTGCTGCAGGTGTCTGGTAAGGTACATCCCAAAAGGGACATTGTACTCAATTATGGGCCTGATGAGGGATGAGTAAAGAGGCACGATGACCTCCCGTGATTTAGATGTGAATCCCTTCATGATTAGGTGGGCTATATAAAATGTTTTTCTAGCCACTTTGGCCACATGGTTTTCAAATGAGAGATTGCTATCAACTTGGGTCCCCAGGTCCCTAAATACTTCTTCCGCAATTAATGGATTACCACCTATGTGGTAATTTGTGGGCACTTTGTTTTTGCCAAAGGGGATGACTATACACTTTTTGGTGTTTAGCTTGAGGCCGTGGCTCTGGCACCAGTTGTCTGTTTCTATGAGGCCCTTTTGTAGGATGCTTGTGTCGGATGGAGAGTTGATTATGGCACCTAGTTTGCAGTCATCTGTGAACTTGGTCAGCCACAGTCCTTCCGTGTTGGCCTGTACCTCCGAGAAATATATATTGAACAAGAGAGGTCCCAGGACTGAGCCTTGTGGGATGCCACTTGTAACTGGTTTGGAGTCTGACATGGCTCCAGCAATTCTAACCATGTGGGTTCAGTCCTTGAGCCATGCAACCCATCTAGTGACATAGGGGTTTATATTTAAGCTGGTGAGCTTATCTATAATGCCCGAGTGGGGTATTGTATCGAAGGCTTTTGCGAGGTCCAGGTAGGCTGTGTGGACCACCTTCCCCTCGTCAATGGCCTTGGTGACTGTTTCAAAGAAATCGACCAGGTTTAAGAGGCAGGATCTGCCCTTAACAAAGCTGAACTGGGTAGGATCCAGTGTCTGTAGGTCCCCAATATCTTTATTTATGAGGTCCATGATGATCCTTTCCATAGCTTTGCAGACCAAGCTAGTCAGGCTTATGGGGAGATAGTTTCCAGGATCCGTTGAGGCACCACTTTTGTGGAGAGGGACCACTGTTGCTGTATGCCACTCTTTGGGTACATATCATGCAGTAAGGCTGAGATTGAACAGTAGTTATATGTTTGGGTTTACCTCTTCTTGGAGTTCATGTAGGATGCAGCCCGGGACACAGTCTGGTCCCATTGATGCTGTGTTTTTTGCTTTGGAGATGGCGGCTCTTACCTGAGCATCTGAGATGTCAGGGGGGCAGCAATCTGCTGGGATAGATATTTGCCCTTTTGGTGGTGGGGGAGAAGTTTGCGCTGAATCTGTCAGCTAGGATGTTGGCAATGTCTGTGGGTTCGGTGTATTTTTTGTCATTTTGGACTAATTCTGAGCATATCTGGGAATTCCCTCCCAGGTTCCTAACATAACTAAAGAAAGACTTGTGATTATCCTTAGTGTCCTGTGCAATTTTTCTCTCGAAGCTGACATTAGACGATTTTATGAGTGCCCGTAGTTTTTTGCTAATACTGATCAGAGATGCCTTCCCTTTTTGGGATTTTGCTCTATCATGTAGTAGCTTCCTCCTTCTATAGTATAGTTTGTTTATGGCTGGGGTCCACCAGAGAGGACGCCTGCCTTTGAAGGATTGGGTCTTGGTTTTATTTGGGATTGCATGATCCATGCATTCCTGAAGGTGTTCATAGAATGAGTTTATAAAGGATTCTGTGGTTTGGGACGTATTTTCCACAGGCCTGGGGGCTTTGTAGGATTCCACCTCGGATTTGAGGAGTGTGAAATTTGCTTTAGAGAAGTTTTTCACTGTGGTTTTCTGGGCAGCGGGAGGGGTTGGGATGTGAATATCCAGTGAGATTAGTTTATGGTCTGATCTTACCAGTGAAGGATGCACTTCTGGTCTGGAGCATAGAGCCCCCATGTTGGTGATGATCAGGTCCAGTATGTTTTCCCCTCTTGAGGGAGTGGTAACAAGTTGTTCCATAGCATTTGAGTTTATTAATTCTAGGAACCTTTGGGCTAGGGTGTTGGAGCTACAGTAATGCTCCCAGTCTATGTTTGGGTAGTTGAAGTCGCCCAGTATAATGGTGTTTGGAGAGACCTTCATATTTTCCTGTGTTCTCAGTTCATATTGTATAACTTGGCTGTAAAATTATTGCCTTAGAACTGCCATACTTGCTTTGTGCAATATATCCTGTCTGTATTCACTGCTGGATTGTACAGCTGTTATCAGTCAGAGACTGCATGTTAATGCTGATAATGTATGCAATTTAATCAATTTTACTTTTTGTCTGTATACCTTGCATGCTTTGCACTTCACATTTGCACTATTTCTGCCTTATTTAATTTTATTTTTTAGTTGCATGGGTTTCTTTCATGCGTGACCCCCACCCCCACTTGGGATTAACTACAATACACATTTTCTACTTCATCCACTGAAGCTATCATAACTAAATAAAACTCCAGGAAGCAGGAGCCTGACACCCTACAGCTTTTCTGTTGTAATAGGTGAATTGCAACTTAGTTTTTGTAAGGTTTTAAGGCTTAAAAGGTGTATGTACAACATCAGTGAAGGGTTCCAGCCAGCTGACACTAGATTTGGCCAAAACCTTGAATCAGCCTTACACACACACACACACACACACACACACACACACACACACACACACACACACACACACACACACACACACAGTCCCAAGCCTTTACTGTTTACATTAATACATTTTGCTTTTACTTTCAGCATAGTCTCTAGACTAATCACAACTCTCTCTAATTTACACTGCAAGCACATAAACAGGGTTGTTTGGCAGTTTTAAAGTATTCCAGAGCTACTTCAATTAAGCTTTTGTTAGATACTGATATTTTAAGATCAGTACTCACTTTTAAACTGATAATTTTTTCAGGTCTTCTCCCTGTGGGGCTGAACCCACTCCGTTCACTATGCTCACTACGCACCCCTCCCCGCCCCCATCCCCACCCTCCCCATAACATCAATATTATACCTAGCCTGACCTCTCCCATACTTCTCTTCCACCTATCTCATAACCCCCCCTAATTATTCCCCTATCATACTTCCTCATTATTGTACTCTACCTCCCCACCCATTTCTACATAAACCCATATAGTACTCCATCCTCTAAACTACTTCTATCCTGCTGATATTCTTTATCACACTGCACTCAACCACCATCATGTCCATCACAACTGTTACTTTGATCTTGCTTCTCTCACTTACACTCTCTCTCCTAACAATAATCACAAATTTCCAGGCACCCAACATACCTCCTGCACATACCTGTAGAACCAGCACCCATAATCCACTATTATCAAGTTTATTAGACATCCACCCTAGCTTATTCACAGCTAATACCTCTGTACTATGCAAAGTGAAAATTCTACCTCTCCAAAGACACTCCCCTTATCATACCACCATCAGCAGCTGCACCATTTTTAGGAAAAAACTGAGAAGTATAACCTACACAATTTGCCAAAGCACTGTTTCCCAGTGTGGTGATGTACAACCCAACCCAGGCCCAGCCCCCCCTCAGCTCCAGCAAACCTAGCAAATCTCTTATGCTATCAGCCATAAATCTCCAAAGTCTTAGGAACAAGATACCTGAACTCCATGCCTGGATTTCTAAGTACAACCCAGATATTATAGCAGCTACTGAAACCTGGGTGAAATCATATATAAAAGACATTGAATTTCTCCCCTCAAGCTATTTATGCTTGAGAGTTGATCGACCCAACAAGAGAGGAGGAGGAGTAGCAATACTTTTCCCAAGCAATTACACATTAATCCCTTATTCAAAACCAACACCCAAATTTTCCCCAGCCGAAATACTAATCTCTATAAAACTTAGCAACCATAAAAACATTTGCATAACTGCTCTTTATATTCCCCTAGGAAACAACATACTGATATTACAAAACATACTTGCCTGGACTTCCCAAAATATAAATAATGAAACCATCATTCTAGGTGATGTAAATATCGACTGGCTAGATATAGGCCACAACAACCCCTCAAAAAAATTAATCTTTTCAACTTCTCCCAACTAATTGAAGACATCACTAGTCCTCACAAAAATTACAAATGGGTCTCCACAATCGACTGGATATTAGTGTCCCACCCTTTCAACATCATCAGTGCAGGCATACTACCTAATACCATTAGTGACCACCACCCAGCATATATCATACGCAAAACTACTCCAACCACAGGCCAACACACATACAAATCTACCAGAAATTTTACTAAGTTGCAATAATCCATATTTAATGAAACCTTAGCTAAAGTAAACTGGAAACCCCTCATATGCATACTACATAATAAGGCTGTTGAATTCTTTAACTCAGCATTTCTAGACATCCTAAATAGGCAAGCACCTTCTCACCAAAAATGAATAAAACATAACCATGTAAGCTGGTTCTCAAAATCCACCAAAGAAGTCATGTCCACAAAGGATAAAATCTGGAAATCGTGGCAGAAAAGCAAAGACCCCTCAACTCTCCTACATTACAAGCAACTCCGTAACCAGGCAAAATGTCTAATAACCACTGATAAAAAAAGACCACTACTTCCACCTACAAAGTCAACATAAAAATAATCCCCAAAAATTCTTGTCTTCCATCAGCCAACTATTACACTCAGGCTCTCAAAGCAATCCATCACCTGATCCACACAAACCCCCATCAGACTTGCCCCCCTCTTCAATTCCTAATTAATTGACACCATCGCTAACCTAACTGTCACCTTTCCTACAGTTAACACCACCACCACCACCACCAAGACATCTGATGACCAAATTATCCCAGAAAACAATCCTACCCTTAATTCAAACCTATAATTTTCCCCCATACCCACCAGCACAATAAAAAACCTTTACTTAAGTTACAACCCTGTACTCTGACTCCTGACAATCTACCCCCACACTTCTTGCAGCTAGCAGCAAACTGTATAGTTTATCACATCAGCATACTCATTAACAGAACAATTAAAGAGTCCCTTGTCCCAGACATCTGGAAAAAAGCATTCATTCTTCCCTTACACAAAGGTGGCACCAACACAGACACCACAAACTTTCGACCCATAGCAATTCTCTCACCCCTCTATAAAATACTGGAAAAATGCATCCATGCCCAACTCCTCAACCACCTGCATGAAAATCAAATTGTATCACCCACTCAGCATGGTTTCAGACAAGGACACAGCACCACTAGCACCCTCCTATTCTTCCTTCATACAGTTAACCGCACACAGGATTCTGGTAAAATAATTGCTTCACTTTTCCTTGACATCTCCAAAGCTTTTGATACCATTTCCCACACTATCCTACTCTCTAAACTATCCACCCTCACATTTCTCCCCCTACCCTACAATGGTACAACAGCTATCTCTCCAATAGGCAGCAATCCACCAAATAGCAACAGATTTACTCTCCCTTCCTCAGTACATCCACAGGGGTACCCCAAGGCTCCATACTTGGTCCTCTCTTATTTAGCATCTTTATTAACAACTTTGACACCACTCTCCCACAATGCTCAGTAATCCAGTATGCTGATGACTCTACAATAATATGCACTGCAAATTCCAGCTCTGAACTCCAGCAAATTACCTAGAATGCCCTCACATCTACTGAATCTTGAGTGCTTAACAATCATCTTGCCCTAAATCCAAAAAAAACTAAACTAGTAATTTTTACTCCTAGGAAAACCACTCCATTTTATAAAAAGCTCTTCACTATACAAGCCCAAGACAATACCACTATAGAGGTTGTCCCACACACTAAATTACTAGGCATTATTATAGATGAAAACCTTAACTTTGACCTACACATAAACAATAACATAAAAAAAACACATCAAAAGCTTGGTACGCTCTACAGGCACCAACACTTTCTTAGCCTCTCTACTAGACAAACCCTTGCAACTACCTTTTTATTACCCTCTCTCCTTTATGGTGCCCCTCTCCTCACTAATATCCAAAATTCTACAAAATCCAAACTTGCTATGTGTTACAACAGAATAGCAAAATTTGCCACCAAGGCCACATTCTCATCCCACCACTGTAAGTCACTGAAACAATTAGGGTGGTTGGAACTCCCCCACCATCTCTCATTCACCCAACTAACTACTGTGCACAAAATAATCTACAGACCACAGACTGTCCTGCTCTCTCAGCTCTACTTGCCAAATACCATTCCAGCAGGCATCTAAGATCTGCAAATCATCTACTTCTAAAAGTAGATAAGCCCACCTTACCTGCTGGTCAACTCCTCTATGCCTTCACCATCGCCAAACTATGGAACTCACTTCCGCCTTCTATAAGAAACACAGGCAGCACCACCACTTTCAAACAAATACTGAAAAATCATCTCAACCCTTCCTGGCTCTGTACCTGCTCTATAGCCTAACCTCTTCACTCTCCTTATATGATTACTAAACTCCTATGTCTTTTGCTACTAGTGACTGATGATATTTTCTCCATATTTACTTTTATCTTCACTTGTTGATTCTGGTATAATAATACTGATCTCTGTTTATACCAATCTGATTGAATTAATTGAATTCTGCTTTAATGTATATTTTCGGTATATATAGCTGTAATAAAACAAACTAGATTCCTGCTTTTATGTATATATTCTGTATATGTTACTATATTTACTATCTGTAACACTGTTTCCGCTTCTGTACTAATTAATTTATATTTTTCTGTATCTCGTTGGAGCTTTTCTCCCCGAGCCTCCACTGAAAATGGGCTCGTTTAAACCCAGTAGACTTATCCTGGTAAACAAATGCAACAAATAAATAAATAAGTAAATAAATATACTGTGCTATATTAATGTATAATCTACATGCATGTTACAAGCACTATGTCACACACAGTGGAACTCCATGGACTTTTAAAACTTCATATACTATGCTATATTCATGTGTAATCCACATGCATGTGACAAGAACTATGTTACACACAATCTCTCCATGCACTTTTTAAAACTTCATATACTATGCAATAGTTATATTACCTTACTATATATTACCTTACAAACATAAGGTGCAGGGTTTGATTCTCACATGGGGTAAAAGGCTAGCCTGTAACTGGCCCACAAGGACAGTTAGCCTAGCATTAATCAAGGAATCAATGAACCAATTAATCTATATTGATGTGTAATACACATGCATGTGGCAAGGACTATGTCATACACAGTGTCTCTTCATGCCCTTTTAAATCTTCATACTATATGCTATATTCATTGTAATCCACATGCATAAGACAAGGAGTATGTCACACACAGTGTCTCTCCACGCACTTTTCAAAATGTCATATACTATGCTATATTCATGTGTAAGCCACATGTATGTGACAAGCACTATGTTATAAACAGTGTCTCTCCAAGCACTTATAAAACTTCATACTCTAAGCTATATTCATGCATAATCCATATTCATATGACAAGGACTATGTCACACACAGTGTCTTTTCATGCACTTTTAAAACTTCATGTACTGTGCTATATTCATGCGTAATCCACATGCACTTGGCAAGCACTATGTCACACACAGTGTCTCCCCATGCACTTTTTAAAACTTCATATACTATGCTATATTCATGTGTAATCCACATGCATGTGACAAGCATTATGTCACACACCGTGTCCCTCCATGCATTAAAAACGTCATATACTATGCTATATTCATGTGTAATCCACATGCATGTGACAAGCACTATGTCTCATACAGTTTCTCTCCATGCACTTTTTAAAACTTCATTTATTATGCTATATTCATGTACAATCCACATGCATGTGACAAGAACTATGTTACACACAATCTCTCCATGCACTTTTTAAAACGTCATATACTATACAATAGTTATATTACCTTACTATATATTACCTTACAAACATAAGGTGCAGGGTTTGATTCTCACAAGGGGTAATGGGCTAGCCTGTAAATGGCCCACAAGGAGAGTTAACCTGGTACTAATCAATGAAACAATGAAACAAAGAACCTATATTCATGTGTAATCCACATGCATGTGACAAGGACTATGTCACACACAGTGTCACTCCATGCCCTTTTAAATCTTCTTACTATATGCTATATTCATTGTAATCCACACGCATAAGACAAGGAGTATGTCACACACAGTGTCTCTCCACGCACTTTTCAAAATGTCATATACTATGCTATATTCATGCATAATCCACATGCATGTGACAAGCACTAAGTCACACAAAGTGGAATTCCATGCACTTTTAAAACTCCATATACTATGTTATATTCATGTATAGTCCACATGCATGTGACAAGTACTGTGATATACACAGTCTCTCCATGCACCTTTTAAAACTTCATATACTATGCTATATTCATGTGTAATCCACATGCATGTTACATGCACTATGTCACACACAGTGTATGTGACAAGAACTATGTCACACACAATCTCTGCATGCACTTTTTAAAAGTTCACATACTATACGATAGTTATATTACCTTACTATATATTACCTTACAAACATAAGGTGCAAGGTTTGATTCTCACATGGGGTATTTGGTAGGCTAAAATGACCCACAAGGACAGTTAGCCTAGTACTAATCAATGAACCGATTAACCTATATTCCTGTGTAATACACATGCATGTGACAAGCACTATGTCACACACAGTGTCTCTCCATGAACTTTTAAAACTTCATATACTATGCTATATTCATGTGTAATCCACATGCATGTGACAAGCACTATATCACACACAGCGTCTCTCCATGCACTTTTTAAAACGTCATATACTATGCTATATTCATGTGTAATCCACATGCATTTGACAAACACTATGTCTCATACAATGTCTCTCCATGCACTTTTTAAAACTTCATACACTATGCAGTAGTTATATTACCTTACTATATATTACCTTACAAACATAAGGTGCTGGGTTTGATTCTCACATGGGGTAATTGGCTAGGCTGAAAATGGCCCACAAGGACAGTTAGCCTAGTACTAATCAATGAACCAATGAACCTATATTCATGTGTAATACACATGCATGTGACAAGCACTATGTCATGCACAGATTCTTACCACCACTTTTTAAAACAACATACACTATGCTATATTCATGTGTAATCCACATGCATGTGACAAGGACTATGTCACACACAGTGTCTCTCCATGCACTTTTAAATCTTCATCCTATATGCTATATTCATGTGTAATCCACATGTATATGACAAGGAGTATGTCACACACACTGTCTCTCCATGCACTTTTTAAAATGTCATATACTATGCTATATTCATGTGTAATCCACATGTATATGACAAGCACTATGTTACACACAATCTCTCCATGCACTTTTAAAACTTCATACTCTAAGCTATATTCATGTATAATCCATATGCATGTGACAAGCACTACATCACACAAAGTGGAACTCCATGCACTTTTAAAACTTCATATATTATGCTATATTCATATGTAGTCCACATGCATGTGACAAGTACTGTGATACACACAGTCTCTCCATGCACTTTTTAAAACTTCATATACTATGCTATATTCATGTGTAATCCACATGCATGTGACAAGCACTATGTCACACACAGTGTCCCTCCATGCATTATTGAAAACTTCATATACTGGATTCAAAGATGGCCGCTGTTCTGTAAGCACTGCTAATCCTTAGCTCCTCTAAATATCTGGAATAAAATCAACCCAGAAGATTATCCAGAACCAATTTCAACAAAGTTTCTTGAAATATCAACTCTAATCTACTCCAAAATAAAGTTACCAAGAAGAAGAAACTGGTCCAGTTTATAATCAATCAAGATTGATAAGGATACAGAGAGACTAACTTAAGACGTGTGCTCCTGCAGTTTTGCAAACTGAATAATTACACTCAAAACTGAAGACAGTTATCACTACAGGATGTCGAAAGAAGATAAAAACATGGACACTACTACATCTAAGACTAAACTTTTGGATTTACTATCTCCTGAAAAAGATCTGAATTCAAAAAGGCAGAAGATATTAAAATAACCAGATCCATCTAAAACTGGAAACAAAAGTAAACCTGATCAACCAGCCAATCTGGAGGATATTAAAACAGCTTTACTTCCCATCCAAGAAGCAATAAAATAATTAACTGTAAAACTACGTGCATTTGGAAGTATCTTTAACCAAATTGTTAGAAAAATATGTATTAATGTGTGTATTAGCAATATGTTTAGTGCTTTTAGATCTTGGGAAGGGTTAACACATTTATTCTATTTCATACTGCATAAATCTGTACAAACTGCAGTTGCTTTCTGACCTTGTACTGTTAGCTGAAATCTTGCTTGTGCTTTGGAAATTTACTGAGAAGCAGGTGATTTCTGCTTGCATTAGGAAAATAATGAATAGAACAATACTACTTGTATGAAACTTATACAAGAAGTTCCGCTGTGCCATGAGAAAATACACAGCTGTAGAGGTTAGAGATAATTAGTACAAAGCCTGCTTGAAAATATGAACTGCAATCAGCATTTGCTTGTATCTGTATTAGAAAACTACCTTGAAATGTAACACTGTACAACAGACGCTTGTAAACGGATTAATAGTCACCAAGGCCAGGTTGTTTTTCTGAAAAGTTTCTCACAAATCTAGTCATGTCAGCAGAAAATCTGAAGTAACATCTGCTGTAGAGCAATACTGAAAGTTGTGTTTGATTACGTCAGCTTAGAAGGCCATGTCTTGCAAAACAGTATAAGAATGAACATACTTCTTGTTAGTAGTTAGACAAATCCTTGTATTTGGATGCTTTTGTCTCCTTGCTGCAAGTAAATTAAAGTGCCTTAACTGAACCTTACGTGTATTGGTCTTTGAAGTTCTTTCCTTTTACAGATTGGTCCTTCGGACTGGAAACCTTCACTTCTCCTCAGATCAGACAGGCCAGGTGGCTTGAAACCATACGGGGAAGAAACCACATCGGTTCTTCTTATTTGAGAAGTCCTCCGACTGAATTGTCATACAAAAGAGGCCAGCCACTTTCTGATCTTCGACTGAAGGACGGGTTTAATTGAACCAGGTGATCAATCACGAAGGCTCAGGTAAGGTGAATCTACCTTATTTTTCTGTTTTATATCAGGGACTAGATTTGTATTTGTTCTGTTAGAGACTTTATTTATAAGTCAGGGACAGAAAGATTACTGTCTTGTCATAGATCAGGGAAACAGAGTAGGTAGGCAGTCATTCTGAAGAGACTATAAAAACATCCGTGGTGCCACGTTAAAAATAAGGTGTTACGTAACAATTAAAAGGGTAGAACAAAATGGGTAATAATTGTACAAAAAGATCCCAAAATCCGCCGTTAACCGAAGACGGGAAATACATGCAGTCACAGCGTGCTGATAATAGTAAATATTACTCAAAATGGGTTAATAAGTATGAATTTGATGGTAAACTAGAAAAATCCTCACTTGTCAAACTTGTCAAACAGCTTAAAACCATTTCTAGAGGTCGGGTAAAAAAGAAACGTCAATTAGGAATTCCTCAGGCACACAGGTGGATTGAGGAAGTAAACTGAAAGGAACAAAAGAGTAATACTTCAAAAGCAATGTTTTTAGATAAAGAGGACAATAACTTAGTAATAGCATCGGCCCCTCCACCTCCTTTACCAGAATATGAGGCAAGTGAACAAGTTAGTCCACCCCTGCGATATCCTGCTGTCACTGTAATTAGAGACACTACAAAAGCAAAACCGTTTATTAGAGATCCCGTCGAGACCAGGTCTCGAACACGGGCAGGAAACTCAAGAGGGGACATTGAGTTATATCAAATGGGTAGAAATTCACGATTTATGAGTGAAGAAGAAATATGCCTACTTATAGAAGTGCCTAATCCTCAGGCAGGGCAAGAAGGTCAGGACCCAACTATTTCAGTGTATAGACCCTGGACTCCGGAAGACATCCGGAAAGCCACTGAGGGGATTCCCCATCCAAAAGTTAATTTTAGAAAGTTCTTAGAAGATTTGCAAGGAATGAGGCTGAGTTATAATTTAAATGGAGAAGAGGTAGAAAAAGTAGTCAAATTGTGGGACCAGATTGGCACATAATTAGTGGCGACTGGAATCCCCGTGATATTGCGCTCAGGCCCCTCCCACATAGCAGCGCAGAGTTAGACAACAGAGTGAAAGGTCTTACAGACTGAATCTCTGAGAAATGGAAGCCTAGGGCAGACTGGACTTGCATTAATCAATGCATCCAGCAGGAAGGTGAAGCTATTGACCGATATTATGCCAGACTATTAAAATGTTTTAATAACCATTGTGGAATGCAGGTTCCTGAAGATCAGACACATGATTCCCCATACGAGCAGCAGTTAAAGAATGCATTTTTGAAAGGCAGTATTGCACCTATAAGCAGCTTTATAACAAAACACATGGTAGATCATCGTACAAGCAGGTTACAGTCATTGCTTGAGTATGCTAGACATGCTGAAAGGCATTTTAATAGCAAAAAGAAAAAGAAAGCCCAAGTATTTTCTGTAGAAGATGGAGCAGAAGTATATGTAGTACAGTCCGGGAAAAAGGGCAAGAGAATGCCCAGGGAAACAAACAATCTGATCAATGATCAGAGGACTTTGAAGGGCGAAAGAAAAGGGGTAAATGTTTTAAATGCAGTAAGAAAGGACACTTGGCAAGGGATTGCAAGAAAAACAAGAAGGCAACCACGGAGGATAAGGAGGGTGAGGACTGACTATATGATAGCCAGGAATAACTAGAAGGGGATAGCAGAGAAAGGACAAATGAGTATCTGATAGAGGGAGTAGAGAATGTGACAGAAGAAATAGAGGAAGTGCAAGAAGTCGCGGATAGTGAAGAAAATGAAATATTGGATTTGGCTTTACTGAGCTTAGAGCTCAATTTAGCAGACAAGAAACCAGAAGTTACACTCCTGGTAGAAGGGAGGGAAGTCAGATTCTTGTGTGACTCAGGGGCATCACAGACCTTAGTACATCCCTCCAAACTGCCAAAGAATTCAGAGTCACCTGATTACATATTAGTGAAAGCAGCTAATGGACAGCTGTATCGGGAGCCCCTCTCCCATAATATTGTGATAACTGATCCTGCTTCAGGATTGACCCAGAAAAGTAAAATTGTTGTATCTGCAAAATGCCCAGTAAATCTCTTGGGCAGAGACCTTATGCAGCTCTTTGGTATAGCAGTAGTTCCGACTATGCAGGGTATGGAAGCACAGCGACAAATTGATACCTTTGCAGTGCAACTGGAGGGTGAAATATTTTATTGGTACAGCCAGGACTTGGTTACAACTGGTCCAGCGGCGGTGACTGAAGAGTTGATGAACGTAGCCATCAGCAAGTTCCCTTCCCTTGACATTGATAAATAGAATTTGTTGCACTGTACTCTGTATTATTGTAACACACCAGGACCTGATAAGGAATATGAGCAAGAATTGTTTAGAAATCATGCAAACAGATTAATATTACGTAATCTGTACTGGGACACAGAAGGGAACAGTGTAGCCAGCTGTTCATTGCCCCAGGAGTTCTTTGCACTCTATAAATCTAATACATTACCACATGTTAGCTTAACTAAGGACAAGAATGCAACATGGGTAGACTTAGGAGAAAAAGTCATGAGATGGGAAAAACAGACAGAGTTAGAAATGTCAGAACAAGGAATACAAGTGCAGAAGCTGAATTGGATACCTCAGACCCACCCAGCTGTACACTTGCAATCTAGCAAGGACAACTGATTAGCACTCCTACTGAAGGAAGAAGAGAATGCCTTACAGAATATACCAGAAAATCAACAGGAAAATCAGATGTAGGACTTATTCGTACAGCGGGACCAGTTACTATTATGCCAAAGTCAGCATTAAGACCACAAAAGAGACAGTATCCCTTAAGAAAAGATGCAGAGGTAGGAATCAAACCTATTATAGCAGTTTTACTTAAGGAAGGGGTGCTGGTGGAATCTCCTGATTCACCATGTAACACACCCTTATTTCCTGTTAAGAAAGCGAATGGAGAGTTGCGTATGGTCCAAGATTTACAAGCCGTAAATGACGCAGTAATACCAAGGGCACCTACAGTGCCAGACCCACACACCCTGTTGAATGATTTAAAACCTCAACAGAAATATTTTTCTGTGGTAGATATCAGCAATGCATTCTTTTCGATACCGATACACCCTGACAGTCAGCATTGGTTTGCAGTCACATTTCAGGGGAAAAGGTATACATATACGCGACTACCACAGGGGTATTGTGAAAGTCCAACAATATTCTCACAAGAAATGGCAAGCAACTTGGCGGGATTTACCCACCAAGAGGTAGTCAAATTTTGCTTTATGTTGATGATATCCTGCTGGCGTCCCCCACCCAGCAAGATTGTAAAGAAGATACCATAGCGCTATTACAATTTTTAGCCACTGAAGGACATAAAGTAAACAAAAATAAACTGCAGCTTTGGAAAAAAAACAAGTTAAATACCTAGGATATGTGATATCCAAGGAAGGTAGGACATTAGATGAGGACAGAAAAATAGCGATTTTGCAAGCACCAAAACCCACTACCAAGAAGGAAATGATGTCCTTCCTGGGTACGACTAATTTTTGTCGGAGTTGGATTCCAAACTATGCTTTGGAATCTGCACCGTTGACTAACCTGATTTATAGAAAGCCTATGGCAGCACAGGATTTATTACAATGGACACCAGAAGCAGAATCTGCTTTCTGCAAACTGAAACAGTTAATAGCGTCCTCATTAGTTTTGGGATTGCCAAACTATCATAAACATTTTTTCCAAACTGTAGACTGTAAGCAAGGTTATATGACATCAGTATTAACGCAGCAGCATGGGGACAAACAATGCACTAATGCTTATTATTCATCACAACTGGACCCAGTGGCATGGTCTTTACCTCACTGTGTAAGGCAAGCAGTAGTTGCAGCTGCAATGGCAGCACAGGCTTCGGCCTCAGTAGTGTTGTTCCACCCTCTCACATTGAGAGTGCCTCATGCAGTCGCGATTATTTTACTGCAAGAAAAGGTAGCATATATTTCCCCTGCTAGGCATCTTTCCTGTATGACTATATTGTTGAGCCAACCTCATATGACAATCGAGTGATGTACAACTTTGAACCCTTCTTCCTTGCTCCCAACCCCTGAAGATGGCACACCTCACAGCTGCCTGCAGGTGATTGAGCAAAAGACACTGCCTAGAAAAGATCTTATGGATGTTTCCTTGGATGATGCCGAGGTGACATACTACGTGGACGGCTCATGCAAAAGGGGTCCTGCAGGACAGAACCTAGTAGGACATGCAGTAGTTTCTGACACAGACATTATAGAAGCAAAATCTTTACCACATAGTTTATCTGCACAGGCAGCAGAATTGATTGCCTTGACATGGGCATGTACCTTAGCAAAGGGTAAATGAGTGAACATTTTTACTGACAGCCAGTATGCTTTTTCTACTGTACATGTTTTTGCGCAACAGTGGAAAAATCGAGGAATGATAACATCTACTGGCAAACCAATCAATTATGCACAGTTTATTTTAGATCTTTTAGAATCTATTCGGTTACCTCAGAAAGTAGCTATTTGTAAATGCACAGCTCATACCAAACAACAGGACAGGATTTCAAAAGGTAATGCAAAAGCTGATACAGCTGCAAAGCAGGCAGCTTCAGAAGTATTTCTTTTGAATGAGGAATTACAACCCTCTGAGATTTTAGACTTAGAAATGTTAAAGACAATGCAAACACTTACTATGCAAACTGAAAAACAAAGATGGGTAAAATGAGGAGCAATTCTCGAAAAGGGGCTGTACATCTCTAAAGAAGGGAAACCGATATTGACGTCTAATTTGTTTAGATATGCATATTTGTTGAGCCATGGGCAGTGCCATGTCTCAACAGGGGGGATGGTGCAGCTGGTGAACCAAGTGTTCACGACGTATGGATTCACAATTTACTCTAAAAAATTCTGTTCGTCATGCCACATCTGTAATAAACATCATGCACAAGGGGCATTAAAGCCCAAGCAAGGGAGTTTCCCTACACCACCGTATCCATTTCATACTATTTGTATGGATTTCATAGAGCTGAATAAATGTGAAAATAAGAAGTATTGCCTTGTCATTGTAGATATGTTTTCCAGATGGGTGGAAGTCTTTGCGACTAAAAATCCAGACGCTACAACCTTGGCCAAAGTTCTTGTTAAAGAAATCATTCCTAGATTTGGCATTCCGGAAAGGATCTACAGTGACAACGGCGCACACTTTGTGAATCAGACCATACAGCAGTTAAGTAAATATTTTTGCATTTCCCTAAATAATTATTGTGCATATCACCCTCAATCAGCAGGGCTAGTAGAGAGGCATGATAGGATTTTAAAGAGTAAGCTAAGAAAATTAGTAGCAGAAAAGCAGAGAAACTGGGAGTACTGTCTGCCCCTGGCACTGTTGAGCATGAGAACTGTTTCAATGCAAAAGATTGACTCCTTTTGAAAAGCTCTTTGGAAGGGCTTACTATATACCTCAGTGGAAATCTCTCATGCCTGCAGACCAGGAAGCTGACAGTACATTAGCAGAGTATATGCGTAATTTGTAAATTCTAAACATTTGTTACAGTTAAATTCTGTTTCAGATAAAGAATGAACCAGACCGTCAGAAGTGGCAGTGCCACCTGGAGTGTGGATCTGGCTGAAGGTGGTCAAGAAGAAAAACTGGGCATCTCTGAAGTGGGAAGGTCCATATCAAGTGCTTTTGTCAACATCCACTGCAGTCAAAATCGCGGTGCATGCCTCTTGGATCCATCTGACACACTGTAAATTAGTTAAAAACTTTGAACTGGACAAAAATCTTGTTACATGCCAAGAGCAAAAATGATAGAGTCCAGAAGAAACAGGAATGCAGAACAACCCTTTCCTCAGAAGTATTGCATAATCATCCTGTTAACTGTATTTGTGACAATAATCTTTTTGTTGTGGCCTTTTCTTTTCCCAGCCACACAGACTGAACTGAATAAACGTGAAGCATTACTCATAAACTGGCATCCAGGCAATTAAATATATGTATGCTGAGACTTTCAATGTTTCGAATTGCTGGATTTGCACAGCTTTGCCGACAGCATACAGGGGGTTATTAATGACTACAGTCCCCCTAGGGGTCAGTGAGACCTGGGAGAACTTGATTTCTGATACCTCAACCATTACAGCACAAGATAAAATAGCATTGCACTTGTCTGTTCCACAAAAGGGAACTGCGTGTTTTTATAAAAATTATACTGTTCAGGTGGGTTGGAGCAATTGCAATGTGACTGTTCCTTATAGATGTTACACTAAAGGTAACAAAGTAGATCTTTATTGTAATACAAACTATGATTCATTTCTTGGATTGATGCACAAAACACTTGATGAAGTAAAACATAATTCTGTTCTTTATAAACAGCTGTCTATAATTGATAGAAAACTGTTTCATGCAGGGCGAGTGTATATTCATAGCAAGGTTACTACTAAAGTAGAGGATTGTTATTTTGTGTGTGGCAGGAAGGAATACAAATGGTTACCTGAGAATTGGTCTGGCAGTTGTTTTTTGGGTTACCTGGTTCCGGCCATATGACACACTGCAGTTTTGCCTCATGGGAAAATTCAAAATGTCCGAGAAGTCATCAAGAAACCTGTAAATCCAGTAGGACAAATTGATGCATGTTGGAAAGACCATCACTCTTTAGGCAAAGGACTGACACACATGGATTTGAGTGATAGCATTATATTGTGGGTGGGCATATTACCAGCATATGGAGCAGTGAAATCGATCTGGGAGCTAAGAAAAGTGTCAAAACTTCTCGAAGAAATGAGAAACGCAACTTTTTCTGCTCTTGAATTGGTGACTGATGAACTGAATGCTATGAGAACTGTAGTGCTCCAAAACCGCATGGCTCTCCACTTCACCCTAGTGGCGAGAGGTGGTATGTGCGCTTTAATCCAAGAAGAATGCTGTTCATATATTCCTGACCATAAACACGAGATAGACAATCATCTTGAGGTAATTCAGCAAGTGTCGGCCATGACCAAACCAGTCCCACTGACGGACTTTTTCCAGAAATGGTTTGGGGGGTGGGGTACCATCCTAATGAACATCCTAATTGCCATTTGTGTAGGTATGCTCCTACTGGGAGTATGTGTTTGTTGTGGTATCCCCTGCATGAAAAGACTGATTAAAGACCTTATAGACATGTCAGTTTCTGAAACCTTATATCAAATAACTGAGTTTGAAGAACTGTTAAAAGACTAAAAATGCTTTCATAAGTTTAAACTGAATGACTCTCTTAACTGCAAATCCTCAGTGGAAGAGGTTAGGAAAAGAAAACAAATGTTTATGCTTATTTTGAAAGTAAAATAAAAGTATTAATAGGGGGGAAATGTTAGAAAAATATGTATTAATGTGTGTATTAGCAATATGTTTAGTGCTTTTAGAGCTTGGGAAGGGTTAACACATTTATTCTATTTCATACTGCATAAATCTGTACAAACTGCAGTTGCTTTCTGACCTTGTACTGTTAGCTGAAATCTTGCTTGAGCCTTGGAAATTTACTGAGAAGCAGGTGATTTCTGCTTGCATTAGGAAAATAATGAATAGAACAATACTACTTGTATGAAACTAAGACAAGAAGTTTCGCTGTGCCATGAGAAAATACACAGTTGTAGAGGTTACAGATAATTAGTACAAAGCCTGCTTGAAAATATGAACTGCAATCAGCATTTGCTTGTATCTGTATTAGAAAAGTATCTTGAAATGTAACACTGTACAATAGACGCTTGTAAATGGATTAATAGTCACCAAGGCCAAGTTGTTTTTCTGAAAGGTTTCTCACAAATCTAGTCATGCCAGCAGAAAATCTGAAGTAACATCTGCTGTAGAACAATACTGAAAGTTGTGTTTGATTAATTACGTCAGCTTAGAAGGCCATGTCTTGTAAAATAGTATAAGAATGAACATACTTCCTGTTAGTAGTTAGACAAATCCTTGTATTTGCATGCTTTTGTCTCCTTGCAGCAAGTAAATTAAAGTGCCTTAACTGAACCTTACATGTATTGGTCTTTGAAGTTTTTTCCTTTGACACAAATAATGGACAGATTGGATAAATCCGAAACCAAAATTATGGTAAATGAGGAGAAAATAACTCTAATAACAAAAGAATCTGACTCTCATGAAAAAGAAATTCAAAACATCCAAGAAAAGATCACAGACCTGGAAGCGAGATCCAGAAGGAATAATATTATCATAAGAGGCATCCCAGAATCTATAAATCACAATGAATTAATTCCTTCTATCATACAAATTTTCAGCATACTGCTCAAAGAACCTGGAATAGCAAAACAAATAATAGTTGAAAGAGCACACAGAGCACTAAGAGAGAACCAAGGTACATACAAACCCAGACCTGTCTATGCAAAATTACTAAACTTCCAAGATACTACACGAAAACTGCCGAACAAACTTGTGAAATGAAAAACCCCGATGGAAGCTGCAACAGGCGTGATAAAATAAATCCAATAACCAAGCGATAGCTGTAAAAGCTGTTATGTTAGCACTTTATTAAACAAGAACTTTCGGTAGGTTAATAACCCACCTTCCTCAGACAAAACAGTTACTAAAAAGTGGTAGGGAGCCTTTATTGAAACTATGAAGACATTCACAAGCTTTCTGGATTTTACTTTTGATATGAATTCTAATGAAATCAACTATTTGGACATATTTTTAATAAAAGATTACAAAGAATCAAGGTTTATTAGTAGGATTCATCGTAAACCCACCTACTCAAATGGATTTCTACACTTTAGTAGTTGCCACCCTTACCATCAAAAGAAGGCGGTCGTGAAAGGACAGATGGTAAGGGCGGCACGTATGACTACTACACACGTGGATTTCAATAAGGAGTGTGACAAACTGAAGATTATGTTCTTGAACAGGGGTTACCCCCAGGCCCTCCTTATTGAGATTATAAAGGAAGTGGAAGGTAAAAGGTTAGGTGGACACTTTAAGCCCATCTTAAACTCAGGACATTTGGGGAATTATACAAACCAAGAAAGCACAGAAATAGAGACGATGAACAATGTGAAAGTTGACCTTAGATTGAAATTTTTGTGTACGTTCTCGGTAGACTATGTTCACATTAGGGACATCTTACAAAAGAATTGGTCAATCATAAAGGAAGACAAACAGTTGTTAGATTTGTTAGGACCAGTTCCAGGTTTTACATTTAGAAAAGGTTGCTCACTGAAAACCCTTTTGGAGAAAAATAAACGAACATTCACTAATAGGATTAAGGGCATGACCCAATGTGGGACATGCCGTCAGTGCAAAAACATTCACGAAGGGTCACAACTTTATATCAACAAAAAGATATATAAAGTTATGGGCAACTTCAACTGTGGGACTAAAGCGGTGGTGTACGTGGCCTTGTGTGACCTTTGCCCGGCTTTCTACATAGGAAAGACCGAAAGGGCATTTAAAAGGCGCATATATGAACATTTATATGCTATTGCAAAAGTTGACATAAAGAACGCATTAGCTAGGCACGTTATTGATCATCCTGGTCACACTTTTCATTTTGCTGTTTTAAAACAAGTAGCAATAGATTTAAATAGTGGGCCATGGTAGGTAAATCTGGAAAGGGAAGAGTTAATTTGGCAGGTCAGAACGGGAGCGTACATTTATCCTGGCCTAAACGACGCTGTTTCTCTGTCCTGTATTCTTAAAATTATGGCCATGAAGAGATAACACATTTACTTGGGTTGGATAGTTAACCTTATGTATTATGGCATGTTTTCAGATTTTCTAACAAGTAAATTCATTTACTTATTATATAGCATAGTCACAATCTTTGTGGGCAGTGAGTGGGGGGGGGGGGAAGACTAAGCTAGTTGTGTCCCAGGGTGTCATACTAGTATTACTAGTAAGCACATATGCCCTAAATAATAATTGCTGCGTTTGGGTTTTGTGCTTATTGGGGAAATAGGGGTGGTTTGGTCTCCCCTTGCACGGTTATAGGAGCCTGTGATCACTTTACTACACACACTGGTTTGCACAACTGAAACTTTAGTAGAAATAATCTTGAAGTTTTAAAAGTGGTTGGATTATTTGTATACTATTCAATCAACAACTAAAATTGTTTTAATAATATGTATGCAATGATTATTTTTAAAGAGTGTTTTTAAATAATGCGTTTTTAATATGAGTGTTTTCAGTTACATAAAAAACTGTTTTTACTTGTAATGCATATAAATGGATAAAAGGAATTTTTTAATTGAAGGTGGAAATTAATTAAAACTTGATTAATTGGGAGGGACAAGTGTATTTAAACTTCCTACCACTTTTTAGTAACTGTTTTGTCTGAGGAAGGTGGGTTATTAACCTACCGAAAGTTCTTGTTTAATAAAGTGCTAACATAACAGCTTTTACAGCTATCGCTTGGTTATTGGATTTATTGTATCACGCCTGTTGCAGCTTCCATCGGGGTTTTTAAACTTCCAAGATGTCAAAAAATCCTGATGACTGCAAAAAAAAAAGTGGTGGATCTATTAACTGGAAAAATAATACAATTTCACTGGCCCAAGATCTTCCCCTCCAAATAAGACAAGCAAGACAGCTCCTTTCCCCTGATCAAAAGAAAAATAAAATTGCAAATGAAATACCCCACCACCTTAATTTTCTACTCAGAAGATGCTAAATACATGATTGCTAACCAAAAGGAAGCCAAAGAGACCTTTCTTGCTGTTTTTAAGAAATTACCTACATTGGATCACTAAATATACTTACTGGAATGATGTCTGAATACTGGATGAACGATCGATCACTTCTTGGCCCTCAGGAACTGTTTTTTCTTTTTTTTTTCCATCCTGCTGTATTGCTGGTCCTTTGCAGGCCTCTAACAACACATTAGTAGTACTAATGCCTCATAATTAAAGCCACAAAGTGATCCGAGGAAAGTTAGACCCACATCAACTTTTACTCTTTCCCACGACAGGAACTAAAATATGTTGCCATGCTCTTTGTCAGGTTATTTATAACTGTGACACATCTGGGACACCTAGCTGGCATTAAGGGTCCCCCTACACATATCTAAGCTGATGGAATGCTCCTCTACTTGTGGAGAAATCACAAACTGCAATAATCTATATGAAGATCATTGGTCAAGGGTTATAAATAGTTCTAACAAAAATTGATCGCTACAAAGGAGTAAAAAAGTCTTATAGTTTTGTGTTCTTGCTAACATTGCATTTTTCTTGCTTTGTCTGCTTATTCAGTTGTTTCACCATTACTGCTGTGAATCACAGACTCAGTGCATAAAGTTTATTGTGCAGACAAGCATAACTGTACAACACTAGCCTATACCATCACAACACACAACATTTATTCTTGAATACTGCTTCACTATATTAAACATCTTCACTCACTGTGTGCTGAAGTTCACAGCTCCGTACTATTCTCAATGTTCCATAAGTTAAAAGTATCCCTCAGGTATGTGACCAAGCCAGGAACTTTTCTGAAGGTTTTGTGCTACAGCTTCAGAACCTTAATTTACTTAGCATACTATAAAACTTAGGCCTTTTTTCCACTGGGTACCTCTGCTGGATGTTTTAGAATATGAATGATAATTGTATGGAAGCAAATAATTCATGTCCACAGGCAACACAAAAACAATGGAAGCCTAGAGAAAAACACTGTACTGAGGTTCAATATAAATCACAAGCAGTGAAAACAGTTAGCCATACATAGTAGCCTGCCTGCTGTCTCTTATACAGTATATCAATATGTCTCTTTGTCTTAGATAAAACTGATGCTTGATTTATTATTGTCGCTTTTGTAGCTCTCTGTAAAAATTTGATGGCTGAGATAAATGAATCATGCTGCCTTTACGAAGTGCTAGAGAAGTCATAACATATAAAGAGCAGCTAGAATCTTATCCAGGAATAGAAGAATGCTATACCAAACAATACTGAAGTAAAATTGTGTTAAATATATGTTACCAGGCAGTTTTAAGTATAATATTCCTGAGATTTTGGAACAGCACCATTTGGTATGAAATGCAATGTGCCTTTTTCTATTCCATTTTGTGTGCAAAAATCATTTTCATGATGATTTCTTTTAAAAAGGAAATACTGCTTTTTGCTGGGTTTCTTTTAATGTGTTCTGTTTAAGCTCTGCTCATTCTTTCACCTTTCCTAGTGCAAGCTTTTGAGACAGCATATAATATAGTCATATTTTTGCATCATCCTTTTGTCTGAAAGTATATTTACCAACCTCTAAATTTATCAAAGCTCTGGTGGTGAAAAAGAATCAAAGGCACTTAAAAGCCATCACAACTCATCTAAACCAGCTACACACAAAGCACGTCCTGTCATATGAATCAGCGGCTTTTCATGCTTGAATACCGAACATAGCTGATCAAATAAATAATAACTGATCCCTGATAGGTTAGTACTAAGCCAACTGCCCTTGCAAGCCTAGCCAATTATCCCTTGTGAGATTCAAACCCTGCACCTTGTGTTTCTAAGGCAAATACCTTAACCATTAGGCCACCCTCCCATCTGATGATAAATGGCATATTCTGTACTATAAATCTTTATAGCACATTAGTCTAAAAATGTAATTGATAGTTCCACTCCACAAAAAGTACAAACCGTTGAAGCACACAACAAGACGTCACCTCCCAGGCAGACAGGAACAAGTTGCAAGTAGTAAATCCTGTGAAGTTGTAAAAAACGAGTCCAAAAATACATAAAACTAACGCTTTTATTTGTAATAAAAAACAGCGTTTTCACCGTAGTAACACCACAGCTTCTTCAGCATAAAACACCTTTTTTAAAAAAAACGCCAGTTATATATAGATCAATTACATGACGTATTTGGTAAAATCAGACATTTAAAGAACCAGTGCATTAAAAGTCACGTACTATGGGTATATCAACTAATTCAATATTGTTATTTGTTTAATAACATATTGTTAAGATGTTATCTTACAGATTTACATCAGTGTATGTTCATAATAACCAACTTAACACTAGTATCACCGAAACTACTTGTGAATACTATACTATTATAACAATATAACCCTATGGTGTTGAGTCAGAATAAACCCCTGTGAGTATCCAGTGGTAAGTAAACTAAACTATTACATCCTGTATATTGTTATGAAACCTCCCTAATTTGGCATTATTTATAATGAGTATCAGTTGATAAAGTATAAAATAACCATAGGGTTATATTGTTATAATAGTATAGTATTCACAAGTAGTTTCGGTGATACTAGTGTTAAGTTGGTTATTATGAACATACACTGATGTAAACCTGTAAGATAACATCTTAACAATATGTTATTAAACAAATAACAATATTGAATTAGTTGATATACCCATAATCGTGTTTAATGCACTGATTCTTTAAATGTCTGATTTACCAAATCATGTAATTGATCTATATATAACTGGCGTTTAAAAAGGTGTTTTATGCTGAAGAAGCTGTGGTGTTCTCATAACGCTGTTTTTATTACAAATAAGCGTTAGTTCGTATTTTCGATTTCATTACAACTTCACAGGATTTTTACTCAACTTGTTCCTGTCTGCCTGAGGTGACGTCTTGTGTAAAATGTAATTGAACAATGTTAACTATCTAATGTCGTATTCAGATAAACATGCTTATAGTCAAACTGCCATAACTCAATAAGCATATAAAAGAATTGACTGTTGCAATACACAACATTACAAAGTTACTTTTGATCACATTCAGCCCCACTTACTGAAAACACCCGATAAATAGAGTACATCTGTATTTTTGACATATGGGCTGCCTAACAGCTTTACAGACAAATATGTTGTGTTTTAATTACCAATTAATGTTTATAATCCCTTTGATATAATAAGTCCACACAATATGTACTGCATTCATTTTAAAATACTGAGTGGACTTAGACACCCTTCACTTATAAAAGAGTTGATTCTCTGTTGACCAATGGATGAAGTTGCTAGATGTTATCTATAAGTCCCTCAAAACACTTTAACAGCGGACCTCTGTTGGAAATCAGCACATTAATCGAATGACACCATATAACATCTAACTGGGAAAGCACTCACATATTAATCACATTATAGCCTAGATATATAGAGATCTAAAGTTATCTGATATTAAATAAATGTCCCCTCTAAAGATTGTTTGCCTTCACCAGACTACATACATATACTGTCTAATCCTGAGAAAAGATTATAACCAATTATCGCTTTAGACCTTCGAATTAAGCTTTGTAATGATCCTATGAGCTATATGCCTATTAACCTTCTGTGGGACATAACTGCAAACTATAAATGTTTACAGTACAAATAATAAACATATTATATTAATGTAAATGGCTTGGAGTAGGGAACTTCCAATATGGCTGGGGTGGGACAAGTTATTAAGATTCATGGAGAAACAGTAATATGGTGCTATATTAAAAACTGCACAAAACCGTGGGGTAGTAGTAATATGAAAAGAAGCTTATTTTATTAAATAACAGACAATAGAAACCATCTACGTTGTATCATATACTTGTATTGATTGCTCATATGTACAATATAGTGATATATTTCCTATACCTGCAAGCTGAACCCCCCAAACAAAATAGCTCGGCTGAGCTTCACAGATAACAGACGACACAAGCATCCTCCAAAAGGGCCTCATAGAAACAGACAACTGGTGCCAGAGCCATGGCCGCAAGCTAAACGCCAAAAAGTGTATAGTCATCCTTTGGCAAAACAAAGTGCCCACAAATTACCACATAGGTGGTAATCCATTAAGTACAGAAGAAGTCATTAGGGACCTGGGGACCCAAGTTGATAGCAATCTCTCATTTGAAAACCACGTGGCCAAAGTGGTTAGAAAAACATTTTATATAGCCCACCTAATCATGAAGGGATTCACATCTAGATCAGGGGAGGTCATTGTGCTTCTTTACTCATCCCTCATCAGGCCCATAATTGAGTACAATGCCCCTTTTGGGATGTACCTTACCAGACACCTGCAGCAACTGGAAAGACCCCAAAAGTACCTCACCAAGAGGATCATAGGGCTCAAACAGATGCCATATGCTGCCCGGTTAAAGAAACACCAGCTCTACTCAGTGGCATACCGCCTGCTCAGAGGCAATCTGTGCCTGGCGTATAAAGCCATGTCAACCCAGAATTAATGGACATGCTGCACCTTAGAAAATCCAAATCCCATCGAGCTACCGCTCGACAGACTTGAACCTCAGCACTGAAATAAATAGGACATGCTGGAGGGACAGATTCATAACCAGAGGCTCCCTTCACTCTGGAATAAAATCCCAGTCCAGGTTAGGTAGAGTCCCACATTGACTCTCTTCAAGAGGAATCTTGATGAGTGGATGGGAGATCGTAGGTTTACCCCGGCTATCACTTCTGTGTCACTGTTAGACAGAGGCACAGTATACTAACCTCAAAAAAAGGCATAGCAAAATTAATTTATAATGGGTGGCGAAAGCCAAACACGCTCTGGCTAGGCTTATAAATGCCCTTGGGCAGATAGCCTAGTATGAACCGATGAACCTATGAATTACTATGGACTTACAGTCTTATGCATGGGGTTAAGGGAAAGGAAGTAATGTTAATAGAAAGGCAGTGGAAAGGGACAGAATACAAAGGAGAACATATAAAATAATCTTAGCTCTTAGTATTGAAATAATGAAAGGATATACTTAACAGTTCTACTAATATCTTCTAGTTTATTACTATACCATACTAATGCTTATAAATCCATTCATACTAAACACCCTGTTTCATTGGACCTTTACTTATTATAATGGTTCTACTAAGACCCTCCCAAAGTACATCTCTCATTTATTGCCAATCACATAAAAGGTTCACTTAAGTTACTCTATCAGATACATGTAAATATGTTGAGGAGTTTAGGGATACTTTAGTGGTGCTTCTTAGGGAATTAGCTTGTTAAGCTTTGTTTATGTAGAGAAAATCTTTGCAAGGATGCTAGTTCACATTTTCTATTTAAATATGACAACCCAATTTATAATTATTATACTGTACTACAATTCTATAAAACTAATAAAGACCTACTCCCTGCATTATTCCTGGTCCAAGGGGATAGTGATTAGGCACTGGGTGGGGACGGGAGTAAAAGGATGCTTTCTTAATTTAATTTTATCAATACATAAACAGAAATTATCATCACAAACAACTACTCTAGACTTATTTCACAAACAACCCAATTACATAAATGTGGGAATTTGATTCATGGAATATCAAAGGACTCCAGAATAAGAAGAAAAGAAAACTTTTCTTACACCTTATACTGAAAGCGAAATCGAACTTCATATTGGCACAGGAAACACATTTATCACTTGAGCAATGGTCAGAAATTAAGGACAAAAAATGGATAAGGGATATCATAGCTTCTGAAGGTAAATTGAACAGTGCAGGGGTAGCTATAATAATTAAAAAACAGTTCCAAGACAAAATTTTAGAAACCCAAGTGGACAAAGAGGGGAGATGGTGCTATGTAACTATTTTAACTCCAAATCTTCATAAACCTCTTCTCACCCTTAATGTTTACGCCCTTTGTAAAAGCTAACACATTTTCTTTGCCTCCTTATACCATATCTTAAATAAATTCCAAGATTATTACATGATTCTAGGTGGAGACTGGAACACATATCTAAATCCTGAACTAGACAAAACAAGTTCAAATTCAATATATAACAAACAAGCTCACCTAGCACTAAGAGAACTTATTCAAGATTACAAATTATATGACTCTTCTAACTATGGAGATAGTATAAATAAATCCAACAGATTCACATTTTACTCCCAATGCCGCAAAATGTGGTCAAAAATAGACTTTTTTCTTATTTCAGACACATTTATCAAATTTGCCCCGGAAATGACCATCCACACTAGACACCTCTCGGACCACTATAAAATTACTTTAAACTTCAATGGAATCACAATGAATAGCACAATGAAAAAAAGGCTACAATTGGTCTCTGAACCCCAACCTTCTAACCAAAAAGGAAATAATAAACTGCACTCAAACCTTACTCAAATCATCCTTATCTAACATCCTTAACTCTCAATTACCTTTGGATATTGAGTGGGCGGCAACCAAAGCGCAAATTAGGCGGATACTTATTAAAAAAGCAACCTACTATAAAAAAAATCCACCTTAAAGAAGAACAGGAACTAGAATCCAAAATTCAAAAACTTGAGAATGACCTATTAACAAATTATAAAACTCAAACTGAAACCAAAGTCCTGAAACTTCAAAGAGACCTATACTTATTACATAACAGCAAGTTATCCTTCTATGAAACCAAACCTTAGCTAACTATTCTAATGAAGTGCAAATATCATCTCGAGCACTGACCAGAATTGTAAACTAATTCTCCCTCTCAAATCTCAGAAATACTTTATGAAAACAAACATTACAAGAATATTGAAGATATTAACAAAATCTTCGAACGAATATATTCACTAACCTATGGAGACCAAATATCGATCGCCCCAAAATAAGAAAGAACCCATTCCCTTCAAAGACTCGATTTCCCAAAATTAGATTTAAAACAACAGGAAAGGTTAATCGAACCCATCTCTACCAGTGAAATAACTGCAACAATTCAACAAATGAAATCTCATAAAGCTCCAGGCCCAGATGGTCTCACAGCTGAATTCTATAAAACCTTCTCCCCTGTCTTAACTTAAATTCTGTCCCATATACTGAACTATATAATACACAATAAAATCAATGACCTGCACTTTAATGCATCTAAAGCTATTTTTATACCCAAAAAAACAAGCTGACCCTAAAACCCAGATAGTTATAGACCTATCTCACTATTAAACATTGACACTAAAAATACTAACATCCATACTTGCAAACAGATTGAAAAACTTAATAGATAAAATTATTTCCCCGAACAATCTGGTTTTACAACACTCAGACAAATGGTGATAACACACTAACTCTTAATACTTTAATCTCCCACGCTAAACACTCTAACCTAAATGTATACGCTCTAATTATCGATGCTCATAAAGCCTTTGATAGGGTAAATATAGAATTTTATTTCAAACATTGCCTTACTTCAATAGTCCGCAAAATTCATCTAAATCCTGCAAACTCTGTACAATAACCCTATACATCTCTATACATTAACAAAACTTGGTCAAAGAGAATTTCAATTAAAATGGAACTTGGCAAGGATGCCCTCTCTCTCTCCTATACTCTTTAACTTATATCTTGAACCACTCTTCTTAAATATTAAACAAAATCTTTACTATAACCCCCCAATAATATATAACTTTTTCAACAAACAACAAAGATTTCTACTCAAATAATATAACCCAAAAATGTCAGAATATCATTTTAGACCTTAACAGATGGAAAAATCTAAAACTACCTTTCCTGGCTAGTCTCAGTAATTAAAATGAATGCATTACCCAGATATTCATGAATACTCAATTAAACCTTACAAATAAATTTTTTAGACAAATTCACACTTTGCTTGCAAAATTTATATGGGATCCTAAAAACACCAGAATCTCATATACTAAACTTTTGATCCCAAAAAGTAAAGGTGGCTTAGACCTTCCCAACTTTGAGATTTATTACCTAATCAAGAATGCCAATAGAATTCTGCATATAGCGGAACACAACCCAAAAAATAAAGATTGGTCCCAGAAGTGGATAATAATATACCAAAAACATATCAACAGCTTGGATATTAACCCCAAAGCCCTACCCTTTCTAAATACCACCTTAATGAAACTGTGCAGTATAATAGAACCCCTTAAACACTCTATCTTACTAACTCAAAAACTCTTTAAACATTTAAATCTGACACAAGCTATGATGATGTTACAACCTTTGCACAAAAATCCCAACCTTAAAATAAACAATCAGACCCTAAACCTGAATTCTTTTCCTAGATTAATTAACATAACCATTCAATATATATACCCACTTCTAAACCATTCTATACAAGAAATGAGGAATCAGTTGAACCTTCCCAAATCCTATCTAGTAATTCTAAGGCAAATTAAAGAACTATGTTCCAGCTATCTACAAAACTGCAACATAACCAACAATGACTTATTAACTTGTAATTCCCTATGGAAGACCACCCTTTCAACTAAAATATATATCACTAATTCATATAAATTAATCAAAGACATTAAATTCCAAAAAGTAAACCTGTTTCGGACTTTTGGAAAAAGAATAATCCATCCATTGATAACTTTCAGCTAATTCAAACAATTAATTTACCAAATAAATCCATACCCCTTAAAAAACTGGCATTTACCCAACTCATGATTTATAACAATGCATATTTCACTCCTGTTATTTTACATAAATTTAATTCTATGAAATCCCTCTTTGTCCACACTGCAAAAACACTATGGCTGATATACTCCATCTATTCTGGAGCTGTAAAGTGTGTATTTAAACTTTGGAACTCCCTTAAATTTCAATTACAAAAAAATGGGCTATCAATCATCCAATAATTCACTCACCTGGGAATTTACTCTCCTACATATCATACCAAATAATATCTCTAAAACTCAAGCAATTGCTATGGTTTTTTTCCTCCTAATAAAACTCTATATAGCAACCAAATGGCAACTTAACTAACATCTCCTGGGAGACTTTTAGATTAATGGCAACCAAGCATCTCTTAGCCTAAAAATTTTTACGAATTGACAAAGGGAATAAAAACTTGTTATCAAACACAGAAATTATGAACTCTAGGAACAAACCTTTAATATTATTCTGGCCTAAGCTCATTTAAATACAATAAAATTAACTACATAAGGTTCCAGATTAACCTATATTTATAGCCCACAAAACTTTTCTTATTTTTCTTCTCCCTCCTTTTTATAATGTATATTTCTAATCACAATAACTCTCACTGAACTGTAACAATTTCTCTCCTGAGTATTGAAAGCATCTATGTATATAGTGTAAATAGCATTGTTTGATTGTTTCATTTACTACATTACTACCAATAATGGATAATCACTTCTTTTTTCTGAAGTGAATTATTGCGTCTACTTATTATACTGTATTTGTTACCTTATATCAATGAAAATAATAAATAAATAATTTTTGGGGAAACAAAAGTCATACACTATGCTATATTCATGTGTAATCTACATGCATGTGACAAACACTGTCACACACAGTGTTACTCCGTGCACTTTAAAACTTCATATACTATGCTATATTCGTGTAATCATGCATGTGACAAGGACTATGTCATAGGTTCATAGCTTCATAGATTAGCACTTGGCTAATTGCCCATGCGAGCCATTTTAAGCCTAGCCAATTATCCCTTATGGGACTTAAACTGCACCTTGTCTTTGTAAAGGCAAACACCTTAGCCATTACCCTCCCAACCCTACACAGTGTCTCTCCATGCCCTTAAATCTTTATACTATATGCTATATTCATGTGTAATCTACATGCATATGACAAGGAGTATGTCACACACAGTGTCTCTCCATGCACTTTTTAAAACGTCATGCTCACCATACTATGCTATATTCATGTGTAACCCACATGTATGTGACAAGCAGTATGTTACACGCAGTGTCTTTCCATGTACTTATAAAATTTCATCCTCTAAGCTATATTCGTGTATAATCCATATGCATATGACAAGGACTATGTCACACTCAGTTTCTCTCCATGCACTTTTTAAAACATCATATAGTATGCTATATACATGTGTAATCCACATGCATGTAACAAGCACTAAGTCACACAAAGTGGAACTCCATGAGCTTTTAAAACTTCATATACTATGCTATAGTTATATTACCTTACTATATATTACCATACAAACATAAGGTGTAGGGTTTGATTCTCACATGGAGTAATTGGCTAGGCTGAAAATGGCCCACAAGGA
>NC_056729.1:1766415678-1766691498 GCF_019279795.1 Protopterus annectens | reverse complement strand
CCATAATATTGTGATAACTGATCCTGTTTCAGGATTGACCCAGAAAAGTAAAATTGTTGTATCTGCAAAATGCCCAGTAAATCTCTTGGGCAGAGACCTTATGCAGCTCTTTGGTATAGCAGTAGTTCCGACTATGCAGGGTATGGAAGCACAGCGACAAATTGATACCTTTGCAGTGCAACCGGAGGGTGAAATATTTTATTGGTACAGCCAGGACTTGGTTACAACTGGTCCAGCGGCGGTGACTGAAGAGTTGATGAACGTAGCCATCAGCAAGTTCCCTTCCCTTGACATTGATAAATAGAATTTGTTGCACTGTACTCTGTATTATTGTAACACACCAGGACCTGATGAGGAATATGAGCAAGAATTGTTTAGAAATCATGCAAACAGATTAATATTACGTAATCTGTACTGGGACACAGAAGGGAACAGTGTAGCCAGCTGTTCATTGCCCCAGGAGTTCTTTGCACTCTATAAATCTAATACATTACCACATGTTAGCTTAACTAAGGACAAGAATGCAAAATGGGTAGACTTTGGAGAAAAAGTCATGAGATGGGAAAAACAGACAGAGTTAGAAATGTCAGAACAAGGAATACAAGTGCAGAAGCTGAATTGGATAACTCAGACCCACCCAGCTGTACACTTGCAATCTAGCAAGGACAACTGATTAGCACTCCTACTGAAGGAAGAAGAGAATGCCTTACAGAATATACCAGAAAATCAACAGGAAAATCAGATGTAGGACTTATTCGTACAGCGGGACCAGTTACTATTATGCCAAAGTCAGCATTAAGACCACAAAAGAGACAGTATCCCTTAAGAAAAGATGCAGAGGTAGGAATCAAACCTATTATAGCAGCTTTACTTAAGGAAGGGGTGCTGGTGGAATCTCCTGATTCACCATGTAACACACCCTTATTTCCTGTTAAGAAAGCGAATGGAGAGTTGCGTATGGTCCAAGATTTACAAGCCGTAAATGACGCAGTAATACCAAGGGCACCTACAGTGCCAGACCCACACACCCTGTTGAATGATTTAAAACCTCAACAGAAATATTTTTCTGTGGTAGATATCAGCAATGCATTCTTTTCGATACCGATACACCCTGACAGTCAGCATTGGTTTGCAGTCACATTTCAGGGGAAAAGGTATACATATACGCGACTACCACAGGGGTATTGTGAAAGTCCAACAATATTCTCACAAGAAATGGCAAGCAACTTGGCAGGGTTTACCCCACCAAGAGGTAGTCAAATTTTGCTTTATGTTGATGATATCCTGCTGGCGTCCCCCACCCAGCAAGATTGTAAAGAAGATACCATAGCTTATTACAATTTTTAGCCACTGAAGGACATAAAGTAAACAAAAATAAACTGCAGCTTTGGAAAAAACAAGTTAAATACCTAGGATATGTGATATCCAAGGAAGGTAGGACATTAGATGAGGACAGAAAACGATTTTGCAAGCAATTAAAACCCACTACCAAGAAGGAAATGATGTCCTTCCTGGGTACGACTAATTTTTGTCGGAGTTGGATTCCAAACTATGCTTTGGAATCTGCACCGTTGACTAACCTGATTTATAGAAAGCCTATGGCAGCACAGGATTTATTACAATGGACACCAGAAGCAGAATCTGCTTTCTGCAAACTGAAACAGTTAATAGCGTCCTCATTAGTTTTGGGATTGCCAAACTATCATAAACATTTTTTCCAAACTGTAGACTGTAAGCAAGGTTATATGACATCAGTATTAACGCAGCAGCATGGGGACAAACAATGCACTAATCCTTATTATTCATCACAACTGGACCCAGTGGCATGGTCTTTACCTCACTGTGTACAAGCAGTAGTTGCAGCTGCAATGGCAGCACAGGCTTCGGCCTCAGTAGTGTTGTTCCACCCTCTCACATTGAGAGTGCCTCATGCAGTCGCGATTATTTTACTGCAAGAAAAGGTAGCATATATTTCCCCTGCTAGGCATCTTTCCTGTATGACTATATTGTTGAGCCAACCTCATATGACAATCGAGTGATGTACAACTTTGAACCCTTCTTCCTTGCTCCCAACCCCTGAAGATGGCACACCACACAGCTGCCTGCAGGTGATTGAGCAAAAGACACTGCCTAGAAAAGATCTTATGGATGTTTCCTTGGATGATGCCGAGGTGACATACTACGTGGACGGCTCATGCAAAAGGGGTCCTGCAGGACAGAACCTAGTAGGATATGCAGTAGTTTCTGACACAGACATTATAAAAGCAAAATCTTTACCACATAGTTTATCTGCACAGGCAGCAGAATTGATTGCCTTGACACGGGCATGTACCTTAGTAAAGGGTAAATGAGTGAACATTTTTACTGACAGCCAGTATGCTTTTTCTACTGTACATGTTTTTGCGCAACAGTGGAAAAATCGAGGAATGATAACATCTACTGGCAAACCAATCAATTATGCACAGTTTATTTTAGATCTTTTAGAATCTATTCGGTTACCTCAGAAAGTAGCTATTTGTAAATGCACAGCTCATACCAAACAACAGGACAGGATTTCAAAAGGTAATGCAAAAGCTGATACAGCTGCAAAGCAGGCAGCTTCAGAAGTATTTCTTTTGAATGAGGAATTACAACCCTCTGAGATTTTAGACTTAGAAATGTTAAAGACAATGCAAACACTTACTATGCAAACTGAAAAACAAAGATGGGTAAAATGAGGAGCAATTCTCGAAAAGGGGCTGTACATCTCTAAAGAAGGGAAACCGATATTGCCGTCTAATTTGTTTAGATATGCAGCTTTGTTGAGCCATGGGCAGTGCCATGTCTCAACAGGGGGGATGGTGCAGCTGGTGAACCAAGTGTTCACGACGTATGGATTCACAATTTACTCTAAAAAATTCTGTTCGTCATGCCACATCTGTAATAAACATCATGCACAAGGGGCATTAAAGCCCAAGCAAGGGAGTTTCCCTACACCACCGTATCCATTTCATACTATTTGTATGGATTTCATAGAGCTGAATAAATGTGAAAATAAGAAGTATTGCCTTGTCATTGTAGATATGTTTTCCAGATGGGTGGAAGTCTTTCCGACTAAAAATCCAGACGCTACAACCTTGGCCAAAGTTCTTGTTAAAGAAATCATTCCTAGATTCGGCATTCCGGAAAGGATCTACAGTGACAACGGCGCACACTTTGTGAATCAGACCATACAGCAGTTAAGTAAATATTTTTGCATTTCCCTAAAAAATTATTGTGCATATCACCCTCAATCAGCAGGGCTAGTAGAGAGGCATGATAGGATTTTAAAGAGTAAGCTAAGAAAATTAGTAGCAGAAAAGCAGAGAAACTGGGAGTACTGTCTGCCCCTGGCACTGTTGAGCATGAGAACTGTTCCGAATGCAAAAAGATTGACTCCTTTTGAAAAGCTCTTTGGAAGGGCTTACTATATACCTCAGTGGAAATCTCTCATGCCTGCAGACCAGGAAGCTGACAGTACATTAGCAGAGTATATGCGTAATTTGTAAATTCTAAACATTTGTTACAGTTAAATTCTGTTTCAGATAAAGAATGAACCAGACCGTCAGAAGTGGCAGTGCCACCTGGAGTGTGGATCTGGCTGAAGGTGGTCAAGAAGAAAAACTGGGCATCTCTGAAGTGGGAAGGTCCATATCAAGTGCTTTTGTCAACACCCACTGCAGTCAAAACCGCGGCGCGTGCCTCTTGGATCCATCTGACACACTGTAAATTAGTTAAAAACTTTGAACTGGACAAAAATCTTGTTACATGCCAAGAGCAAAAATGATAGAGTCCAGAAGAAACAGGAATGCAGAACAACCCTTTCCTCAGAAGTATTGCATAATCATCCTGTTAACTGTATTTGTGACAATAATCTTTTTGTTGTGGCCTTTTCTTTTCCCAGCCACACAGACTGAACTGAATAAACGTGAAGCATTACTCATAAACTGGCATCCAGGCAATTAAATATATGTATGCTGAGACTTTCAATGTTTCGAATTGCTGGATTTGCACAGCTTTGCCGACAGCATACAGGGGGTTATTAATGACTACAGTCCCCCTAGGGGTCAGTGAGACCTGGGAGAACTTGATTTCTGATACCTCAACCATTACAGCACAAGATAAAATAGCATTGCACTTGTCTGTTCCACAAAAGGGAACTGCGTGTTTTTATAAAAATTATACTGTTCAGGTGGGTTGGAGCAATTGCAATGTGACTGTTCCTTATAGATGTTACACTAAAGGTAACAAAGTAGATCTTTATTGTAATACAAACTATGATTCATTTCTTGGATTGATGCACAAAACACTTGATGAAGTAAAACATAATTCTGTTCTTTATAAACAGCTGTCTATAATTGATAGAAAACTGTTTCATGCAGGGCGAGTGTATATTCATAGCAAGGTTACTACTAAAGTAGAGGATTGTTATTTTGTGTGTGGCAGGAAGGAATACAAATGGTTACCTGAGAATTGGTCTGGCAGTTGTTTTTTGGGTTACCTGGTTCCGGCCATATGACACACTGCAGTTTTGCCTCATGGGAAAATTCGAAATGTCCGAGAAGTCATCAAGAAACCTGTAAATCCAGTGGGACAAATTGATGCATGTTGGAAAGACCATCACTCTTTAGGAAAAGGACTGACACACATGGATTTGAGTGATAGCATTATATTGTGGGTGGGCATATTACCAGCATATGGAGCAGTGAAATCGATCTGGGAGCTAAGAAAAGTGTCAAAACTTCTCGAAGAAATGAGAAACGCAACTTTTTCTGCTCTTGAATTGGTGACTGATGAACTGAATGCTATGAGAACTGTAGTGCTCCAAAACCACACGGCTCTCCACTTCACCCTAGTGGCGAGAGGTGGTATGTGCGCTTTAATCCAAGAAGAATGCTGTTCGTATATTCCTGACCATAAACACGAGATAGACAATCATCTTGAGGTAATTCAGCAAGTGTCGGCCATGACCAAACCAGTCCCACTGACGGACTTTTTCCAGAAATGGTTTGGGGGGTGGGGTACCATCCTAATTGCCATTTGTGTAGGTATGCTCCTACTGGGAGTATGTGTTTGTTGTGGTATCCCCTGCATGAAAAGACTGATTAAAGACCTTATAGACATGTCAGTTTCTGAAACCTTATATCAAATAACTGAGTTTGAAGAACTGTTAAAAGACTAAAAATGCTTTCATAAGTTTAAACTGAATGACTCTCTTAACTGCAAATCCTGAGTGGAAGAGGTTAGGAAAAGAAAACAAACTGTTTATGCTTATTTTGAAAGTAAAATAAAAGTATTAATAGGGGGGAAATGTTAGAAAAATATGTATTAATGTGTGTATTAGCAATATGTTTAGTGCTTTTAGAGCTTGGGAAGGGTTAACACATTTATTCTATTTCATACTGCATAAATCTGTACAAACTGCAGTTGCTTTCTGACCTTGTACTGTTAGCTGAAATCTTGCTTGAGCCTTGGAAATTTACTGAGAAGCATGTGATTTCTGCTTGCGTTAGGAAAATAATGAATAGAACAATACTACTTGTATGAAACTAAGACAAGAAGTTTCGCTGTGCCATGAGAAAATACACAGTTGTAGAGGTTACAGATAATTAGTACAAAGCCTGCTTGAAAATATGAACTGCAATCAGCATTTGCTTGTATCTGTATTAGAAAAGTATCTTGAAATGTAACACTGTACAATAGACGCTTGTAAATGGATTAATAGTCACCAAGGCCAGGTTGTTTTTCTGAAAAGTTTCTCACAAATCTAGTTATGCCAGCAGAAAATCTGAAGTAACATCTGCTGTAGAACAATACTGAAAGTTGTGTTTGATTACGTCAGCTTAGAAGGCCATGTCTTGTAAAATAGTATAAGAATGAACATACTTCCTGTTAGTAGTTAGACAAATCCTTGTATTTGCATGCTTTTGTCTCCTTGCAGCAAGTAAATTAAAGTGCCTTAACTGAACCTTACATGTATTGGTCTTTGAAGTTTTTTCCTTTGACACAAATAATGGACAGATTGGATAAATCCGAAACCAAAATTATGGTAAATGAGGAGAAAATAACTCTAATAACAAAAGAATCTGACTCTCATGAAAAAGAAATTCAAAACATCCAAGAAAAGATCACAGACCTGGAAGCAAGATCCAGAAGGAATAATATTATCATAAGAGGCATCCCAGAATCTATAAATCACAATGAATTAATTCCTTCTATCATACAAATTTTCAGCATACTGCTCAAAGAACCTGGAATAGCAAAACAAATAATAGTTGAAAGAGCACACAGAGCACTAAGAGAGAACCAAGGTACATACAAACCCAGACCTGTCTATGCAAAATTACTAAACTTCCAAGATGTCAAAAAAATCCTGATGACTGCAAAAAAAAAAAAAGTGGTGATCTATTAACTGGAAAAATAATACAGTTTCACTGGCCCAAGATCTTCCCCTCCAAATAAGACAAGCAAGACAGCTCCTTTCCCCTGATCAAAAGAAAAATAAAATTGCAAATGAAATACCCCACCTCCTTAATTTTCTACTCAGAAGATGCTAAATACATGATTGCTAACCAAAAGGAAGCCAAAGAGACCTTTCTTGCTGTTTTTAAGAAATTACCTACATTGGATCACTAAATATACTTACTGGAATGATGTCTGAATACTGGATGAACGATCAATCACTTCTTGGCCCTCAGGAGCTGTTTTTTCTTTTTTTTTTCCATCCTGCTGTATTGCTGGTCCTTTGCAGGCCTCTAACAACACATTAGTAGTACTAATGCCTCATAATTAAAGCCACAAAGTGATCCGAGGAAAGTTAGACCCACATCAACTTTTACTCTTTCCCACGACAGGAACTAAAATATGTTGCCATGCTCTTTGTCAGGTTATTTATAACTGTGACACATCTGGGACACCTAGCTGGCATTAATGGTCCCCCTACACATATCCAAGCTGATGGAATGCTCCTCTACTTGTGGAGAAATCGCAAACTGCAATAATCTATATGAAGATCATCGGTCAAGGGTTATAAATAGTTCTAACAAAAATTGATCGCTACAAAGGAGTAAAAAAGTCTTATAGTTTTGTGTTCTTGCTAACATTGCATTTTTCTTGCTTTGTCTGCTTATTCAGTTGTTTCACCATTACTGCTGTGAATCACAGACTCAGTGCATAAAGTTTATTGTGCAGACAAGCATAACTGTACAACACTTGCCTATACCATCACAACACACAACATTTATTCTTGAATACTGCTTCACTATATTAAACATCTTCACTCACTGTGTGCTGAAGTTCACAGCTCCGTACTATTCTCAATGTTCCATAAGTTAAAAAGTATCCCTCAGGTATGTGACCAAGCCAGGAACTTTTCTGAAGGTTTTGTGCTACAGCTTCAGAACCTTAATTTACTTAGCATACTATAAAACTTAGGCCTTTTTTCCACTGGGTACCTCTGCTGGATGTTTTAGAATATGAATGATAATTGTATGGAAGCAAATAATTCATGTCCACAGGCAACACAAAAACAATGGAAGCCTAGAGAAAAACACTGTACTGAGGTTCAATATAAATCACAAGCAGTGAAAACAGTTAGCCATACATAGTAGCCTGCCTGCTGTCTCTTATACAGTATTTCAATATGTCTCTTTGTCTTAGATAAAACTGATGCTTGATTTATTATTGCTGCTTTTGTAGCTCTCTGTAAAAAATTGATGGCTGATACTTTCTTCTCTACTTCCTCACTTCTCAAATTCTAAATCATGACTCCCTTCACACAAACTATGCCTTTACTATCAGTCTTAATCATAACTACCCTTATCTCATTGTACCATCTCACCTTTCTTGAAATATCACTTAACAACTATCTTATCTCCTCACAAACACACACTTCTACTATACTCTCTTTCACGCCATACCCTAATGTTAATTCCACCCCTAGCTATCATCTACCTAAATACCACAGGCTACATCACCTTACCTACCCCATACAATCTAACGCAATAACCAAAACCCTCACAAGTCAAAAGAGGAACTACTTAACTAAACTAGTTAATCCTACCCTACAAGATGGAGACATCCACCCAAACCCTGGCCCTAACTCACCACCTCCCCATAACCACTCACCTAACCTCAAAAACAACTTCCTTATAGGGCACCTTAACATCCAAAGCATAAATAAGAAAATACCCTTCATCCATGTCCTCTTAGATACCCACTCATTTGACATTCTCTGCCTCTCTGAAACCTGGCTAAACACAGGCACTAAAGACTCAGAGATTATTCCTCAAGGTTATAACATAGTAAGACAAGACCGCATAAAACAAAGGGTGGTGGAGTAGCAATACTTTTCAAAAATCAACTTAACATCACTACTCAACCAGCATATCCAAACCAAAATAGCAAAACAGAAGCTATCATTATTAAACTCCAACTTAATACCAAAAAATCTATTTACATTATTTGTTTGTATCTTCCCCCAGGTAATAACGTCCCTATATTAGAAGACTTTCTAAGTTGGGTTTCTACCACCTACCCCCAAGAAACCATAATTCTTGGCGATGTTAACATAGACTGGAACTCTATTAATAATGACAATCCCTCCTCTCATATTAACCTTCATGGTTTCTCACAAACTATTACCTCAACTACAAGAGTCAATAAGCCCAGTAAGAAAGAGAGTATACTAGACTGGATACTCACAAATAAAGTTAACAAACAATATAAAGTAGGTACTTTTGCCAGATGACATCAGCGACCACTCCTAACCTACATTACTAGACTAAAATCAGGATATGTTAACCTCCCAAATACAAGACTAATTCGATCTCAAAAGCATTTTAACATAGACCTCTTTAAAGCTGATCTGAGAGCATGTAAATGGAATTGTTTAAAATCACTTCCCTTGGAGGAAGCAGTATTATTTTTTAATACTACTTTCTTATCCATACTTGATACACATGCTCCTGAGCTCTATTAGAATTAAGACCAAACCTGCCCCTTGGCTAACCTCCAATACTAAAAAACTTATGCTTGCTAGAAATAAAGCTTGGTCAAAATGGAGATGTGATAGACAAAACCCTGATTTAGATAACTTCCGCCAGCTTAGAAACCTTGAAAAAATCAATAATCTCTGACAAGAAAAACTTCTACTCTAAACTTCAGGAAACTCATATTAACGACTCCAAACAGTTCTGGTCCTCACTAAATAGACTTCTCTCCAGGGACTGCTAAAACTCCTTCCCCTCTAAATGCTGACCCAGAAACCCCTCTCCAAACTGCTAATGTCTTCAACTCTTTTTCTCTGAAACTATTCAATCCTTAGCCAAACAAATGAGCTAACAACTCTCATATTCCAACTACCATAACTACCTCCTCTTTCAATTTCTCTCTAAAACCTATATCTACCTCTTTCATCTTTAAACTCATTCAAAAACTGAAACCCTGTACCCCTTCTGCTGACAAGCTCCTTCTCTGTTCCTTCAGAAAGCTGCCAAAGAAATTGCATATCCTATATCCTTACTTATCAACAGAACTATCCAAGAAGGAACCATCCCTGATATCTGGAAAGTATCCTATATTATCCCACTGCATAAAGGAGGTAACTCCCTTGACCTTTCCAACTTTAGACCAATTGCCCTTCTCTCACCCCTAGCTAAGATCATGGAAAAATGTATCCATCAACAACTTGTACACTATCTCTCTCTTCACAGCATAATAGCAAACTGCCAGCATGGTTTCAGACCCCACCATAGTACCACCTCTGCCCTTCTATCCTTTGTAGATACTATCAACAAAAATCGAAACAACAACACTCTCTTCCGCTCTTTTCATTGATCTCTCGAAGCTTTTCGACATGGTCAACCACTCACTCTTAATTCACATCCTTGAATCTCTCCTTGTGATAAACTAGCAACTAATTGGTTTAAATCCTATCTTAGCAACAGACAACAAGCAGTAATATGGAAACCATATCTCTTCACTCTTGCCTATTTCCATCGGAGTGTCCCAGGGCTCCTTTCTTGGTCCACTCCTGTTCTCCTCTTTATTAACGACCTTCAGACTGCTATCCCACAAGCTACCTGCATACAATATGCAGATGATTCTACCCTTATCTGCACAGCCCCTTCCTCTACTGAACTGACCTCATTGACCCAAAAGACCTTTAACACAGTAGAAAATTGGTTTTCTAGACGGTTTCTCCTACTTAATGCCAAAAAAACTAAACTCCTCCTCTTCTCCCCCACCACTCGGTCCCCTCCTTTAAACTTTACCATTTCTTCCAATAATGGCACCATTATCTCACCTGAACCAACCACTAAACTCTTAGGGATAACCATTGACAATAATCTTTCCTTCGATCAGCACATTAACAACACCATAAAGATTGTTAACAGGAAAATTGGATCTCTTTATCGCATCAAACCTTTTCTAACCCCAGCAACTAGAACCAAAATTGCACAATCTCATCTCCTATCTACTCTTCTATACGCTTCCCCCATTTATACAAACCTTAAGAAAAACAATCTCAATAAACTTGCAACTTGCTATAATAACATAGCTCGTTTCGCCACTGGTAACCCCTTTAGGACCCACCATTGTACAAACCTAAAACAACTTGGCTGGCTCGAATTTCAAAACTACCTATTAATCCCTCAACTCACTATAGCCCACAACATATTACACCTTCCTGACAACACCCCTATACTCTCTCAACTTCTAATCCCTTACAACAATCTCAACTCACTTCGCTCCTCTAGTAAACTCATGACAAAATCTATAAAGGTAAACAATACAGCAGGTGGTTCTCTATTCACTAACACTATAGGAAGAAGTTGGAATCTCTTACCTAGTGACATAACCTTGACTACATCCCTGCCTCAATTCAAACAGAAAATCAAACTTTACTACCTAAACCATTGGCTTTGTTCCTGCAGTACACCTGACTAACCTTTTCTCTTTCATACTCCTTATCTCTATCTGTCTCATTTTCCCATCTATTAAATGTTCTAATCTAACTATGCATAATTTATGCTTAATTACTAAGTAATTACTAATATGTAATGCTAATATGTAATGAACTGCATACAGTAAATGAACTGCATATGGTAAACTTGTTTCTCTTTAAAATTTATCTTTCCCTCTATATGTATTTTTTGACTTCCAATTTTTGCTATTTCTTAAGAGTAATGTTTTTTACTATGTAATGTACTTAGTATTTAGTGGAGCTTTTCTCCTCGGGCCTCTGCTGAAAATGGACATGTATCCAGCCAGACTAGCCCGGTCAACAAATGTAAAATAAATAAATAAATAAAAATAAATGAATCCTGCTGCCTTTACGAAGTGCTAGAGAAGTCATAACATATAAAGAGCAGCTAGAATCTTATCCAGGAATAGAAGAATGCTATACCAAACAATACTGAAGTAAAATTCTGTTAAATATATGTTACCAGGCAGTTTTAAGTATAATATTCCTGAGATTTTGGAACAGCACCATTTGGTATGAAATGCAATGTGCCTTTTTCTATTCCATTTTGTGTGCAAAAATCATTTTCATGATGATTTCTTTTAAAAAGGAAATACTGCTTTTTGCTGGGTTTCTTTTAATGTGTTCTGTTTAAGCTCTGCTCATTCTTTCACCTTTCCTAGTGCAAGCTTTTGAGACAGCATATAATATAGTCATGTTTTTGCATCATCCTTTTGTCTGAAAGTATATTTACCAACCTCTAAATTTATCAAAGCCCCGGTGGTGAAAAAGAATCAAAGGCGCTTAAAAGCCATCACAACTCATCTAAACCAGCTACACACAAAGCACGTCCTGTCATATGAATCAGCGGCTTTTCATGCTTGAATACCGAACATAGCTGATCAAATAAATAATAACTGATCCCTGATAAATGGCATATTCTGTACTATAAATCTTTATAGCACATTAGTCTAAAAATGTAATTGATAGTTCCACTCCACAAAAAGTACAAACCGTTGAAGCACACAACAAGACGTCACCTCCCAGGCAGACAGGAACAAGTTGCAAGTAGTAAATCCTGTGAAGTTGTAAAAAACGAGTCCAAAAATACATAAAACTAACGCTTTTATTTGTAATAAAAAACAGCGTTTTCACCGTAGTAACACCACAGCTTCTTCAGCATAAAACACCTTTTTTAAAAAAACGCCAGTTATATATAGATCAATTACATGACGTATTTGGTAAAATCAGACATTTAAAGAACCAGTGCATTAAAAGTCACGTACTATGGGTATATCAACTAATTCAATATTGTTATTTGTTTAATAACATATTGTTAAGATGTTATCTTACAGATTTACATCAGTGTATGTTCATAATAACCAACTTAACACTAGTATCACCGAAACTACTTGTGAATACTATACTATTATAACAATATAACCCTATGGTGTTGATTCAGAATAAACCCCTGTGAGTATCCAGTGGTAAGTAAACTAAACTATTATATCCTGTATATTGTTATGAAACCTCCCTAATTTGGCATTATTTATAATGAGTATCAGTTGATAAAGTATAAAATAACCATAGGGTTATATTGTTATAATAGTATAGTATTCACAAGTAGTTTCGGTGATACTAATGTTAAGTTGGTTATTATGAACATACACTGATGTAAACCTGTAAGATAACATCTTAACAATATGTTATTAAATAAATAACAATATTGAATTAGTTGATATACCCATAGTACGTGACTTTTAATGCACTGGTTCTTTAAATGTCTGATTTTACCAAATACGTCATGTAATTGATCTATATATAACTGGCGTTTTTTTTAAAAAAGGTGTTTTATGCTGAAGAAGCTGTGGTGTTACTACGGTGAAAACGCTGTTTTTTATTACAAATAAAAGCGTTAGTTTTACGTATTTTTGGATTCATTTTTTACAACTTCACAGGATTTACTACTTTCAACTTGTTCCTGTCTGCCTGGGAGGTGACGTCTTGTTGTAAAAATGTAATTGAACAATGTTAACTATCTAATGTACGTATTCAGATAAACATGCTTATAGTCAAACTGCCATAACTCAATAAACGCATATAAAAAGAATTGACTGTTGCAATACACAACATTACAAAGTTACTTTTGATCACATTCAGCCCCACTTACTGAAAACACCCGATAAATAGAGTACATCTGTATTTTTGACATATGGGCTACCTAACAGCTTTACAGACAAATATGTTGTGTTTTAATTACCAATTAATGTTTATAATCCCTTTGATATAATAAGTCCACACAATATGTACTGCATTCATTTTAAAATACTGAGTGGACTTAGACACCCTTCACTTATAAAAGAGTTGATTCTCTGTTGACCAATGGATGAAGTTGCTAGATGTTATCTATAAGTCCCTCAAAACACTTTAACAGCGGACCTCTGTTGGAAATCAGCTCATTAACCAAATGACACTATATAACATCTAACTGGGAAAGCACTCACATATTAATCACATTATAGCCTAGATATATAGAGATCTAAAGTTATCTGATATTAAATAAATGTCCCCTCTAAAGATTGTTTGCCTTCACCAGACTACATACATATACTGTCTAATCCTGAGAAAAGATTATAACCAATTATCGCTTTAGACCTTCGAATTAAGCTTTGTAATGATCCTATGAGCTATATGCCTATTAACCTTCTGTGGGACATAACTGCAAACTATAAATATTTACAGTACAAATAATAAACATATTATATTAATGTAAATGGCTTGGAGTAGGGAACTTCCAATATGGCTGGGGTGGGACACGTTATTAAGATTCATGGAGAAACAGTAATATGGTGCTATATTAAAAACTGCACAAAACCGTGGGGTAGTAGTAATATGAAAAGAAGCTTATTTTATTAAATAACAGACAATAGAAACCGTCTACGTTGTATCTTATACTTGTATTGATTGCTCATATGTACAATATAGTGATATATTTCCTATACCTGCAAGCTGAACCCCCCAAACAAAATAGCTCGGCTGAGCTTCACAGATAACAGACGACACAAGCATCCTCCAAAAGGGCCTCATAGAAACAGACAACTGGTGCCAGAGCCATGGCCTCAAGCTAAACGCCAAAAAGTGTATAGTCATCCCCTTTGGCAAAAACAAAGTGCCCACAAATTACCACATAGGTGGTAATCCATTAAGTACAGAAGAAGTCATTAGGGACCTGCGGACCCAAGTTGATAGCAATCTCTCATTTGAAAACCACGTGGCCAAAGTGGTTAGAAAAACATTTTATATAGCCCACCTAATCATGAAGGGATTCACATCTAGATCAGGGGAGGTCATTGTGCCTCTTTACTCATCCCTCATCAGGCCCATAATTGAGTACAATGCCCCTTTTGGGATGTACCTTACCAGACAACTGCAGAAACTGGAAAGACCCCAAAAGTACCTCACCAAGAGGATCATAGGGCTCAAACAGATGCCATATGCTGCCCGGTTAAAGAAACTCCAGCTCTACTCAGTGGCATACCGCCTGCTCAGAGGCAATCTGTGCCTGACGTATAAAGCCATGTCCAACCCAGAATTAATGGACATGCTGCACCTCAGAAAATCCAAATCCCATCGAGCTACGCTCGACAGACTTGAACCTCAGCACTGAAATAAATAGGACATGCTGGAGGGACAGATTCATAACCCAGAGGCTCCCTTCACTCTGGAATAAAATCCCAGTCCAGGTTAGGTAGAGTCCCACATTGACTCTCTTCAAGAGGAATCTTGATGAGTGGATGGGAGATCGTAGGTTTACCCCGGCTATCACTTCTGTGTCACTGTTAGACAGAGGCACAGTATACTAACCTCAAAAAAAGGCATAGCAAAATTAATTTATAATGGGTGGCGAAAGCCAAACACGCTCTGGCTAGGCTTATAAATGCCCTAGGGCAGATAGCCTAGTATGAACCTATGAACCTATGAACCTATGAATTACTATGGACTTACAGTCTTATGCATGGGGTTAAGGGAAAGGAAGTAATGTTAATAGAAAGGCAGTGGAAAGGGACAGAATACAAAGGAGAACATATAAAATAATCTTAGCTCTTAGTATTGAAATAATGAAAGGATATACTTAACAGTTCTACTAATATCTTCTAGTTTATTACTATACCATACTAATGCTTATAAATCCATTCATACTAAACACCCTGTTTCATTGGACCTTTACTTATTATAATGGTTCTACTAAGACCCTCCCAAAGTACATCTCTCATTTATTGCCAATCACATAAAAGGTTCACTTAAGTTACTCTATCAGATACATGTAAATATGTTGAGGAGTTTAGGGATACTTTAGTGGTGCTTCTTAGGGAATTAGCTTGTTAAGCTTTGTTTATGTAGAGAAAATCTTAGCAAGGATGCTAGTTCACATTTTCTACTTAAATATGACAACCCAATTTATAATTATTATACTGTACTACAATTCTATAAAACTAATAACGACCTACTCCCTGCATTATTCCTGGTCCAAGGGGATAGTGATTAGGCACTGGGTGGGGACGGGAGTAAAAGGATGCTTTCTTAATTTAATTTTATCAATACATAAACAGAAATTATCATCACAAACAACTACTCTAGACTTATTTCACAAACAACCCAATTACATAAATGTGGGAATTTGATTCATGGAATATCAAAGGACTCCAGAATAAGAAGAAAATAAAACTTTTCTTACACCTTATACTGAAAGCGAAATCGAACTTCATATTGGCACAGGAAACACATTTATCACTTGAGCAATGGTCAGAAATTAAGGACAAAAAATGGATAAGGGATATCATAGCTTCTGAAGGTAAATTGAACAGTGCAGGGGTAGCTATAATAATTAAAAAACAGTTCCAAGACAAAATTTTAGAAACGCAAGTGGACAAAGAGGGGAGATGGTGCTATGTAACTATTTTAACTCCAAATCTTCATAAACCTCTTCTCACCCTTAATGTTTACGCCCTTTGTAAAAGCTAACACATTTTCTTTGCCTCCTTATACCATATCTTAAATAAATTCCAAGATTATTACATGATTCTAGGTGGAGACTGGAGCACATATCTAAATCCTGAACTAGACAAAACAAGTTCAAATTCAATATATAACAAACAAGCTCACCTAGCACTAAGAGAACTTATTCAAGATTACAAATTATATGACTCTTCTAACTATGGAGATAGTATAAATAAATCCAACAGATTCACATTTTACTCCCAATGCCGCAAAATGTGGTCAAAAATAGACTTTTTTCTTATTTCAGACACATTTATCAAATTTGCCCCGGAAATGACCATGCACACTAGACACCTCTCGGACCACTATAAAATTACTTTAAACTTCAATGGAATCACAATGAATAGCACAATGAAAAAAAGGCTACAATTGGTCTCTGAACCCCAACCTTCTAACCAAAAAGGAAATAATAAACAACATTCAAACCTTACTCAAATCATCCTTATCTAACATCCTTAACTCTCAATTACCTTTGGATATTGAGTGGGCAGCAACCAAAGCGCAAATTAGGTGGATACTTATTAAAAAAGCAACCTACTATAAAAAAATCCACCTTAAAGAAGAACAGGAACTAGAATTCAAAATTCAAAAACTTGAGAATGACCTATTAACAAATTATAAAACTCAAACTGAAACCAAAGTCCTGAAACTTCAAAGAGATCTATACTTATTACATAACAGCAAGTTATCCTTCTATGAAACCAAACCTTAGCTAACTATTCTAATGAAGTGCAAATATCATCTCGAGCACTGACCAGAATTGTAAACTAATTCTCCCTCTCAAATCTCAGAAATACTTTATGAAAACAAACATTACAAGAATATTGAAGATATTAACAAAATCTTCGAACGAATATATTCACTAACCTATGGAGACCAAATATCGATCGCCCCAAAATAAGAAAGAACCCATTTCCTTCAAAGACTCGATTTCCAAAATTAGATTTAAAACAACAGGAAAGGTTAATTGAACCCAACAACAGGAAAGGTTAATTGAACCCATCTCTACCAATGAAATAACTGCAACAATTCAACAAATGAAATCTCATAAAGCTCCAGGCCCAGATGGTCTCACAGCTGAATTCTATAAAACCTTCTCCCCTGTCTTAACTTAAATTCTGTCCCATATACTGAACTATATAATACACAATAAAATCAATGACCTGCACTTTAATGCATCTAAAGCTATTTTTATACCCAAAAAAACAAGCTGACCCAAAAAACCCAGATAGTTATAGACCTATCTCACTATTAAACATTGACACTAAAATACTAACATCCATACTTGCAAACAGATTGAAAAACTTAATAGATAAAATTATTTCCCCCGAACAATCTGGTTTTACAACACTCAGACAAATGAGTGATAACACACTAACTCTTAATACTTTAATCTCCCACGCTAAACACTTTAACCTAAATGTATACGCTCTAATTATCGATGCTCATAAAGCCTTTGATAGGGTAAATATAGAATTTTTATTTCAAACATTGCCTTACTTCAATAGTCCGCAAAAATTCATCCAAATCCTGCAAACTCTGTACAATAACCCCTATACATCTCTATACATTAACAAAACTTGGTCAAAGAGAATTTCAATTAAAAATGGAACTTGGCAAGGATGCCCTCTCTCTCTCCTATACTCTTTAACTTATATCTTGAACCACTCTTCTTAAATATTAAACAAAATCTTTACTATAACCCCCCAATAATATATAACTTTTTCAACAAACAACAAAGATTTCTACTCAAATAATATAACCCAAAAATGTCAGAATATCATTTTAGACCTTAACAGATGGAAAAATCTAAAACTACCTTTCCTGGCTAGTCTCAGTAATTAAAATGAATGCATTACCCAGATTACTTTATATATTCATGAATACTCAATTAAACCTTACAAATAATTTTTTTAGACAAATTCACACTTTGCTTGCAAAATGTATATGGGATCCTAAAAACACCAGAATCTCATATACTAAACTTTTGATCCCAAAAAGTAAAGGTGGCTTAGACCTTCCCAACTTTGAGATTTATTACCTAATCAAGAATGCCAATAGAATTCTGCATATAGCGGAACACAACCCAAAAAATAAAGATTGGTCCCAGAAGTGGATAATAATATACCAAAAACATATCAACAGCTTGGATATTAACCCCAAAGCCCTACCCTTTCTAAATACCACCTTAATGAAACTGTGCAGTATAATAGAACCCCTTAAACACTCTATCTTACTAACTCAAAAACTCTTTAAACATTTAAATCTGACACAAGCTATGATGATGTTACAACCTTTGCACAAAAATCCCAACCTTAAAATAAACAATCAGACCCTAAACCTGAATCCTTTTCCTAGATTAATTAACATAACCATTCAAGATATATACCCACTTCTAAACCATTCTATACAAAAAATGAGGAATCAGTTGAACCTTCCCAAATCCTATCTAGTAATTCTAAGGCAAATTAAAGAACTATGTTCCAGCTATCTACAAAACTGCAACATAACCAACAACGACTTATTAACTTGTAATTCCCTATGGAAGACCATCCTTTCAACTAAAATATATATCACTAATTCATATAAATTAATCAAAGACATTAAATTCCAAAAAGTAAACCTGTTTCGGACTTTTGGAAAAAGAATAATTCATCCATTGATAACTTTCAGCTAATTCAAACAATTAATTTACCAAATAAATCCACACCCCTTAAAAAACTGGCATTTATCCAACTCATGATTTATAACAATGCATATTTCACTCCTGTTATTTTACATAAATTTAATTCTATGAAATCCCCTCTTTGTCCACACTGCAAAACACTATCGGCTGATATACTCCATCTATTCTGGAGCTGTAAGTGTGTATTTAAACTTTGGAACTCCCTTAAATTTCAATTACAAAAAAATGGGCTATCAATCATCCACACTCACCTGGGAATTTACTCTCCTACATATCATACCAAATAATATCTCTAAAACTCAAGCAATTACTATGGTTAATTTTTTCCTCCTAATAAAACTCTATATAGCAACCAAATGGCTTAACTTAACTAACATCTCCTGGGAGACTTTTAGATTAATGGCAACCAAGCATCTCTTAGCCTAAAAATTTTTAATTGACAAAGGGAATAAAAACATCAAACACAGGAAATTATGGGAACAAACCTTTAATATTATTCTGGCCTAGCTCATTTAAATACAATAAAATTAACTACATATAAAAGGTTCCAGATTAACCTATATTTATAGCCCACAAAACTTTTCTTATTTTTCTTCTCCCTCCTTTTTATAATGTATATTTCTAATCACAATAACTCTCACTGAACTGTAACAATTTCTCTCCTGAGTATTGAAAGCATCTATGTATATAGTGTAAATAGTATTGTTTGATTGTTTTATTTACTACATTACTACCAATAATGGATAATCACTTCTTTTTCTGAAGTGGTGTTACGTCTACTTATTATACTGTATTTGTTACCTTATATCAATGAAAATAATAAATAAAGAATTTTTGGGGAAAAAAAAGTCATACACTATGCTATATTCATGTGTAATCTACATGCATGTGACAAACACTGTCACACACAGTGTTACTCCGTGCACTTTTAAAACTTCATATACTATGCTATATTCATGTGTAATCCACATGCATGTGACAAGGACTATGTCATAGGTTCATAGCTTCATAGATTAGCACTTGGCTAATTGCCCTTGCGAGCCATTTTAAGCCTAGCCAATTATCCCTTATGAGACTTAAACCCTGCACCTTGTCTTTGTAAGGCAAACACCTTAGCCATTAGGCCACCCTCCCAACCCTACACAGTGTCTCTCCATGCCCTTTTAAATCTTTATACTATATGCTATATTCATGTGTAATCTACATGCATATGACAAGGAGTATGTCACACACAGTGTCTCTCCATGCACTTTTTAAAACGTCATATACTATGCTATATTCATGTGTAATCCACATGTATGTGACAAGCAGTATGTTACACGCAGTGTCTTTCCATGTACTTATAAAATTTCATACTCTAAGCTATATTCGTGTATAATCCATATGCATATGACAAGGACTATGTCACACTCAGTTTCTCTCCATGCACTTTTTAAAACATCATATAGTATGCTATATACATGTGTAATCCACATGCATGTAACAAGCACTAAGTCACACAAAGTGGAACTCCATGAGCTTTTAAAACTTCATATACTATGCTATAGTTATATTACCTTACTATATATTGCCACACAAACATAAGGTGTAGGGTTTGATTTTCACATGTAGTAATTGGCTAGGCTGAAAATGGCCCACAAGGACAGTTAGCCTAGTACTAATCAATGAACCAATGAACATATATTCATGTGTAATACACATGCATGTGACAAGCACTATGTCACACACAGAGTCTTTCCACCACTTTTTAAATGTCATACACTATGCTATATTCATGTGTAATCTACATGCATGTGACAAACACTGTCACACACAGAGTCACTCCATGCCCTTTAAAATCTTCATACTATATGTTATATTCATGTGTAATCCACATGCATATGACAAGGAGTATGTCACACATAGTATCTCCCCATGCACTTTTAAAACGTCATATAGTATGCTATATACATGTGTAATCCACATGCATGTAACAAGCACTAAGTCACACAAGGTGGAACTCCATGAGCTTTTAAAACTTCATATACTATGCTATATTCATGTGTAGTCCACATACATGTAACAAGTACTGTGATACACACAGTCTCTCCATGCACTTTTTAAAACTTCAAATACTATGCTATATTCATGTGTAAGCCACATACATGTGACAAGCACTATGTCACACACAGTGTCCCTCCATGCATTATTAAAAACTTCATATACAATGCTATATTCATGTGTAATCCACATGTATGTGACAAGCACTATGTCTCATACAATGTCTCTCCATGCACTTTTTAAAACTTCATTTATTATGCTATATTCATGTGTAATCCACATGCATGTGACAACAACTATGTTACACACAATCTCTCCATGCACGTTTTAAAACTTCATATACTATGCAATAGTTATATTACCTTACTATATATTATCTTAGAAATGTAAGGTGCAGGGTTTGATTCTCATATGGGGTAATTGGCTAGGCTGAAAATGGCCCACAAGGACAGTTAGCCTAGTACTAATCAATGAACCAATGAACCTATATTCATGTGTAATACACATGCATGTGACAAGGACTATGTCACACACAGTGTCTCTACATGCCCTTTTAAACCTTCATACTATATGCTATATTTATGTGTAATCCACATGCATATGACAAGGAGTATGTCACACACAGTGTCTCTCCATACACTTTTTAAAACATCATATACTATACTACATTCATGTGTAATCCACATGCATGTGACAAGCACTATGTGACACAAAGTGTAACTCCATGCACTTTTAAAACTTCATACACTAGGCTATATTTATGTGTAATCCACATGCATATACAAGCACTATGTCACACACAGTGTGTCCATACTCTTTTTAAAACGTCATATACTATGCTATATTCATGAGTAATCTACATGCATTTGACAAGCACTATGTCACACACAGTGTCTCTCCATGCACTTTTTAAAACTTCATATACTAGGCTCTATTCATGTGTAATTGACATGCATGTGACAAGCACTATGACACACACAGTCTCTCCATGCACTTTTTAAAACTTCATACACTTTGCTAAATTCATGTGTAATCCGGATGCATCTGGCAAGCACTATGTGACGCACTGTCACTCCATGCATATTCATGTGTAATCGACATGCATGTGACAAGAACTATGTTACACACATTCCTAAAACGTCATATACTATACTATATTCATTTGTAATCCACATGCATATGAAAGAACTGTTACACACTGTCTCTCCATGCACTTTTAAAACTTCATATAGTATGCTATAGTCATATGTAATTTAGAGTTCTACAGACATTGTGTATTAGTCCAAGGTTGGGAGATAATGATAGAGCCCTGGCTAAACTTGAAATGGAATGGATTTTCAGGCTAGGGGCACACAGAGACCCTGGAATCAATAATTATGTCACAATAAAACCATTTATAGAATAATGTATGTGGTTTATTCACACTGTATATGTATGTATATAGACATATATTTTTTAATATTTATTGTTTGCTATTTATATTTATATATATATATATATATATATATATATATATATTTTTATATATATGTATATATATTTTTATATTATATATTTTTTGTTCAGGACTCTTGGAATATTATATTAATTAACATTGTGATAGACATTTAGAGCCCTTATTATAGTTTAAGATAAGATACCATCACCCTTTGAGGCACACAGCATCCTACACAATAATTAGATAAGACATGAATGTATATAATCATGGTTATAGATATTGTCATATATTTATGTTTTATGGATATGGCAAATCTGTTCATATACATATGTATATACATTCATTTAGTTCATGTAGTTGCAAACATATTTACATATATAATTTTAGTGTATATGTGCACTTAACTATGCTTGTATATATTTTATATACCAACATTATTTTAATAGAACAACAATTTTAACTCTGTTTTAATCGGACAACGTACAACAGACATAGAGTGAAACTACGGTGTACAGGGAGTCTAGACGTTAGTGATTTGTTGCAGGATAGATTTTTTAGTATAGTTTTATTAATTGTAATAGTTTATTTAAACCATGTATGTGTCTAGAGGTCTTGCAATATGCACTTTGAAAAGCTGTTATGATAAGCAGAACGGAACCACTAACGCCGGATGTGCACGACATAGAATGTGTATAAATATGGCTCATGAATTTGTTGTTTATTATTTATTCACATTTTCAGAGAGATGTACACATATAGATATTGTGTAAAGTGTTATGCTGTACGATATATTCTCCTATATTTGTCATAAGAGCGATACTATTCATGAATATTAGAAGCTGATTTAACTCTTACTTGCTAGAAATACTAACTGCAAACAAATAGAACGGGATTTTTCCCGTTAATGGCTATAATGCCGGCTGATGTTTTCCATTAACTTGAAGCTGAAATTAGATTGCTCTACTTTTAGTTTAGGGGTTATGAAAGTTGTCTTTTAGAGTGAATTGCTAGGAATATGAAGTTGTAACTTGATGTGAGATATAATGACAGTAAGTTGATTTGTAAAAGAACTAAATGTATTCTCATGGAATTGATGAACTGTGTAACTACCTGCTATCTCTTCACCAATCAATTAGATTTTGGGTGTGATTCATTAAATTGATTAATTGAAGTAATGATGTGAAGTTTGACTAATATAAAAAGAACCAGGGTGAACAGTTAATTTATATCTGAAGAAGCGTGCTAGAAGCACGCGAAAGCGCTCATTTATTTGTGTACTTTTCGTTTTGGAATTAAAAGGATTTGCTGAACAAGAAGTGCTCTCGTGGTGTATCCTATTGGTTATTTTTCTGACATTTGGTGCTGTTGTTTTGCCACAGGATACTTTGGGAGGATAGCGGTAATTGGTTTTACTCATATGTAATACACATATATGTGACAAGCACTATGTCACACAGAGTTTCTCTCCATGCACTTTTTAAAACTTCAAACTCTATGCTAAACTCATGTGTAATCAAGATACATGTGGCAAGGACTATGTCACACACAGTGTCACTTCATGCACTTTTAAAACTTCATACATTATGCTAAATTCATGTGTAATCCAGATGCATGTGACAAGCACTATATCACACACAGTGTCTCTCCATGCTCTTTTAAAATGTCATATAGTATGTTATTGTCATATGTAATCCACATATAAGTGATGAGCACTATGTCACACACAGTGTCACTCCATGCACTTTTAAAACTTCATACACTATGCTACATTCATGGGTAATCCAGATGCATGTGACAAGCACTATGTCACACACAGTGTCTCATCACACACTTTTTAAAACTTCATATACTATCCTTTATTTATGTGTAATCCACATGTATGTGACAAGCACTATATCACACACAGTGTCACTCCATGAACTTTTAAAACTTCTTATCTTAAGCTATATTCATGTGTAATCCACATGAATGTGACAAGGAGTATGTCACACACAGTGTCACTCCATGCACTTTTAAAACTTCATATTCTATGCTATATTCATGTGTAATCCATATGAATGTGACAAGGACTATGTCACACACAGTGTCTCTCCATGCACTTTTAAAACTTCATACTCTTTGCTATATTCATGTGTAATCCACATTCATAAGACAAGGACTATGTCACACGCAGTGTCTTTCTATGCACTTTTTAAAACGTCATATAGTATGCTATATTCATGTGTAATCCACATACGTGACAAGCACTGTATCACACCAAGTGTAACTCTATGCATTTTTAAATTTTATATACTTTGCTATATTCATGTGTAATCCACATACATGTGACAAGCACTAGGACACACACAGTTTCTCCATGCACATTTTAAAACTTCTCATAGTATGGCATATTCATGTGTAATCCATATGCATACACAAGCACTATGTCACGCACAGTGTCCCTCCATGCTTTTTTTAAAACTTCATATACTATTCTATATTCATGTGTAATCTACTTGCATGTTACAAGCACTATGTCACACACAGTGTCCCTCCATGCTCTTTTTAAAACTTCATATACTATGCTATATTCATATGAAATCCACATGCATGTGACAAGCACTATGTCACACAGTGGGTCCCTCCATGCACTTTTTAAAACTTCATACATTATGCTATATTCATGTGTAATCCAAATGCATGTGACAAGCCCTATCTCACACACAGGGTATCTCCATCCACTTTTTAAAAAGCCATACACGATGCTATATTCCTGTGCAATCCACATGCATGTGACAAGCACTGTGTCACACACAGTGTATCTCCAAGAACTTTTAAAACTCTATATACTACGCTATATTCATGTATAATCTACATGCATGTGACAAACAATGTGTCACACACAGTGTCACTCCATGCACTTTTAAAACTTCATATATTATGGTATATTCATGTGTAATCCACATGCATGTGACAAGCACTATGTCACACACAGTGTCTCTCCATGCACTTTTAAAACTTCATATACTATGCTATATTCATGTGTAATCCACATGCATCTGCCAAGGACTATGTCACACTTAGGGTCTCCCCATGCCCTTTTAAATCTTCATACTATATGATATATTCATGTGTAATCCACATGCATATGACAAGGACTATGTCACACACAGTGTCTCTGCATGCACTTTTTAAAATATCATATACTATGCTATATTCATATGTAATCCACATGTATGTGACAAGCACTGTTACACACAGTGTGTCTCCATGCACTTATAAAACTTCATACTCTATGCTATATGCATGTATAATCCATATGCATATGACAACGACTATGTCACACACACTGTCTCTGCATTCAATTTTTAAAACTTTGTATACTACGGTATATTCATGTGTAGTCCACATGCATGTCACAAGTACTATGACACACACAGTCTCTCCATGCACTTTTTAAAACTTGATATAGTCTGCTATATTCATGTGTAAACCACATACATATACAAGCACTAGGTCACACACAGTTTGTCAATACACTTTTTAAAACAGATATACTATGCTGTATTCATGTCTAATCCACATGCATGTGACAAGCACTATGTCACACACCATGTCTCTCCATGCACTTTTTAAAACTTCATACACTATGCTATATTCATGTGTAATCAACATGCATGTGACAAGAACTATGTTACACACACTATCTCCATGCATTTCTAAAACTTCATATACTATGCTATATTCATGTGTAATCCACATGCATGTGACAATGCCTATGTCACACACAGCTGCAGTATGGACTTTTAAAACTTCATCTAATATGCTATATTAATGGGTTATCCGTATGCATGAGACAAGCACTATGTCACATTCAGTGTCTCTCCATGTACTTTTTAAAACTTCTTATACTATGCTATAGTCATATGTAATCCACATTCATGTGGCAAGCACTATGTCACACATATTGTCACTCCATGCACTTTTAAAACTTTATATACTATGCTATATTCATGTGTAATCCACATACATGTGACAAACCATATGTCACAGAAAGTTTCTCGCCATGCAGTTTTTTAAACTTCCTGTACTATACTATATACATGTGTAATCCTCATACAAGTGACAAACACTATGTCACAAACAGTGTCACTCCATGCACTTTTAAAAAGTCATATACTCTGCTATATTCACATGTTATCCACATACATGTGACAAACACTATGTTATACACCGTGTCTCTCCATGCCCTATTTGAAACTTTATATGCTATGCTATACTCATGTGTAAATCCACATGTATGTGACAAGCACTATGTCACACAAAGTGCCTCTCCGTGCACTTTTAAAATGACATATATTATGCTATATTCATGTGTAATCCACATGTATGTGACAAGCACTATGCCATACACCTTGTCACTCCATGCACTTTTAAAACTTCTTATACTATGCTATATTCATGTGTAATCCACATGCATGTATCAAGCACTATGTTACAGACATTGTCACTCTATGCTCTTAAAAAAACTTTATATATTATGCTATATTCATGTGTAATCCACATGTATGTGACGAGCACTATGTCACACAAAGTGTCTCTCCATGCACTTTTAAAACTTCATATACTATGCTATATTCATCTGTAATCAACATGCTTGTGACAAGCACTGTCACACACACAGTTTCTCTATGCAATTTCTAAAACTTTATATACCATGCTATACAGATTGTGTAATCCACATGCATGTGACAAACCCTGTGTCATACACAGTTTCTCTCCATGCATTTTTTTAAAGTTCATATACTATGCTATATTCATGTGTAATCCTCATGCAAGTGAAATGCACTATGTCACATATAGTGTCACTCCATGCCCTTTTAAAATGTCATATACTATGCTATATTCATGTGTAATCCACATACATGTGACAAACACTATGTCATGCGCAATGTCTCTCCATGCACTTTTAAAAACATTATATACTACGCTTTAGTCATGTGCAATCCACATGTATGTGACAAGCACTATGTCACATACATTGTCACTCCATGCACTTTTAAAACTTTATATACTATGCTATATTCATGTGTAATCCACATACATGTGACAAGTACTATGACAATCACAGTCATTTCAAGCACTTTTTAAAACTTCATATAGTATGGTATATTCATGTGTAATCCACATGCATATACAAGCACTATGTCACATACAGTGAGTCCATACACTTTTTAAAACAACATATACTATGCTATATTCATATGTAATGCAAATGCATGTGAGAAGCACTATGTCACACACAATATCTCTCCATGCACTTTTTAAACCTTCATACACTATGCTATATTCATGTGTAATCCACATGCATGTGACAAGGACTATGTCACATACAGTGTCTCTGCATGAACTTTTAAAACTTCATGTACTATGCTATATTCATGTGTAATTTACATGCATGTTACAAGCACTATGCAACACAGTGTCTCTCCATGCACTATTAAAACTTAATATACTATGCTTTACTCATATGTAATCCACATGCATGTGACAAGGACTTTGTCACACACAGTGTCTTTCCATGCATATTTAAAACTTCATATGCTATGCTATATTCATGTGTAATCCACATGTATGTGATAAGCACTATGTTACAAACAGTGTCTCTCCATGCACTTTTAAAACTACATTCTCTATGCTATACTCATGTATAATCCATATGCATATGAGAAGGAATATGCCACACAGTGTCTCTGCATGCACTTTTTAAAACATCATATAGTATGCTATATTCATGTGTAATCCTCATGCATGTGACAACACTATGTCACACAAAGTGGAACTCCATGCACTTTCAATGCTTCATATACTATGCTATATTCATGTGTAGTCCACATGCATGTCACAAGTATTATGACACAGACAGTCTCTCCATTCACTTTTTAAAACTTCATTTAGTATACTCTATTCATGTCTAAACCACATGCATATACAAGCACTATGTCACACACAGTGTGTCCATATACTTTTTAAAATGTCATATGCTATGCTATATTCATGTGTAATCCAGATGCATGAGACAAGCACTATGTCACACAAAGTGCCTCTATGCACTTTTTTAATTTTTCATATGCTATGCTATATAAATTGTGTAATCCACATGCATGCATGTGACAAACCCTATGTCACACACAGTTTCTCTCCATGCAGTTTTTTTAAACTTCATATACAATGCTATATTCATATGTAATCCTCATGCAAGTGAAAAGCACTATGTTGCAGACAGTGTCACTCCATGCACTTTTTAAACTTCATATATTATGCTATATTCATGTGTAATCCACATACATGTGACAAACACTATGTCACATGCAGTGTCTCTCCACGCACTTTTTAAAACTTTATATATTATGTTATATTCATGTGTAATCCACATGCATCTGACAAGCACTGTCACACACAGTGTCTCTGCATGCACTTTTTAAAACTTTGTATGTCACGGTATATTCATGTGTAGTCCACATGCATGTCACAAGTATTATGACACATACAGTCTCTCCATTCACTTTTTAAAACTTCATTTAGTATACTCTATTCATGTCTAAACCACATGCATATACAAGCACTATGTCACACACAGTGTGTCCATATACTTTTTAAAATGTCATATGCTATGCTATATTCATGTGTAATCCAGATGCATGAGACAAGCACTATGTCACACACAGTGCCTCTATGCACTTTTTAAATTTTTTATATGCTATGCTATATAAATTGTGTAATCCACATGCATGCATGTGACAAACCCTATGTCACACACAGTTTCTCTCCATGCAGTTTTTTTAAACTTCATATACCATGCTATATTCATATGTAATCCTCATGCAAGTGAAAAGCACTATGTTGCAGACAGTGTCACTCCATGCACTTTTTAAACTTCATATACTATGCTATATTCATGTGTAATCCACATACATGTGACAAACACTATGTCACATGCAGTGCCTCTCCATGCACTTTTTAAAACTTTATATATTATGCTATATTCATGTGTAATCCACATGCATGTGACAAGCACTATGTACACACAGTGTCTCTGCATGCACTTTTTAAAACTTTGTATGTCACGGTATATTCATGTGTAGTCCACATGCATTTCACAAGTATTATGACACATACAGTCTCTCCATTCACTTTTTAAAACGCCATTTAGTATACTCTATTCATGTCTAAACCACATGCATATACAAGCACTATGTCACACACAGTGTGTCCATATACTTTTTAAAATGTCATATGCTATGCTATATTCATGTGCAATCCAGATGCATGAGACAAGCACTATGTCACACAGAGTGCCTCTATGCACTTTTTAATTTTTTTATATGCTATGCTATATAAATTGTGTAATCCACATGCATGCATGAGACAAACCCTATGTCACACACAGTTTCTCTCCATGCAGTTTTTTTAAACTTCATATACCATGCTATATTCATATGTAATCCTCATGCAAGTGAAAAGCACTATGTTGCAGACAGTGTCACTCCATGCACTTTTTAAACTTCATATACTATGCTATATTCATGTGTAATCCACATACATGTGACAAACACTATGTCACATGCAGTGTCTCTCCATGCACTTTTTAAAACTTTATATATTATGCTATATTCATGTGTAATCCACATGCATGTGACAAGCACTATGTCACACACAGTGTCTCTGCATGCACTTTTTAAAACTTTGTATGTCACGGTATATTCATGTGTAGTCCACATGCATGTTACAAGTATTATGACACACACAGTCTCTCCATTCACTTTTTAAAACTTCATTTAGTATACTCTATTCATGTCTAAACCACATGCATATACAAGCACTATGTCACACACAGTGTGTCCATATACTTTTTAAAATGTCATATGCTATGCTATATTCATGTGTAATCCAGATGCATGAGACAAGCACTATGTCACACACAGTGCCTCTATGCACTTTTTAAATTTTTTATATGCTATGCTATATAAATTGTGAAATCCACATGCATGCATATGACAAACCCTATGTCACACACAGTTTCTCTCCATGCAGTTTTTTTAAACTTCATATACCATGCTATATTCATATGTAATCCTCATGCAAGTGAAAAGCACTATGTTGCAGACAGTGTCACTCCATGCACTTTTTAAACGTCATATACTATGCTATATTCATGTGTAATCCACATACATGTGAGAAACACTATGTCACATGTAGTGTCTCTCCATGCACTTTTTAAAACTTTATATATTATGCTATATTCATGTGTAATCCACATGCATGTGACAAGCACTATGTCACACACAGTGTCTCTGCATGCACTTTTTAAAACTTTGTATGTCACGGTATATTCATGTGTAGTTCACATGCATGTCACAAGTACTATGACACACACAGTCTCTCCATGCACTTTTTAAAACTTCATACACTATGCTATATTCATGTGTAATCGACATGCATGTGACAAGAACTATGTTACACACACTATCTCCATGCATTTCTAAAACTTCATATATTATGCTATATTCATATGTAATCCAGATTCATGTGACTAGCACTATGTCACACACAGTATCTTGCCAGTCCTATTTTTAAAGTCATACACGCTGGTGGTGCTGCGGTAGTATTGTCGCCTCATAGTTAGACGTTGCCCGTTTGATTCTCAATTAGAGTGTCTTCTGTGTGGTGACATGCATGAATGGACGTTCCTTCATTGAAGGTTGTGTGTTAGGCCCGGCAAGCCAGCACGTAAAACTCTACTGCCAATGACCGGAGTACCGCTGTGGCGACCCCGAACCGAGAAAAGCCGAAAGACACAAACACTATGCTATATTCATGTGTAATCCACATGCATGTGACAAGCACTATGTCACACACAGTCTCTGCATTGACTTTTAAAACTTCATCTAATATGCTATAATAATGGGTTATCTGCATGCATGAGAAAAGCACTATGTCACACACAGTGTCTCTCCATGTACTTTTTAAAACTTCATATACTCTGTTATATTCACATGTAATCCACATACATGTGACAAACACTTTGTCACACACAGTGTCTCTCCATGCCCTATTCAAAACTTTATATACAACGCTATACTCATGTGTAAATCCACATGTATTTGACATGCACTCTCACACACACACAGTGTCTCTATGCACTTTTTAAAACTTTATATACTATGCTTTATTCATGTGTAATCCTCATGCATGTGACAAGCACTATGTCACACACAGTGTCCCTCCATGCACTTTTAAAACTTCATATACTCTGCTATATTCACATGTAATCCACATACATGTGAGAAACACTATGTCATACACCGTATCTCTCCATGCCCTATTTAAAACTTTATATACAATGCTATACTCATGTGCAAATCTACATGTATGTGACAAGCACTATGTCACACAAACTGCCTCTCCGTGCACTTTTAAAAATACATATACTATGCTATAGTCATGTGTAATCCACATGTATGTGACAAGCACTATGTCATACAGATTGTCACTAAATGCACTTTTAAAACTTATTATACTATGCTATATTCATGTGTAATCCACCTGCATATGACAAGGACAATGTCACACACAGTGTCTCTCCATGCACTTTTTAAATTTCATATACTATGCTATATTAATGTTTAATCCACATCTATGTGACAAGCACTATCTCACACAGTGTCTCTGCATGCACATTTAAACCTTCATATACTATGGTATATTCATGTGTAATCCACATGCATGTGACAAGAACTATGTCACACACAGTGTTTCCCCATGCACTTTTAAAACATCATATACTATGCTATATTCATGTGTAATCCACAAGTATGTGACAAAATCTATGTCAGAAACAGTGTCTCACCACTGACTTTTAAAACTTCATATATTATGCTATATTCATGTGTAATCCACCTGCATATGACAAGGACAATGTCACACACAGTGTCTCTCCATGCACATTTAAAACTTCATATACTATGCTATATTAATGTTTAATCCACATGTATGTGACAAGCACTAGCTCACACAGTGTCTCTACATGCACATTTAAAACTTCATATACTATGGTATATTCATGTGTAATCCAGATTCATGTGACAAGGACTATGTCACACACAGTGTCTCTCCATGCACTTTTTAAAACTTCATATATTATGCTATAGTAATGTGTAATCCAAACGCATGTGACAAGCACTATGTCACACACAATATCTCTCCATACACTTTAAAAACTTCATATACTATGCTATATTCATTTTTATTTCACATACATGTGACAAGCACTATGTCACACTCACAGTGTCTCCATGCACTTTTTAAAACTTCATATAGTATGCTCTATTCATATGTAATCCACATGCATGTGACAATCACTATGTTACATGCAGTGTCTCTCCATGCAATTTTTAAAACTTCATATACTATGCTAAATTCATGTGTAATCCCGATTCATGTGACAAACATTATGTTACACACAGTGTCTCTCTATGCACTTTTTAAAACTTCATACACTGTGTTATATTTATGTGTAATCCACATGTATGTGACAAGCACTCTCACACACAGTGTCTCTGCATGCACTTTTAAAACTTAATATACTATGCGATATTCATGTCTAATCCACATTTATGTGACAAGCACTATGTCACACACAGTGCCTCAGGAGGCCATTTTAAAACTTCATATTCTTTGCTATGTTCATGTGTAATCCACATTCATATAACAAAAACTATGTGACACACAGTGTCTCTCTATGCACTTTTTAAAACTTCATATACTATTCTATAGTAATGTGTAATCCACACGCATGTGACCAGCACTATATCACACACAGTATCTCAACATTCACTTTTAAAACTTCATATACTATGCTATATTCATTTGTTTTTCACATGCATGTGACAAGCACTATATCAGACATACAGTGTCTCCATGTACATTTTAAAAGTTCATATAGTATGCTATATTCATGTGCAATCCACATGCATGTGACAAGCACTATGTCACACACAGTGTTTATCCATGCACTTTTTAAAACTTCATACACTATGCTAAATTCATGTGTAGTCCAGATTCATGTGACAAAAATGATGTCACGTACAGTGGCTGTCCATGCACTTTTTAAAACTTCTAACACTATGCTATATTCATGTGTAATCCACATGCATGTGACAAGAACTATGTTACACACAGTCTCTTCATGCATTATTAAAACTTCATACACTATACTGTATTCATGTGTTATCCGGATGAATGTGACAAGGAGTATGTCACATACAGTGTCTCTCCATGAACATTTAAAACTTGATGTAATATGCTATATTCATGTGTAATCTACATGCATGTCACAAGCACTATGTCACACACAGTGTCACTCCATGCACTTTTAAAACTTCATATACTATGCTCTATTCATGTGTAATCCATATGCATGTGACAAGGACTATATCACACAAAGTGTATCTCCATGCATGTTTAAAACTTCATATGATATGCTATATTCATGTGTAATCCACATGTATGTCATAAACACTATGTTAGACACAGTGTCTCTTCATGAGCTTCTAAAACTTCATACTTTATGCTATATTCTTGTATAATCCATATGCATATTTGATAAGGACTATCTCATGCAGTGTCTCTCCATGAACTTTTTAAAACGTCACATTGTATGCTATATTCATGTGCAATCCACATGCATGTGACTAGAACTATGTCACACAAAGTGGAACTCCATGCACTTTTAAAATGTCATGTACTATGCTATATTCATGTGTAGTCCAGATGCATGTCACAAGTACTATGACACACACAGTCTATCCATTCACTTTTTAAAACTTCATTTAGTATGCTATATTCATGTGTAAACCACATGCATATACATGCACTATGACACACACACACAGTGTGTCCATACACTTTTTAAAATGTCATATGCTATGCTATATTCATTTGTAATCCACATGTGACAAGCACTATGTCACACACACTGTCTTTCCATGCACTTTTTAAAACTTCATACACTATGCTATATTTATGTGTAATTGACATGCATGTGACAAGAACTATGTTACACACATTTTCCCATGTATTTCTAAAACTTCATATACTATGCTTTATTCATGTCTAACCACACACATGCAACAAGCACTATGTCATACACAGAGTCTCTCCATGCACTTTTTAAAACTTCATACACTGTGCTATATTCATGTGTAATCCAGATACCTTTGACTAGCACTATGTCACACACAGTGTCTCTCCATCCACTTTGTACAACTTCATACACTATGCTATATTCATGTGTAATCCACCTGCACTATGTCACACACAGTCTCTGCATGGACTTTTAAAACTTCATGTAGTATGCTATATTAACGTGTAATCCACATGCATGAGGCAAGCACTATGTCACACACAGTGCCTCAGGAGGCCCTTTTAAAACATCATACTTTATGCTATGTTCATGTGTAATCCACATTCATATGACAAGGACTATGTCACACACAGTATCTCTCCATACACTTTTAAAACTTCATATACTATGCTATATTCATGCCTAATCCACATGCATATAACAAGCAATATGTCACGTACAGTGTCTCTCCATACACTTTTTAAAAGTTCATATAGTATGCTATATTCATGTGTAATCCACATGCATGTGACAAGCACTATGTTACACACAGTGTCTATCTATGCACTTTTTAAACCTTCATACACTATGCTAAATTCATTTGTAAACAGATTCATGTAACAAACACTATATTGCATACAGTGTCTCTCCATGCAATTTTTAAAACTTCTAACACTATGTTATATTCATGTGTAATCCACATGCATGAGACTAGCACTTTGTCACACACAGTGTCTCAGCATGCACTTTTAAAACTTCATATTTTATGCTATAGTAATGTGTAATCCACATGCATGTGACAAGCACTATGCCACCCACACAGTGTCTACATGCACTTCTTAAAACTTTATATGCTATGCTATATTCATGTGTAATCCACGTGAATGTGGCAAGCATTATGTCACACACAGTCTCTCTCCTAGTAGTTTTTTAAACTTGATATACTATGATATATTTGTGTATAATCCTCAATGCATGTGTCAAGAACTATGTCACACACAGTTTCTCTCCATGCACTTTTTAAAACGTTATATACAATGCTATACTCATATGTAATCGACAAGCATGTGACAATGACTATGTAACAAAAAGTGTCTCTCCGTGCACTTTTTAAAACTTCATACACTATGCTATATTCATGTGTAATCAACATGCATGTGACAAGAACTATGTTACACACACTATCTCCATGCATTTCTAAAACTTCATATACTATGCTATATTCATGTGTAATCCACATGCATGTGACAAGGCCTATGTCACACACAGTTGCTGTATGGACTTTTAAAACTTCATCTAATATGCTATATAATGGGTTATCCGTATGCATGAGACAAGCACTATGTCACATTCAGTGTCTCTCCATGTACTTTTTAAAACTTCTTATACTATGCTATAGTCATATGTAATCCACATTCATGTGGCAAGCACTGTCACACACACACACAGTGTCTCTCAATGCACTTTTTAAAATGTCATATACTATGCTATAGACATGTGTAATCCACATGTATGTGACAAGCACTATGTCACACACATTGTCACTCCTTGCACTTTTAAAACTTTATATACTATGCTATATTCATGTGTAATCCACATACATGTGACAAACCATATGTCACAGAAAGTTTCTCGCCATGCAGTTTTTAAACTTCCTGTACTATACTATATACATGTGTAATCCTCATACAAGTGACAAACACTATGTCACAAACAGTGTGACTTCATGCACTTTTAAAAAGTCATATACTCTGCTATATTCACATGTTATCCACATACATGTGACAAACACTATGTTATACATCGTGTCTCTCCATGCCCTATTTGAAACATTATATGCTATGCTATACTCGTGTAAATCCACATGTATGTGACAAGCATTATGTCACACAGAGTGCCTCTCCGTGCACTTTTAAAATTACATATATTATGCTATATTCATGTGTAATCCACATGTATGTGACAAGCACTATGCCATACACCTTGTCACTCCATGCACTTTTAAAACTTCTTATACTATGCTATATTTATGTGTAATCCAAATGCATGTATCAAGCACTATGTTACAGACATTGTCACTCTATGCTCTTAAAAAAACTTTATATATTATGCTATATTCATGTGTAATCCACATGTATGTGACGAGCACTATGTCACACAAAGTGTCTCTCCATGCACTTTTAAAACTTCATATACTATGCTATATTCATCTGTAATCAACATGCTTGTGACAAGCACTGTCACACACACAGTTTCTCTATGCACTTTTTAAAGCTTTATATACTATGCTATACAGATTGTGTAATCCACATGCATGTGACAAACCCTGTGTCACACACAGTTTCTCTCCATGCATTTTTTAAAGTTCATATACTATGCTATATTCATGTGTAATCCTCATGCAAGTGAAATGCACTATGTCACAGATAGTGTCACTCCATGACCTTTTAAAACTTCATATACTATGCTATATTCATGTGTAATCCACATACATGTGACAAACACTATGTCACGCGCAGTGTCTCTCCATGCACTTTTAAAAACATTATATACTACGCTATAGTCATGTGCAATCCACATGTATGTGACAAGCACTATGTCACACACATTGTCACTCCATGCACTTTTAAAACTTTATATACTATGCTATATTCATGTGTAATCCACATACATGTGACAAGTACTATGACAATCACAGTCATTTCAAGCACTAAAACTTCATATAGTATGGTATATTCATGTGTAATCCACATGCATATACAAGCACTATGTCACATACAGTGAGTCCATACACTTTTTAAAACGACATATACTATGCTATATTCATATGTAATGCAAATGCATGTGAGAAGCACTATGTCACACACAATATCTCTCCATGCACTTTTTAAACCTTCATACACTATGCTATATTCATGTGTAATCCACATGCATGTGACAAGAACTATGTTACACACAGTGTCTTCATGCATTTCTAAAACTTCATACACTATGCTATATTCATGTGTATTCCGGATGCATGTGACAAGGACTATGTCACATACAGTGTCTCTGCATGAACTTTTAAAACTTCATGTACTATGCTATATTCATGTGTAATTTACATGCATGTTACAAGCACTATGCAACACACAGTGTCTCTCCATGCACTATTAAAACTTCATATACTATGCTTGACTCATATGTAATCCACATGCATGTGACAAGGACTTTGTCACACACAGTGTCTTTCCATGCACATTTAAAACTTCATATGCTATGCTATATTCATGTGTAATCCACATGTATGTGATAAGCACTATGTTACAAACAGTGTCTCTCCATGCACTTTTAAAACTACATTCTCTGTGCTATACTCATGTATAATCCATATGCATATGAGAAGGACTATGCCACATAGTGTCTCTGCATGCACTTTTTAAAACATCATATAGTATGCTATATTCATGTGTAATCCTCATGCATGTGACAACACTATGTCACACATAGTGGAACTCCATGCACTTTCAATACTGCATATACTATGCTATATTCATGTGTAGTCCACATGCATGTCACAAGTATTATGACACACACAGTCTCTCCGTTCACTTTTTAAAACTTCACTTAGTATACTCTATTCATGTCTAAACCACATGCATATACAAGCACTATGTCACACACAGTGTGTCCATATACTTTTTAAAATGTCATATGCTATGCTATATTCATGTGTAATCCAGATGCATGAGACAAGCACTATGTCACACACAGTGCCTCTATGCACTTTTAAAATTTTTTATATGCTATGCTATATAAATTGTGTAATCCACATGCATGCATGTGACAAACCCTATGTCACACACAGTTTCTCTCCATGCAGTTTTTTTAAACTTCATATACCATGCTATATTCATATGTAATCCTCATGCAAATGAAAAGCACTATGTTGCAGTGTCACTCCATGCACTTTTTAAACTTCATATACTATGCTATATTCATGTGTAATCCACATACATGTGACAAACACTATGTCACATGCAGTGTCTCTCCATGCACTTTTTAAAACTTTGTATGTCACGGTATATTCATGTGTAGTCCACATGCATGTCACAAGTATTATGACACATACAGTCTCTCCATTCACTTTTTAAAACTTCATTTAGTATACTCTATTCATGTTTAAACCACATGCATATACAATCACTATGTCACACCCAGTGTGTCCATATACTTTTTAAAATGTCATATGCTATGCTATATTCATGTGTAATCCAGATGCATGAGACAAGCACTATGTCACACAGCGTGTCTCTCCATTCCCTATTTAAAACTTTATATACAATGCTATACTCATGCATAAATCCACATGTATGTGACAAGCACTATGTCACACAAACTGCCTGTCCATGCACTTTTAAAACTACATATACTATGCTATATTCATGTGTAATCCACATGTATGTGACAAGCACTATGTCATACACATTGTCACTCAATGCACTATTAAAACTTATTATACTATGCTATATTCATGTGTAATCCACATGCATGTGACAAGCATTATGTCACACACAATGTCTCCCCATGCACTTTTAAAACTTCATGTAATGTGCTATATTCATGTATAACCCACATGTATGTGACAGAATCTATGTCACAAACAGTGTCTTTCCATTGACTTTTAAGACTTCATATACTCTGCTATATTCACATGTAATCCACATACATGTGACAAACCCTATCTCACACACAGTTTCTCTGCATGCATTTTTTTAAACTTCATATACTATGCTATATTCATGTGTAATTCACATACATTTGACAAACACTATGTCACTTGCAGTGTCTCTCCATGCACTTTTAAAAACATTATATACTATGCTATAGTCATGTGTAATCCACATACATGTGACAAGTACTATGACAATCACAGTCATTTCAAGCACTTTTTAAAACTTCATATAGTATGGTATATTCATGTTTAATCCACATGCATATACAAGCACTATGTCACACACAGTGTGTCCATACACTTTTTAAAACGTCATATAATATGCTATATTCCTGTGTAATCCTCATGCATGTGACAAGCACTATGTCACATAAAGTGGAACTCCATGCACTTTCAAAACTTCATATACTATGCTATATGCATGTGTAGTCCACATGCATGTCACAAGTACTATGACACACACAGACTCTCCATTCACTTTTTAAAACTTCACTTAGTATACTACATTCATGTCTAAACCACATGCATATACAAGCACTATGTCACACACAGTGTGTCCATACACTGTTTAAAATGTCATATGCTATGTCATATTCATGTGTAATCCAGATGCATGAGACAAGCACTATGTCAAACACAGTACCTCTATGCACTTTTTAAAACTTTATATACTATGCAATATAAATTGTGTAATTCACATTCATGTGACAAACCCTATGTCACACACAGTGTCACTCCATGCACTTTTTAAAACGTCATACACTGTGCTATATTCATGTCTAATCCACATGTATGTGACAAGCAGTCTCACACAGTGTCTCTGCATGTACTTTTTAAAACTTCATATACTGTGCTATATTCATGTGTATTTGACATGCATGTGACAAGCCCTATATCACACACGTAGTGTCTCCATGCACTTTTTAAAACTTCATATAGTATGCTATATTCATGTGTAATCCACATGCATGTAAAATGCATTATGTCACACACAGTGTCTATTCATGCACTTTTTAAAATTCATACACTATGCTAAATTCATGTGTAATCCAGATTCATGTGACAAAAACTATGTCACGTACAGTGGCTGTCCATGCACTTTTTAAAACTTCTAACACTATGCTATATTCATGTGTAATCCTCATGCACGTGACAAGAACTATGTTACACACAGTCTCTTCATGCAATTTTAAAACTTCATACACTATACTGTATTCATGTGTAATCCGGATGCATGTGACAAGGAGTATGTCATATATAGTGTTGCTCCATGAACTTTTAAAACTTCATGTAATATGCTATATTCATGTGTAATCTACAAGCATGTGACAAGCACTATGTCACACACAGTGTCACTCCATGCATTTTTAAAACTTCATATACTATGCTCTGTTCATGTGTAATCCACATGCATGTGACAAGGACAATGTCACGCAAAGTGTATCTCCATGCACATTTAAAACTTCATATGCTATGCTATATTCCTGTGTAATCCACATGTATGTGATAAGCACCATGTTAGACACAGTGTCTCTCCATGAGCTTTTAAAACGTCATACTCTATGCTATATTCATGTATAATCCATATGCATATGACAAGGACTATATCACACAGTGTCTCTCCATGAACTTTTTAAAACATCATGTAGTATGTTATATTCATGTGTAATCCACATGCATGTGTCAAGCACTATGTCACACAAAGTGGAACTCCATGCACTTTTAAAACTTCATATACCATGCTATATTGATGTGTAGTCCACATGCATATACAAGCACTGTGTCACACACAGTGTGTCCATACACTTTTTAAAACGTCATATGCTATGCTATATTCATTTATAATCCACATATATGTGACAAGCACTATGTCACACACACTGTCTTTTCATGCTCTTTTTAAAACTTCATACACTATGCTATATTTATGTGTAATTGACATGCATGCGACAAGAACTATGTTACACACACTCTCCAATGCATTAATAAAACTTCATATACTATGCTATATTCATGTCTAATCCACATGCATGCAACAAGCACTATTTCATACACAGAGTCTCTCCATGCACTTTTTAAAAAATCATACACTGTGCTATATTCATGTGTAATCCAGATGCCTGTGACTAGCACTATGTCACACACAGTGTCTCTCCATCCACTGTTTACAACTTCATACACTATGCTATATTCATATGTGTTTCACATGCATGTGACAAGCACTGTCACACACACAGTGTCGTTATGCAATTTTTAAAACTTTATATACTACGCTATATAAATTGTGTAATCCACATGCATGTGACAAACGCTATGTCACACAAAGCTTCTCTCCATGCAGTTTTTTAAACTTCATATACTATGCTATTTTTATGTGTAATCCTCAAGAAAGTGAAAAGCACTATGTCACATACAGTGTCAATCCATGCATGTTTAAAACTTTATATAGTGTGCTATATCCATGTGTTATCCACATGCATGTGACAAGCACTATGTCACACACAGTGTCTCTCCATGTACTTTTTAAAACTTCATATACTATGCTATATTCATGTGTAATCCACATGCATGTGATTGTTTGAGTTTAGGAAATGCATGACTTGAGAGTGTATGCATTTCTCTAGTATCTTTGATAAATGAGACAGTATGGCAATGGGGCAGTAATCTGAGAAATCATAAGAGGTTCCACCCTTATGAAGGGGAATAATGTAAGAGATTTCCACAGATAAGGGATATATGATTCCTGTATAGAGCGGTTGATAAAGACTGAGACTAGGTAGCATATGGAGTCGGCAGCCATTTTTAGGAAATGTGCTGGTAAACCATCTGCTGCAAGAGTAGTGGGTTTCAGTTTTAAGAGGTGTTTATTGTAGAGGTTAGGACAGGTGAGAAGGTAAAGGGAGATGAGTTCTTAGGAGCTGTTGGCATGGGTGTGTAGCTATTTCTGGATAGTTGAGTACATAGAGAAAGAATGGATTCAGTAAAGTGTTGGTTGAATTTGGAGGCTATGTCACTATCTGTATTTGTGGAGGTTGAGGTGAGAGCGGGTGTGGTGGTTTTACCCAGTTTTAGTATGGAGTTAATTGCATGCCAGAACGTTTGAGGGTTGCTGGAGTATTTGTTTTGGATATTTAGGTAGTAGTTCTGTTTATCATGCTTAGTTTGCTGTTTAACCTGGTTCCTAAGGTGTTGATAGTTTTGTTTAGAAAGACTTGGGTTGTCTTTCTTCCATGTTTTCCATGCCTTATCTCTGGATTGTAATAGGGCAATAGTGGTCTTAGTAAGGCATGGAGCAGAGCAAAGTTTAGCTCCAATTGCTCTTATGGGGGATATTAGGTCAAGAACCTTAGTTAAAGTAGTATTCAATTAGTCCACTGTTTGGTCCAAGTCGAGGGTGCATAGTGGTTTCCAGTTACATTTTTTTAATGAAGTGTTGAGATCTAGAGGGTTAACTTTGCGATAATTTCTGACTTGTCTAAAGACTGTAGGTTTGGGTATGTTAATACGTTTGCGTAGGAGAAATGTTGGCATGTGATCACTAAGGCTGTCTGGTAGACAGTCTGTTTGGTAGTTCTGTTCTGGGTAGTTTGCTAATGTCCAGTCTAGTATAGATTCCTTTTGGGATATCTTATCTACTCTAGTAGGTTCTAGAAAAAGTTGGGAGAATCCATATAGGTTGATGTAGTTAGTGGGGGTTTTGGAATTGCAGGCTAGCCAATCAGTGTTTAGGTCTCCTAGTAGAATAGTCTCTTGTGGGAGGTTGTCTCTTATCCATTGAAGAATCTCAATTATTGGAGAGTTGGAGAATATGGACACGCCTCCTCCTTTAGTGTTTTGGTCCAGGTTAGGTGGCCAAATGGTGTAGTATGAATTGCAGCCTGGTAATGCAGGGCTGCTCTTTGGAGCCTTAAACCAGGTCTTTGTCACTGCACAGATGTTGATGTTCTCCATCTTAAGGAGAGCCTTGAGTGAGTGCAATTTGAGGTTTAGACTTTAGGCATTGAGTAGCATTACCCTTAGATTTTGCTTCTTTGTATCTATTAAGGTGGTACATTTGAGTTTTGAGCCTTGCCTAAAAAAAGGCACTATAGGGGCAGCAAGAGCCTTAGCCAGTATCCAGAATCCCAGAGGCGACAGGTAAATGCCATCTCTGGCAAAGCAACGTGGCATGTTGATTATGTCATCCCAGGCAGACATATACTGAATCTCCTTAGAATGACACCAGAAGCTTAGCCAATTGTTGAAGTCAATCACTATGTCACACACCATCAATCACTATGTCACACATACTGTCTCTCCATGCACTTTTTAAAACTTCATATACTATGCTGTGTTCATGTGTAATCCACATGCATGTGACAAGCACTATGTCACACAATGTGTCTCTCCATGCACTTTTAAAACTTCATATAGTATGCCATATTCATGTGTAATCCACATGTTATATCCATGTGCAATCGACATGCATTTGACAAGCTCTATGTCACACACAGTGTCTCTCCATGTACTTTTTTAAAACTTCATACACTATTCTATATTCATGTGTAATCCTCATGCATGTGACAAACACTATGTCATGCACAGTGTCTCTCCATGGACATTTTAAAACTTCATATACTATGCTATATTCATGTGTTATCCACATGCATGTGACAAGCACTGTGTCACACACAGTGTCTCTCCATGCACTTTTTAAAACTTCATATACTATGCTGCATTCATGTGTAATCCACATGCATGTGACAAGCACTATGTCACACAAAGTGTCTCTCCATGCACTTTTAAAACTTCATATGCTATGCTACGTTCATGTGTAATCCAAATGCATGTGCCAAGCACAATTTTATTTATTTATTTTATTTATTTTATTTTACATTTGTTAACCAGGCTAGTCTAACTGGATATATTTCCATTTTCAGCAGAGGCCCGGGGAGAAAAGCTCCACATATAGACAAAAGAGATACAACATAAGCAAAAATAACAGATTAAAATCTGGTAGGACACAGACAATGAACATTGTTAAAAAAAAATAGGACTTTAACTTCCTAGACAAGGTAATGAACAACATAATAAACATTATTTAATATTTTAAAACCAAGAAGAGAAAGCGTAAAACCAAGGAAAAGAGAAAGAATAATAGAAAGAGTGAGCAGATTTATTAAATATATATACAATGTCACACACAGTGTCTCTTCATGCACTTTTTAAAACTTCATACACTATGCTATATTCATGTGTAATCCTCATGCATGTGACAAACACTATGTTACACACAGTGTCACTCCATGCACTTTTAAAACATCACACACTATGTTATATCCATGTGCAATCGACAATTATTTGACAAGCTCTATGTCACACATAGTGTCTCTCCATGTACTTTTTAAAACTTCATATAGTATGCCATATTCATGTGTAATCCACATGCATGTGACAAGCACTATGTCACACAGTGTCTCTTTGCACTTTTTAAAACGTCATATAGTATGCTATGTTCATGTGTAATCCACATGCACGTGAAAAGCACTGTGTCACACACAGTGTCTCTCCATGTACTTTTTAAAACTTCATATACTATGCTATATTCATGTGTAATCCACATGCATGTGACAAGCACATTGTGACACACAGTGTCTATCCATGCACTTTTTAAAGCTTCATATACTGTTCTGCGTTCATGTGTAATCCACATGCATGTGGCAAGCACTATGTCACACAAAGTGTCTCTCCATGCACTTTTAAAACTTCATATGCTATGCTACATTCATGTGTAATCCAAATGCATGTGCCAAGTAAAATGTCACACACAGTGTCTCTCCATGCACTTTTTAAAACGTCATACACTATGCTATATTCATGTGTAATCCTCATGCATGTGACAAACACTATGTTGCACACAGTGTTACTCCATGCACTTTTAAAACTTCGTGCACTATGTTATATCCATGTGCAATCGACATGCATTTGACAAGCTCTATGTCACACACAGTGTCTCTCCATGTACTTTTTAAAACTTCATATAGTATGCCATATTCATGTGTAATCCACATGCATGTGACAAGCACTATGTCACACATAGTGTCTCTATGCACTTTTTAAAACTTTATATAGTATGCTATATTCATGTGTTATCCACATGCATATGACAAGCACTATGTCACACACAGTGTCTCTCCATGTACTTTTTAAAACTTCATATACTATGCTATATTCATGTGTAATCCACATGCATGTGACAAGAACTGTGTCACACACAGTGTCTCTCCATGTACTCTTTAAAACTTCATATAGTATGCTATATTCATGTGTAAATCCACATGCATGTGACAAGCACTATGTCATGCACAGTTTCTCTCCATGGACATTTTAAAACTTCATATACGATGCTATATTCATGTGTAAATCCACATGCATGTGACAAACACTATGTCACACACAGTGTCACTCCATGCACTTTTAAAACTTCATATACTATGCTACGTTCATGTGTAATCCACATGCATGTGACAAGCACTATGTCACACATAGTGTCACTCCATGCACTTTTTAAAACTTCATATACTATTTTATATTCATGTGTTATCCACATGCATGGTTCACTGCATCTAATCACTGCTTGCCTGCTTCATTTCATACCCTATCTCTATGCTCCCCTAGATTTCCTTTTGGGTCTATCCTCCCCTTCATCCTGTATTGCATTCACTCTTCTAGTATGTTAGTACCTCTTTCCACTGATCTTTCATTTTTCATCTCCTCTTTTCCACCCCATCACATTTCATTTATTCTATGCTTCTTATACATCAAGGTTTTCATATTCTGTGCTTCCTGTAGTCCATAGTTTCTTTAGTCTATGCTTTCTGTGCATAACACTTTGTTTATGCTATGTTTGCTATACATCACTGGTCCTTTATTCTATGCTTTATATACACCAGCGTTTCTTCATTGTGTGCTTCCTATCCCTCACAGTTCTGTTATTTTATGCTTCCTATATATCACAGTCCCTTTATTATATGGTTCCTAACAATCACAATTCCTTTATTTCACACTTTTCTGTAGATTTTTACTTTACATTTCTGGTGTTTCCCCCCATACCTCTCAAACTCTAACCACAAGAAATGTGGACAAAGCCCACTATAATGGGGCTTCAAATGCCAAAAATCAGGGCAGATTTTAAATGTTGCTCTTATAAATGTAAGAAGTTGCTGGAAAACAGAACAGTTTTTGTGCTAGTGTGCATTTTCTGAAGAATATGAAGTCTGATCATCAAATGTATGTCATTATTCAGTGATTTCAAACAATGAATTACCAAAAAAAATAAGTGTTATTAGTGGTCATTATACAAAAATCTGGACACTTGAGATAAATGGTCCCCCCATTCATTCCTTTGTATGTCCCCCATTTTCTACATCTGTAACTATTGTTTAACCTCTCTAATATTTATTTATTTATTTATTTGATATTTGTTTACTGGGGTGGTCTGAGTGGGTCTACAGAACTCATTTTCAGCACAGGCCCTGTGAGAAAAGCTCCACATGCAGTACAATACAAATAGAGTGTAATCCAGTGCAATAAAAATTACATTGGCCTAATGGTTAAGGTGTTTGCCTTGCAAACCTAAGGTGCAGAGTTTGAGTGTCATAAGGGATAATTGGCTAGACTTAAAACGGCTCAGAAGGGCAGTTAGCCTAATACTATTTTATGAACCTATGAAGAAATACTATACAAAAATAAGTTGAAAGAACAAACTGTGTTACAAGATGTTGTACTATATTACTACACATCTAGACAGTTGTATAGCGTTAAACATTAGACAATAATAGTCACTCTCACCATACATGATGAAGATAGTGTCCAAAAACATTGTATGTAGGTAGTGCAATGTGTGACATCGTTTTCCTCAAATAATTTTCATTTTCCAAATATAATGATATTTAACAATACAATCATCAGTGAAAACAAGTATTATAAGTCTTTATATACACTATGCACAATTGAACTGAAAAAAAAAAACAAAAAAAAAATATGAAATAAAAAAAATATAATATTCAATAAGTAAAGTATGAAGTTAAACATTTAGTTAGTTAGGGTTCAGTTTTAATGTCTCAATAATAGCAAGAATGTTTTCCCAAGGATTGTTTATCCATGTTTTAGGAGAGATTCTCAGGTCTTTCACCTTAATTACTAATGTCACTGTTTCTTCCATCAGTCTCAAGAATTCTTCCAGAGTAGGTTCTTGTGATGACTTTCACTTTCTAGCTATACATTTCCTTTCTAGAATGATCAGCTTTAACAATTGGCTCAATTACTGGTGTCATTCTAAGGGGATCCAATGTCTGTCTGCTTGGGATGACATGCTGGACACGCTGCTTCACAAGGGACGGCTTGCACCTGTCACCCCTGGGCTTCCAGATATTGGTCAGGGCTCTTGCCACCCCCATAGTGCCTTTTTTAGGCAAGGCTCAAAAGACAAACCCACCTCCCTAGAAAATACAAGTGGAAAAAAACTAAGGGTAATGCTGCTCAATGCCAGAAGTCTAAACCTCAAGATGCATGCTTTCGAAGCCCTCCTCAGTGTGGAGAACATCGATGTCTGTGCAGTGACTGAAACCTGGTTCAAGGCTCCTGAGAGCACCCCAGCACCATCAGGTTATACCTCATATCATGCTTTTCAGCCTCAAAACTTGGACCAAACCACAAAAGGAGGGGGAGTATCCATATTCATCAAAGATACCCACACCTCCAGGTTAGTGGCAATGCACGAAGCATCAGAGACTATCCAGGTGCAACTAACCGTAGGCAAAACTGCCCTACAGTTTTTAGCATGCTACAGACCACCCTCCCAAACTCAGGAACCCCACTCAGCCTTCCTGAAGACACTGGAGAGTATGAATGTCTCTCCTAATACCATCATATTGGGAGACTTCAACTACCCAAACATAGACTGGGAGCATTACTCAAGCCCCAACACCCTAGCCCAAAGGTTCCTAGAATTCATAAACTCAAATGCGATGGAACAATTAGTCACCACTCTCACAAGAGGAGATAATATACTAGACCTGATCATCACAAACATGGGGACACAATGCTCCACACCGGAAGTATACCCCTCATTGGTAAGATCAGACCATAAATTAATCTCACTGGAAATCCACATCCCGCTCCCATCCCCAGCACAAAAGACCACAGTGAAGAATTTCTCAAAAGTTGACTTCACACTTCTTAAGACTGAAGTGGTATCCTTCAAGGCCCCTGGGACAGTGAAAACCACAGCCCACACTGCTGAATCCTTTATAAATGCTTTCTACGGACACCTTCAAGAATGCATGGATCATGCAATCCCAAATAAAACCAAGACCTATTCCCCCAAAGGCAGGCGTCCTGTCTGGTGGACCCCAGCCATAAACAAGCTTTACAACAGGAGGAGGAAGCTACTACATGACAGAGCAAAATCCCCAAAAGGGAAGGCATCTCTGATCAGTACTAGTAAGAAACTACGATCACTCATAAAATCATTCAAGGCCAACTTCGAGAGAAAAATCGCAAAAGACACTAAAGACAATCACAAGGCCTTCTTTAGTTATGTTAGAAACCTGGGTGGAAACTCCCAGATATGCTCAGAGTTAGTCCAAAATGACAAAAAATACACTGAACCCACAGACATTGCCAACATACTGGCAGACAGGTTCAGTGCAAATTTCTCCCCCCCCCCAAAAGGAGAAATATCTATCCCAGCAGAGTGTAGCCTCCCTGACATCTCAGATGCCCAGGTGAGAGCCACCCTCTCCAAAGCTAAAAACACAGCATCAATGGGACCAGACAGTGTCCCGGGTTGCGTGCTACATGAACTCCAAGAGGAACTAAACCCGCACATAAGGCTGCTGTTTAACCTTAGTCTTACTACAGGATACGTACTCAAAGAATGGCATACAGCAACAGTGGTCCCACTCCACAAAGGAGGTGCTTCTATGGACCCTGGAAATTACCGCCCCATAAGCTTGACGAGCCTGGTCTGCAAAGCTATGGAGAGAATCATTATGGAACTCATAAACAAAGACATTGGGGACCTACAGACACTGGATCCTACCCAATTCGGCTTTGTCAAGGGCAGATCCTGCCTTTTGAACCTGGTCGACTTTTTTGAAACAGTCACTAAGGCCATTGATGAGGGTAAGGCAGTTCACACAGCCTACCTTGATCTTGCAAAAGCCTTCGACACAATACCCCACTCGGGCATCATAGACAAGCTCACCAGCTTAAATGTAAACCCATATGTCATAAGATGGGTTTCAAACTGGCTCAAGGACAGAACCCACAAGGTCAGAATTGCTGGAGCCATGTCAGACTCTAAGCCAGTCACAAGCAGTGTCCCACAGGGCTCGGTCCTGGGACCCCTCTTGTTCAGCATTTATTTTTCTGAGGTGCAAGCAAACATTGGAGGATTGTGGCTAACAAAGGTCACAGATGACTGCAAACTGGGTGCCATAATTGATACTCCAGCGGACACAGGCATCCTTCAGAAAGGCCTCATAGAAATGGATAACTGGTGCCAGAGCCATGGCCTTAAACTGAACGCCAAAAAGTGTATAGTCATACCCGTTGGGAAAAACAAAGTACCCAAAAATTACCACATAGGTGGTAATCCATTAAGTACGGAAGAAGTAATCAGGGACCTAGGGACCCAAGTTGACAGCAACCTCTCATTTGACACTCACGTTGCCAAGTTGGTTAGGAAGACCTTCTATATTACCCACCTTATCATGAAAGGATTCACATCTAGATCAAGAGAGGTCATTGTGCCCCTATACTCTTCCCTTATCAGGCCCATAATTGAGTACAATGCCCCATTTGGGATGTACCTTACCCGACACCTGAAGCAGTTAGAAAGACCCCAAAAGTACCTCACCAAGAGGATCAAGGGTCTCAAACATATGTCATATGCTGCCCGGCTGAAGAAACATCAGCTCTATTCAGTCGCATACCGCCTACTCAGAGGCGATCTATGTCTGATGTACAAGGCCATGCCCAATCCGGAATTAATGAACATGCTCCACCTCAGAAAATCCAAATCCACCAGAGCCATGAGAGCGAGAGATTTGAACCTCAACACAGAAATAAATAGGATGTGCTGGAGGGACAGATTCATAACCCAGAGGCTCCCTACACTCTGGAACAGAATCCCAGTCCATGTTAGGCAGAGCCCCTCACTGACTCTCTTCAAGAGAAATCTTGACGAGTGGATGGGAGATCGTAGGTTTACCCCGGGGGTCATCTCTGTGTCACTACTAGACCTAGGCACAGTAAACTAAACCCAAAATGGGCATAGTATTCTCATTCCAAGGGGTGGCGAAAGCCACACACACTCGGGCTAGGCTTATAAATGCCCTAGGGCAGATAGCCTAGTATGAACCTATGAACCTAATGGACCAAAGTAGGTACAGATTTTTTTTTATTCATTTCAGTAGTATCATTAACATTTAAGAGGACTAAAGATTTGGTTAAAATAAAGGTGTCTGTGAATATAGCTTGGAGAAAAGTAGTAATTTCTTCCCAGAATTTTTTTATGTTAATACAATCAAAAATATATGAGACCAGTCAGCTTTACAGTTTAAAGAACATCTCCAACAAATAGATTTATCAAGTAAATTAAATTTGGCTTGTTTATGAGGTGTAATAAATGCCTGTGAATGTATTTCCAAGTAAATATTTTCCATACTTGTAAATTAAATGCTAACTTAATAGAGCAAAGAAGATTAGCTTTACTTTCAATTGATAGATTGGTATGGCATCCTTTTGCCATGTAATTCCAATATCTTGTATTAGGGTTAGTTTTATATGTTATCACTATTTTGTATAATTTTGAAATTAGATTCATCCAATTATATTTGTTATAAATAACTTCAAACATAAGACTTATCAAATTTGGACTAGTTTTATAAGGAAAATTAATAATTTTACTGTTAAGATCTTTGGCATATGATAATATGCTTTGAAGTACCAACCAATCTGCCATTGAAATATCATATTTATTTTGAATTTGTTGAATGTCTAATACTTCTTGATTCTCTATACAGTGCTGCCAACAAGTGTAGTTCTTCTCCTCCCAGCTAGTTAGGGTAACATTATGAATTTTGTTGAAAAAATTTTTTGTAGAGCTAAAGGGCATTATTGAATCTAGACAAATCTTAATGTCCATGTTAGTATATATAAATCTTCTGAATAAATTTATGTAATTTAAGTTAGTTGGTTTTGTTATATTATATTGAATATTAACAGTCAATATGTGCCACATCCTATTATTTTGTTCACTTAATATACATTTTTTAATTATTTTGTTTTCATTTAAGGAAATAATAGTGTGCAGTGTTTTCCAAGTTGAAGAATAATTAGGATCTATCCAGTTAATGATAGTTCTTAGTATGGAAGCTTTTATGTATGATTCTAAATCTGGGAATTTAATTCCACCCATTTCCCAAGATCTAATATGATGTGTGTAGGTTATTCTATTTCTTTTTGGATACCAAAGGAAGTTTAATAGAATTGTATTTCTTTCTTTCAGAATTTTTTTGTTTGGTACCACAGGAATAGCTTGTGCAGTGTAATTTATTTTTGGAAGTATTGTCATTTTTATTATTTGTAATCTGTATTAAAATCTCAAAAACATTTTATTCCAGCTTGCTATTAGCATTTTTATTTTATTAATTGTGTTGTTATAATTTATGTCTAATGTAGATTCCAAATTATCACATAGTGTTATTCCTAAATATTTTATTGTGGGAACTTGTTTACCTATTACGCAATTTGTTATTGAAATGAATTCTCTGTTTTTATTCAAATGCATGTAATTAGATTTTCCCTTATTAAATCTAAGGCCAGATATATGATAAAACCTTTCCACTATTTCATCTAGTTTTATTTTATTTTATTTATTTATTTATCATTTGTTGACCGGGAAAGTCCGACTAGGTTCCACAGAGCCTGTTTTCAGCGGAGGCCCGGGGAGAAATGCTCCAGATGCATGTCTTTGGAATGTGGGAGGAAACCAGAGTACCCGGAGGAAACCCACGCGAACACAGGGAGAACATGCAAACTCCACACAGAAGGCACCCAAGCTGAGAATCGAACCAGAGAACCTCTTGCTGTGAGGTGACAATGTTAACCACTGCACCACTGTGCCGCCCGTTTTTGTACTGATTTCTCCGAAACAGATAATGTGAGTAAAACATCATCAGCAAATAACATAATTTTTAAATTAAATTGACCATATATATCTATGCCTAATATTTTAGGATTGTAGCGTACTGATGAGGCAAATAATTCAATTGCTAAGGCAAATAGAATAGGTGACATTGGGCATCCCTGTTTTGTGCCTTTGTTTATTTCAATAGCTTTTGAGGTAAATGGCCCGAGTTTTATATAAGCCAGATTGTTTTTATAAATACTCTTTATTAGTGTAATAAAATTAGAAGGAAATTCAAATAATTCTAAAACTTTAAAAGAAAGTTCTAGCTCAGCAAATCAAAGGCTTTTTCTATATCCAAAGCTACTATTAGAGCTTCCTGGTTATATCTGTTTAAGAAATCTATAAGTGTTAGTATTCTTTGTATGTTGTCATGTGTGTGTCTTTTATAAATTAATCCTGTTTGATCCTCATTTATTATGTGTGTCAATGATTTTTTAATTCTACTAACTAGTATTGACATAAATATTTTATAGTCATTGTTAAGTAGAGAAACTGGGCTATAAGATTTACAATGTAAAGGGTCTTTATTTTCTTTTATAATGGGTGTAATTAGAGAGTATCTCCATGAAATTGGTATTGTGTTTTGTGCTTGAATTTCATTTAAAGTTCTATGAAATAATGATATTACTGAGGATGGAAATATCTTATACAGTTTGTTAATTATTCCATCAATTCCCGATGTTTTATTACTTTTACTTTCCTTAATTTTTTGGGTAATTTCCTTTAGGGATATTTGTTTTTGAATGTCTGACTTTAACTTTTCTGGTATCCTTTTTACCTTTACCAAATTCAGGTCTAAGTTTGATGTATTAGTTAGATGTGAAATATCATTATAATGATCAGTGAAATTATGTTTAAATGCATCTAGTATATCATTTATATCCAAAACCTTTTTGTTTTTTTGTTTTCCCTTCATGTATAATATTTGTAATATTATTTTCAATCGAATGTTTCCTTAATCTTATTGATAAGTTGTGCATATGTTTGGGTGAAACTGCATAGGAGCTAAGTTTTAACTTTTTTATAGCTAAATTAGTTTTGTGAGTTAGGATTTCATTATATCTTTTGTTTAAGTCTTCAATTGCTTTTTTATGATTATTTTGTGTGTTAATAGATGAGTTAATGGTGAGATCTGTGATTTGTTTCTGAATGTTACATAATTCTGATGCCCACTCTTTCAGTTTGTTTTTGTACCATGAACAAATGTTTCCATTTAAATAAGCTTTCAAGGTGTCCCAAAGATTAATTATATTTGTTTCAGTAGTGTAATTTATGTCTGAAAAGAGTTGTATCTCTGAATCTAACCAAGGTTTAAATTGTTTTAATTTTGTAATGTAAGCTGGAATTCTTAACATAAAGATTAACTTCTTATAATCTGTATGTATTTTGAGAATTAATGAATTGTGATCTGGAAAGGGACAAGGAATTATGGAGAATTTTGTTATTTTTGAATTTAGTTTTTGAGATATGAAGATTTCATCAATTCTTGTATGTGTCCCAAATATGTGATTTTGGTGTAAAAATAATAATGAATTGTTCTCCTTATAACTGTATGTATCAATTAGATTTAAGCTTTCTTCCCATTTTTTTAAGTAACTTCCCTGTAGATCTTATACATAAATTCCTTTTGCTTGTGGTCTCTGATTTATCCAATATACAGTTGAAATCACCTTTCAGAATTAAGTTTATTTTATATAATCTAGTAATTAGATCCATGTGTTTTCTAATTGTCCCAACCCCAATACTTGGGAACCAGTATATATTTACTAATGTCCAAAGTTTATTATTGTATTTTACTATTACTATAGCCAGAAGTCCTTCTTTATCTTCATGTTGGTAAATGATTTGGGGCATGGTGACATTTTTTCCATAAAATTAAAGTTGCCCTGGTCTTTTTCTTATATGAAGAGTGAGATAAGGTCATGTATTCACTAGGGTTCCATATATAGGTATCATTTGTTTTGAGTCTCTTGAAGAAATGCCACTTGTACTTTATTTAATTTCATGTATCTAAATAAATTAGATCTTTTGCTTGGATTATTTAATCCATTAGTGTTTAAGGATAGAATAGTCAAATTCATTCACAATAATTAACTTTACATCATATTTGCTTTGTATAATATATTTGCAATGCCATACAATATATATAATTAACTTTACATCTTTAACATGAAAAGAGACATGGAAGAGCTCTCTGATCTTGTAGCCCAGGCAGGTATGACCCTAGCCCTGAGTAGCATTCTGCCATCTGCCATCACCCAGAATGATGCCGCAGTACAAGGACAAAATGATTGACTTCAACAATTGGCTAAGCTTCTGGTGCCATTCTAAAGGGATCCAGTATCTGTCTGCCTGGGATGACATGGTCGACAGACCACGATGCTTTGCCAGAGATGGCCTGCACCTGTCACCCCTGGGATTCCGGATAATGGCTAAGGTTCTTGCCGCCCCTATAGTGCCTTTTTTAGGCAAGGTTTAAATGACAAATTCACCACCGTAACAGGAATAGACAAGCAAAAACTGAGGGTGATGCTACTCAATGCCAGAAGTCTAAATCTCAAAATGCACTCACTCGAGGCACTCCTTAAAATGGAGAACATCGATATCTGTGCAGTGACTGAGACCTGGTTCAAGGCTCCAGAGAGCACCCCTGCACTATCAGGCTATAACTCATACCACCCTTTTCTGCCATGTAACCTGGACTGGAACAGCAAAGGCGGAGGTGTATCCATATTCATTAAGGATATCCACACCTCCAGGCTAGTTGCTCAGCATAATGCAGCCGAGGTTATCCAAGTGCAACTAACTCTGGGCAAAACTGCAATCCAAATTGTAGCTTGCTACAGATCACCTACCATGCCCCAGGATTCCCACTCCTCTTTTCTTGATGTACTGGAAAATATTAGGGTTCAGCCAAACACCATAATAATGGGTGATTTCAACTACCCCACCTTTAACTGGGAAAACTACTCATGTACCAACTCCTTCGCTCAACACTTTCTCGAATTCATAAACTCCAATGCCCTGGATCAACTTATCCACACCCCCACCAGGGGCAACAATATCATAGATATAGTCATTACCAATATGAGTGACTGGTGTACCACACCTGCAGTCAATGCCTCATTGGTCCGATCCAACCATAAGCTAATTACCCTAGATATCAACATCCTGCCTCCACCCCCCATTAAGGAAACCATAATAAAAAAATTCTCCAAAGCCAACTTCATGCTTCTTAAGACAGACGTGGTGAACTTCATGACACCCATGCAGATGGACAATACAGTTACGACTACTGAATCCTACACAATTGCACTTTATAAGCACTTACATGAGTGCATGGATCGTGCTATCCTAAACAGAACCAAGACGCTATCATCCAAAAAAAGGAAGCCAATCTGGTGGTCCCCTGCCATAAACAAACTGTGCAACAGAAGGAAGAAACTCTTGCAAAAGAGAGTAAAATCCCATGAGTGGAGGAGCTCCCTGGTCAGCCTCAGCAAGAAGCTGTGATTCCTGATAAAATCCTCCAAAGCTAGTTATGAAAACAAAATCACCACTGATTCTAAAGACAACCACAAAGCATTCTATAGCTATGTCAAGAATCTGAATGGCAACACTCAGATCTGCTCTGAGTTACAGCACAATGGCACTAAATATACAGACCCAACTGATATTGCCAACATCCTGGCAGATAGGTTCAGTGCTAACTTTACCGCCCTCTCACCCCCTAAAGAGCCCATCTCTATACCGGAAGAATGCAAAGTTCCTGTAATCATGGCTGCACAGGTAAAAAACACACTCTCCAAAGCCAAGAACACAGAATCCATGGGACCAGATAACATCCCAGGCTGCGTTCTACATGAACTATAGAATGAACTGGCACCCCACCTAAGTACCATGTTCAATCATAGCCTCACCTCAGGCTTTGTGCCTGCTGAATGGCGCACAGCAACGGTTATCCCACTCCACAAGGGGGGAGCCACCATGGACCCCGGGAACTACCGCCCCATTAGCCTGATGAGCCTGGTCTGCAAGGCCATGGAACGTATCATCATGGAACTTATAAACAAAGACATTGGTAATCCCCAAACTCTGGATCCCACCCAGTTTGGGTTTGTAAAAGGCAGATCATGTCTCCTAAACCTGATAGACTTTTTTGAAGCAGTCACCAAAGCCATTGACAAGGGTATGGTGGTTCACACAGCCTATCTAGATCTTGCCAAGGCTTTTGACACCATCCCCCACTCTGGAATTATAGATAAACTCCCTAAACTAGGTATAAATCCCTATGTCACAAGATGGGTTGCCAACTGGCTCACTGACAGAACCCACACTGTGAAAGTAGCAGACTCCAAATCTGACTTCAGACCAGTGAAAAGTGGAGTACCACAGGGTTCAGTCCTGGGTCCTCTCCTGTTTGGTATCTACTTCTCTGAAGTACAGGCTAACACCGAAGGTCTTTGGCTAATGAAGTTTGCAGATGACTGCAAACTAGTAGCCATAATCAAAACTCCTAACATGTGGACATCCTACAAAAGGGCCTCGCTGAGACAGATGCCTGGTGTAAAAGCCATGGCCTCAAGCTCAATGCCAAAAAGTGCTTTGTTATCCCCTTTGGTAAAAACTCTGTACCCATGAACTATAACATAGGTGGTAGTATACTTAACACTGAAAGTGTGATAAGAGACCTTGTGAGACAGGTGGACAGTAGTCTCTCCTTTGATAATCACATTGCCACAGTAGTCAGGAAATCCTTCTACATGGCACACCTCATCACAAAAGGTTTCTCATCAAGAAAAAAAGAGGTCATTGTTCCCCTCTACTCATCACTCATTAGACCCATTATAGAGTACAACACCCCTTTTGGTATGTACCTCACAAGACATCTTCAACAACTAGAAAGGCCGCAGAAATACCTCATAAAGAGGATTACCGGCCTCAAACAGATGCCCTACGCTGACTGTCTCAAAAACTCCAGCTTTACTCCATCACACATTGTCTACTCAGAGGTGATCTCTGCCTAACATACAAAGCTATGTCAAACCCAGAGCTGTTGGACATGCTCCACTTAAAGAAATCCCAATCCCTATGAGCTACACGTTCTAGGGACCTAAACCTTGTCACCACAATAAACAGAACATTCCAGAGGGATAGATTCCTGTCCCAGAGACTTCCCATACTCTGGAATAAACTGCCTATCTATATCAAACAAAGCTCCTCATTAGCACTCTTCAAGAAAAATCTTGATGATTGGATGGGAAATAGGAAATTCACCACAGGGATCACCTCTGTGGCTCTGCTCGACAGTGGCACAGGAAAATAATTTTCTTGGATGGCAAAAGCCAGGGTACCTTTTTGGCTGGGTATGGCTAACCAAGTTTGCCGATGACTGCAAACTGGGAGCTATAATTGACTCTCCAGCTGACACGGGCATCCTTCAAAAAGGCCTTGCTGAGACAGACACCTGATGTTAAAGTCATGGCCTCAAGCTAAATGCCAAAAATGCATAGCCATCCCATTTGGGAAAAACAAAACACCCACAAATTACCACATAGGTGCAGCCCCCTTAATATAGAAGAGGTAATAAGAGATCTGGGGACCCAGGTAGATAGTAATCTCTCCTTTGACAATCATATTGCCAACGTAGTTAGGAAATCCTTCTATGTGGCCCATCTAATTACTAAAGGGTTTGCATCTAGAAATAAAGAGGTTATAGTTCCCCTCTAGTCGTCACTCATCAGACCCATCATAGAGTACAATGCTCCATTTGGGAAGTACCTCACAAGTCACTTCCAACAGCTGGAAAGACCACAAAAGCACCTCACCAAGAGGATTACTGGCCTCAAACATATGTCCTATGCGGCCTGACTGAAAAAACGCCAGCTGTACTCAGTGGCATATCGCTTACTCAGAGGTGATCTCTACCTGACTTACAAAGCCATGTCCAACTCAGAATTGATGGACATGCTCCACCTAAAGAAATCCAAGTCACTGCGAGCCACACGCTCTAGTGAGCTAAACCTCACCACAACAATAAATAGAACATGCTGGAGGGATAGATTCCTGTCACAGAGACTCCCCATGCTTTGCAACAAAATTCATAACTACATTAGGCGGAGCCCCTCACTAACACTCTTCAAGAGAAGCCTTGACGAGTGGATGGGTAACAGAAAATACTCCCCTGGGATCACTTCATTGGCTCTGCTTGACAGAGGCTCAGTTAATTAATCAATGGGGCAGCAAAGGCCGACACACTCTGGCTAGACATAAAAATGCCCTCGGGCAGATAGCCTAGTACCTACCTATGAACCTGTAATGTGCAACTACTCTGTTAATAATTCTCATTGTAGTCAATATATTAATTTTAATCAAATAACTTAAATTATAATTTAGTTCAGGCCAATAAAAAAAGAAAAAGAAAAATGTCGAAATTAAATGCATAATAACAAGTATACAAATATGTTTGTAAACCTTCTAATGTACATGAAGTGAAATACACTTCCAATCTGCTAGATGAAAATAAATCTAACAGATTGACTACAATAACCCTTTTGAGCGCCAGTTTACCCCTTTTCTTTGACAAAATCAGATAAAGAAAATGAAAAACAAACTAGTTATTATTTTCACAATATAACAATTAAAACTGAATGAACAGAGCATATGGAAATGACCACTGATTTAATAATACAATTTAAATTTAGATTAGACTTTCTCTTCAGAATATAATAATCTTATCATGCATTACTAAACATTTATAAAAGAAAACCCCGTTTATATCATACCAAATGCTATTTATGTCAAGGAGATATCTATTAGGTTCCATTTCTTTAAAGGCCATAAACAGTACAGTATGTGTTGCTTAACATTACTTCTCTCTAGACTGAGAACAGTATATATATATATATATATATATATATATATATATATATATATATATATATATATATATATATATATATTGTTAGTCTCCACTATTATGATATGACAAGTACATTGGTATTTATGTCAAATAAAGCACTCTTATGCACTATAAACATATATTATATCTGAACAAAGTAGACTTAGAAATGAGCCAGTGGGTGAAGATAAATAAAGACAAATCTGTCAAGAAAACTTGAATCATACTACAAAAACTGTGCAGCCCAAAGAATGAGTTTGTGATGTTGTGTACACTAGAAATGATAACACAAACATGTTTGAGTAAGCAATGCATATCATAACAGTTAACCAAAAGAATATTGTTTCATAAAGACATTAGAGTGAGATTTAAACATACTCATGTCAGTTTCGAGACAAGTGTATAAATGATAGATGAAACATATTAAATTCCTGAAGTCATAAATTCACTGAGCACTATAAGTACTGATGTTAATGCAGTTAAAGATGTGTTCTTAGACAAAAAATTCCTGTTATGATACTATCTATTAATTGTCCACAATTTGCAAGAATAAAAGTCAAAACAATTTTAGAGCAATGGAAGTTTCAGCATGTGACATGGGTAAATGTCCACAGCCGTATGATCCAGTTAAAAAGACAATTACATTGAGAAAACCCACTCAAAGGGATCTCGACCACTAACAGTACCTCTTATGTAGGTGTATATATATATATATATAGATATAGATTCCTAAATACAGGAAAACTATCTTGCAATACATAAGTTTATCAATGTCAGCTACTAATACATTTTGGATTAAAACAAAATTTCCCTTAAATGCTTCTCCCTTGTATGATCTAAATTCCTATGTTATGGTCAAATTCCACTACTACAAACCCAGTCTTATCTTTAAGAATGCACTGAAAATCCTGTATGTTAATTGTTCGGATTAGCATAATACAAACAATGAAATACAACCAATAAGCAGCATAGGAGTCAACAAAACGCAGTGACTTGTATTTTATATATGCGAAACAAGAAAAGGAACAGGAACAACACAAATCATACTGGCTAGTCTAATGAAAAGGTAAACAGTGCATCTGTGATAATGTACTGTACAGAGGGATGTTCTTTTAATATGGTGGATATCCACTCAGTATTATAATTGTTGCCTTTGGATGTGTAATAACACATAAACAGTAGTGGACAGAGGAATTGAATCAAGTTATATCAACCACAGTACTGTAGATATGTTTAAATTATCTCATTTTTACCCCTCTCCCTGTCCCCTTCTCTGTAAATGAAATGTGTTTAAAGTGACTACTTTATGGCATTTAAGGTGATTAGTATAGAGTTTAGGGTGTATTATACAAGATAACTTATCCAGGCACAATTCCCATGTGACCCAATGCCCAATAAAAATAATAAATATTTTTTAGTATTTTTAACTCTCAGAATTGCTTTTTATACTTTTATACTTCATTATTCTAAATTGTGTCTATTTTGCTGTGAGCTTCCCTTATGAACTGATAACCATCTTAAATCATTTACAACCCACAAGGGAAATACTAATATGAAGGAGGTAGTGCATACAAGTGACTGTACGCTTTCACAAGCCTTCTGGTAGTTCGCTTTCTATCTACAATGCAAGTAAACTAGTCTCCCTTGGATTTTTATATATATAAAAAATGAAAAAAGCCCTTCAAGAAGCCAGATAGAATTAACAGCACCACAACTGACGGGTCTTTATGTTCGTGTGTCAGAGGACTGACGTTGATTCAATGCAACAGTGTGCTTCTAGGTAAAAGTACTGTGTCTTGACTTCTCTCTTTCTTTCCCCTCTTTAATAGACTATGAAGAACTCACAGTATCTACAACGTGGCATGTTCTAATTGATGTTATTTCAATCGGGAGTGTGCAGGATAATCTTGTTAACTTTTTTTTGAAAAGGAAGCAATAACTGATGCACGAGGTTGTTTCAAGTGAAAACATTGTCAAAGCTCAACAACAGAATTCTTTTTATAGTGACTCTGTTTCTTTCGCACTTTAAAGTATAGATATTAATGTTACTGTATAATATAAAATTGAATTGTAGTGATGTCAGTGACCCACAGAAACTATGATTAAAAGTTTCAGTTACTGTCAAACAGCAATGAAGTGAACTAAATGTTTTAAGAATAAAAGGAAGACAAAAAAAACATTAGTGAAGATGTTCTCTCTGTTCACCTTTTATATATGACTAGACAAAATGATATGATGGGTAACATTTAAGCCTGGTTTTCCTCATTTACTATAAAAGGAATTTAACTATATTTCTAAGTGCCACTGTAATTATAAAAACACTTTTCATTGTCAGGTATAATTACCAGACTTGTGATGAATATGTTACAGAAAGTATAAGTTTAAGAAAAAGCATAAATGTTGCAGAGTAAATATGCAATGTATTAGATAAAATGCATACTTTTTGAAGTAAAGTCCAGAAGTCTATATCTTTGTTGAATCTCTGAGAGATTTGGAAGACTGCGTGGTTTTAGAATCAGTTCTTTGTTTCTTTTTCCTTACATCAGACCAAGTGTTTTTCTCTGGGGATCTTTTCAGATTGGTTGATACAGACCAGTCAATTTCTTTAGAAATTGTGATGATATTATTATTCTTGATGAAAGTAGAAGCTTCTTCAATGTTGTTAAATGTTCTCTAGTCATTTGAAAAGGAAATTCTGATTTTAGCAGCATAGACCATTTGCGCTTTTATTTTATTTTGCTTGAGAAGTTTCACTAATGGCCATGTTTTTTTCCCTTAATTCTAACACTTTTGCAGAACAGTCATTGTCAAATCTAATCTGACTCTGTTGATATATTATGGGACTTTTCCTCCAGGCTGATTTTAGTATGGTTCTTTATCCAATTGATCTTGGTGTGCATTAGGTGAAGAGGGGATAGATTTTCCTATGTCTCTGTGAGCTCTCTCTATTCCATTTGATAGTCCCACTTTTAAATCAAACACTTCAGGAACCCAGGAGTTCAGAAAGGTGATAACGTCTTCTGCATCATTTTTTTTTTGTGGAAGACCAAATATTCTTATATTAGTTCTCCTTTCCCTGTTCTCTAAATCATCCACTTTGTTGATCAGCCAATTATTTTGGTGTAGCAAGAATTCTGTCTAATTTTCCTCTTCTTTGAGCCTCCCATCTATGTCATTTAGTGATGTCTCCATATCAAGTAATTTATTTTGTTGTTGCTGTACAATTTCTTTTAGTACATCTGTTTGCTTTTGGCAGTTTTCCTTGAGACTTTCCAAGTTATCAGTAAATCTATCTGTTTTCAATGACAGTTCACGTAATGTGGAAGACATCAGTTGTATCTCTTTCTTCAGAGTAGTTTCCATACAGTTGTGATGTTCTCCAATATATTTTGACAGGAAAAACGCAATAACATTTCTTGAAATTTGATAGAGTTGTAGTTCTTAAGTTCCTTGATACTGTTTTGCTATTTCCAGTTAATGAAATTATTTTTTCCTATTTTCTAGTACTTTTTTATGGAGCTCTAAAATATGCTGCTTATCTGTTTCCTATCTAGGCTCCACGCCCAGCAATGAGTGACATTGACTGTAACAGTACATGCAAAACAGAATGTTAGTTTCAGTTAGAAAAATAGCACCAGAAAGCTAGTCTTGCAGACATATAGTGAGAGAGAGTTAAGTTAAGAAAAATAGAAGCAATAAAGCCTGAGCGGTAGCTTAAGGATATGGTATAGAAGCAGAGAAGGAGTTAGAAGAGCCTTAGGATCTTTCAGTCTGTGAGGGATTGAAATGTGACAGAAGAGGAAGACCTGAGCATTAGGCAGGCTTTATGCAGGAGCAGAACCATGTATTTTTGAGATGATTTTTTTAAAGAGGCTTTGAAATGGGTTAGGCCAGGCATAGACCTGGTAGCTAGAGGTAGTGAATTCCAATGTATAGAGACAGAGTATGAATACAGAGAGTGACCAGGTTTTCTTGTGAATTTTCAGAAAGCTAAAAGATTTTTGTCTTCTGATCATAGGGATCGATTTGGCGTGCAAGGTTTGGCTAGATTCGCTAGTGCAGGGCAGGCAGTAGGCTTGAAAATAAGGTTGTGCAAGGTGGATGGCTGAATAAAGGCTAATTGGTTGGGGAGTTCAAGCCAGTTTAACTCTAGGACTGGTTTACAGTGGTGTGTGTGATATTTAGAGTTTGTGGCAAACTTTGCAACTTTGTTGTAGCACTGTTCCATCTTGCTTAGGGTAGAAGTTTGCAAGTTAGTTAGGATAGGGGCAGCATAAAGAAGGGAGGGAAAGTAAAAACGTTTTTGCCAGGGTAGGTTTGGTTGTGGCAGTAAAAAAAATGTTTGTTTCTATATAAGAGTCCCAGTTTTGATGAGTTTTCTTTATATTTTGATGTATATGGGGTTCAAATGAAAGTTTATTGTCAATGATAACACCTAGAAGTTTGGTTTCCTGCACTATTTCTATGACAGTGTTGTCAGATGCAAGGATGTTAAAATGATCAGTGACAGGGGAGGTATTTTTGGGATGAAAGAGTACTATTTTTATCTTCTCTGGATTAAGAAAGAGTTGGGCATTTCTTAGCCAGGATTCTACTGCTGCAAAGGACTGTTGAGTTTTTAAGAGTAGTTCTGGTAGTGATTGAGCATTGCAGATTATGGTGGAATCATCAGCGTATTGAATGAGAGAAGATGTAGTCACTAAACATGTTTGCTAAAGTTTATTATCAACCACATAAGTAATTACGACAAATATATTGCTTACCTTGGAGTCTTTTTATGTGACCCCTTTCATCACATTATCCATTGCTGCTCATGGAATTAATTCAGATCTTCTCAATGTTTGTAAAGTGTTAATTTTGTATTCCCTGGGGTAAGTTTCACAAGGTTAGGACCTTTTTTCATTTAATAGACCCTTCAGACACTGTCCATGGTAACCTGTTTTTCACTGTCCATTCTGTGCACTTAAATATTCCTTCTCTCTTTTTGTGGTCACTTTCACTGCTTCTGAAGTCCTGTCTTGTACTGTGATTCTGCCAATTATCATAAATGCTCCAGCCTAACTTCTTTAGTCTTTTATTTATTCATCAGTTCCCTTCTGAGGCATCTGGATCTTCCAGCACACTATCCTCCCATCTTCTTAGAGCTCGACCTTGTCTGTTTCTGCTTCTGCATCTTTCTCTATTTTGCCTACATCTCCACTGGAAGAGGTGTCACATTCTTCTGCCCCTTTGATATCACTCTTTCACTTATATTTATGCATTTATCTATCCTTTGTTTGCCAGGTTATGAACTTTTTCAGGAGATACCTGAGGTAATATTTATACTAATAGCAGAAATTTGGTCAGTGCATTGGAAAACTTCCGTCCTCTCCTCTCCTCTTGTCTCCTCTTCTCTTTTTAATAGGTGTTGTAGGATCTTTTACATCTATCTGAACTGTCCCTAACTCAAACAGATGGGACCTAAGTTTAACATCTCATCCAAAGGATGACAGAGTCAGGAATGCAGCATCCTCCTTTATGCTGCACTGTAGTGTCAGCATTGAAATCACCTGGAGGGAGAATAGAACCCGCAATCCTATTTCTTGCTCATTTCTTTTACTAGCATACATCTCAACTGTTCTTCTGGAACTTGTTTCAGCATTGCAGTTTCTCTGTCTCATGTGTACTATGTCTAGTGTTGCTGTCCTAGCCCATCTCTTACAGGTGATTCAGCTTTTTCCTGCATGGGTTGTTTAGCTGTCTGAGATACCTCTGCTTAAACTTTTGAACATCTTCCATTTGTGTAGTCTGAACCTTTCCCTTTCCTATTGGTCTTCCAGAACTGCAGGGTATTTCAATAATATAGATATTCCATTTATTCTTAGTTTAATTCAATACCCACTGTATACAAACAGTACAATAATTAAACACCTAAGTGACCGATCAAGCTCTTGAGGTCACTGCTCAGTTAGATAACCTCCTTCAACATTTTTCTTTACAGCCAGTTCCCAGAGACACCATCAAAAATATCCGCAAAATATAAAGCCTACTACAACTGCCCCTGGCAATCTATTAGATAAATTTCTTAAAATGACAGCTAAGGCTGTTACATATCCAGTTTCAAGTCTAATAAATAGATCCATATCTGAAAATGAAGGCTCCTCGCTATTGAAAAAAATCATTCATTATTTGATAATAAAAGACCAAAATCACCAACTTACAACTTCAATAACCTAACATTAAACTCACATCTTTGTTCTAACCAATGCACACACAGAACCCCCATGAGCACAGCAATAACCACCTTCTTCCCTGAACTTTGTGAATATTTGAAGCTGTCCCAACTGTGTGTTGAACTCTACTCCAGCTCAACTCCTTTCCTAGACCCCACTCCGATGCAGTGGTTCCTTGTCCCTGACTCAAACAGACTCCAAATGCACCATGGATTTCACCAATTTTCCACCACCTTGCCAATGGAAATGAAAACATTCCACAAGGCTTTTTACTAGCTGTTACTTTGCCACCAACTCATGTAGGAATACAACTATATATACATACACTATAATTTACAGTATGATGTCCATTGACCACTATACTACCTACTCTCTCTCTTACATTGCTCTCCTCTCTCTTCTCTCTCTCTGTCTCTCTCTCTCTCTCTCTCTCTCTCTCTCTCTCTCTCTCTCTCTCTCTCTCCTCTCTCTCTCTCTCTCCTCTCTCTCTCTCTCTCTCTCTCTCCTCTCTCTCTGTCCTCTCTCTCTCTCTCTCTCTCTCTCTCTCTCTCCTCCTCTCATCTCTTCAACAATTCTTCTTATTAATTGAAATAATTATTGAATTATAAACTAATACTAAAACCTAACATAACTAAATCTAAACTCTTAAAATAAATAAAAATCATTATCAAAAAATGGTACTAACTAACTACTATTTCTGCAATCAATAACAGCAACAATAACAGGATAGAACATGCAAAAATTTCTAAAATTAACAAATTAATTTTGAACTTTGACCTCAACTTTGACCTCCACTCAAAAATCATGATTAAAAAACACTAAAACTAGGTACATTATACAGACTATGCAACTGTCTCACTGACGTAGCTGGAAAGGTGTCTTGCTATCCCCTCTTGCTATCCCTCCCCTTCACTAAATCTTCAGTCACTTCAGCGGTCCAAATATGAGCAATGTTATAATAAAAAAGCCACATTTGCAGTAAACTATAGCAATCGAACACACCACTGTCTAGCTCTCAGAAAAATTAAACTGGTAAGAACTACCACATCACTTAGCCCTTTCTCAGCTAACTACAATACGCAGGCTTCTCTATAAGGCAGAAAATTGCCCAGCTCATAACATCTTAATACAACATTACTCCCTCAATATAATATTATGCTTTAGAGAAAAATCACTAAATCACTATAAGCAGATCATCTAATACTGCAGGTTACTCTCTATATTCAAATAGTGTAGCTAAACTATGGAAACATATCCTAGTACCCCTGAAATCCATTCAGAAGGCAAACTTGTTCACTGGATTTGATACTGTGTATCTCCAGGATAAATCCCACTGTTATCTTTAGTTTGCCACATCGTCAAACCATTTCTCTTTGATCAGAACCCGATGTCCCACAATCTGCTTCATCAATAAATCAATAGCTTTACTAGCATCACCCAACAATACACCTAGTTTTGTAATGTTACTCACCCCCTCTGTACTTGTATTATAAACCTTATGATATCCATGAACATGTAATTTTCAATGAATCTGTTTTATACTAACCCACCCCAAATATGGGGAATAAAAATATATTATATCCAGGAAATTAAAATATAACGTTGTCATATTCTGGGTATTATTGCCTAGGCTTTTAAAGACTCTTGTGCCATTAGCCTAGGAATGACCTATGAAACTGTGGATGTTTTTTGCCCTACCTTGTTCCTTCCCCTCACCTCCAGTTTTTTGAATTTTTAAACACTAATCACATGATTGATTATCTATTTCACAAACCGACTAATATACCTCTTCAAATGCTCAATGTTCAATATCTGCTAATACATAGATATCTTTTATACTGTAGTAATTGCCTTTATTGCAATGAACGCAATCACATTAACAAATGTAAGTATAATTATTGATGTATATCACTTAATGTCTGTTTAAAACGTTTGTAATATATTGGAACTTTTCTCCCCCGAGCTTCTGCTGAAAAGTTTTTTTTGGCCAGACCCAGTCAGTCAAACCCAGTAAATAAAAGCAAAATAAATAAAATAATTCATTTAGTGCTCCCAGCATAGCCAGAGTGTTTCTGAGTATTATTTTACCTACTTTATGAACATCCATGCAAACTGGATAACTTTAAATATTTTTGCTTGTCCTATATTTTTTTTTTAATTTTTTTACAGAAATGGAATTGAAACATGCCTGGGTCTGCTAATACTGCTTGGAAGCATCCATTCTGTGTATCCTCTGTTTTACTGTTTCTTGATTTTCTTGTATCACAAATCTCTCATGAAATATCTGCATTACAAATTGCACCAGTTCACAGTTACATTCTCTGTTTATTTTTTCCTTCTATTCAGAAATTACTTCTTGAGTGGTTTTCCAGATCATCCATCTTTCCTCCCTTTCTTTTTAGTATGTCTGTTAGTTCCTGTACTCTGTGAATCTGTTCCTGCAGCTCACCGTTAAAAGCTGTTTTATCTTCCTCCAGATCTTGCAGCTTCCCACGTAGTATTCCTTTTCTGTTTGTTGATGTTTACTGTTTGCTTCATAGAGCTCACTTCCTGAGATACAGTGATTACCTTTTCAAACAAACTGCACAATTGTTTCTTATTTGCGGCATTAAAAGCAGCCATCTGTTCCTCATCTTGTTCCGTTTTACTCATGTTTCCTTCCGGGTCATTTTTTCTCCATGTGAATAGTATTGTTATTTACATTTCTTCATACCCTGTCCAGAGATCTGGACTTAGACACTCATCCTGGCTCTCTGGCAGGGTGTAGCCAGAAATCTTTCTTTTGTACTCGATTGTAATGTTATTGCCCCATCACCCACCTATCATTTTAAAAATGTACTCAACCCTCAAAATGCTACCCCCAGATAAGCAGGAAGGGGACGTGTTATTTTCAACTGTTACTATTTATACCCATAAAAAGCTGTTTTTAGAAGTGTTTTTCTTTCAAATATGCATTCTTTGTATACCTCTGTACAGTGAACAGTTATTTACACAGATCTAAACATTCAGTGTTTTTAAGTGTTAAAGTTTTCAAGAGATGCTCAGAAAAAATATACTCATTTGCATACATTGAGTATGTCTAGCTACACCCATGCTCTCTGGTACCACCCTGTCCTTCTCCGTGTTCCTCATGACTGTTTTAATACAGGTATGTCTTTACTATTCCAGTCCAAAAAGGATGAATAAAGGATAAATAAATTAAAAAAAATCAAAATGTTTAACCATTGAACCACAGGTGATTGATGCTGATGATGGTATTTAGAAAATAAACAAACAGAAAAACTAAAAAAAAAATTGCAAAATGAAACAGTTACCAATTTGCAATCTGATCATCAAATCCCCACTACTTGTTCAGACATAATTTGCCTGACTAGTGATAGTTGTAGTGCTTTGGAAAGGGTTTTTCTGAGTTATGGTGCAGGGTTAGGGTTTGGGTTAGGTGTTGGTTTGGGAAAGCGATAGCTACATTAATCAAGTGGGCAGGATGATCTGTAACTAAACAGTATAGATGTAGGGAGAAAAGCTCCAATATGTAACTGAATGGATTCAACAGGTATAGACATATAGGAAATGCAGATTATCTGACTAATATGTATATAAGGCATACGCTGTTTTATTTTTTAATCTATGTGGTACAAAAGCAACTAGCAGCCTGGTTAAGAATATATTACCAGTATTTAAAGATAACATGGGAATTAATGCCCCAGGAGTTTGTTTTAACCTCACTAGAAGGCTGTTTGGAGTTCATTCTTGAGTGGATGTGCTTAACTGACTGACGTTAAACCCAGCCAAGACTGAAAATATACTAGTGAATGCCACATTCTTTCTTCTGTCCTTTCAGTGTTTTCACTTTTAGCGATCTGTGGTGATAACCAGCTAGGATTTTTTCATGTACAGATTACCTGGGCATTATCCCTAATGACAGGCTCACACTCTGGGAGCAGGAACTGGGAACTATCCAGACTTTCTCTATTTTCAACTTAGAACCATTTCCCTGATCAACACAGTTTAGACAGATCGGACCTATTCAGGGTAATAAATTCACTTGTATTATCCTTGTTAGACTGTAATGTTCCATTCTTAGTGCTGTCTGATAATGCTTTGTTCCACCTGCAATGGGTACAGAACTCAGAACTCAGCAGTTAGGTGGGTTCCTGGTTTTTCAGGAACCAGGCATATTACACCAGTTCTGAGAGAGCTGTGGTGCCTGCCTGTCATGGTGTGTTACATCTTTAAAATCTTGATGATTTACCATTCTGTGCCACACGCAGAGTCCTTCCTATACAAAGGAGCTGCTTAGACCCCAGGTCCCAATGTCTGAGTGAGAAACCTCACAGCACCTTGTCCTGATCTTCTAGTCATTCCAGAGGTTCTTCTTCAAAATTCCTTCTTTACCTTTCTCCTGTCTTCTGGAAATGGCTACCATCTTGGATTTCAACATGTAAGACTGAGTCCCTGCTTTGGAGAAGGCTTACATTTCATCTCTTTGGAAGAGGATATTGTGAGCTCAGCAGAGGTTTTATTCAGTTTTCAGCTCCTGAATTTTTGATTAGAATTATTTGTTACCCCTTATCCCTGATAAATTACACTGTTGAGTGTTTCTGTTATGTCTTTCTTTCTTTGATTGTGGATGTTGAGTTTTAATAATTAAATCATAAATAAATTCTAAATAAATGTGTATGATAGCTGTTTAATGGATTTGCATCATCTAATGGTCATTTCTGACTGTATATATTTATTGCTGATATCTTTATGACTGTATACTTCACACCTGCACATTCTTTGCTTTTCTCTCTTCCTGATATAATCCTAACACATCTCACAATTATTTCCTTCATAGCTCTATCCTACATTTTCTCTCATGACTTTATACCTACTTTACTAACACCTATCATAACTCCTTACCATACCTAAGGCAGTGGTCATTGTTATACAATATACTAATATGCCCATTGTATTCATATATTTTGTCCTGAGCATGTATTTTAACTATTTTTAAATATTTTATGTATAACATGCATTCATTTTTACTTTCAAATTCAATTGCTATACTTTATTCTTGTCATGATATAGGGTCTATATTATAACATTGAACGCTCAAAATTTCGAATGCTATAATATCGACCCATTTCAGTCGAACAATCATAACATCGAACACTCAGAACAGCAAATTTTTTTCCCAGAGAAAAGAAATTGCTGTTCCAAGAAACATATACACACACACACACACACACACACACACACACACACACACACACACACACACACACACACACACACACACACACACACACACAACACAAGCACACCAAAACAACTGCAATCCACAAACATACACTTAAAATCCTACATCTAACCCTACACTAAACTGTACATACACTACTATCTATCCACTTACCTTAATCCAAACCCTAACCCTAAGGTCCGTAACTCTCACACAGTCACCTCATCTACGCCCTAACGCTAACTCACTTAACCCACCCCTAACCCTACAGTCTGTCACTATCGCACACTCACCTCACCCACGCCCTAACCCTAACTCACTTAACCCGCCCCTAACCCTAAAGTCTGTCACTACCGCACACTCACCTCACCCGTGACCTAACCCTAAAGTCCCTAACTACCACACACTCACCTTAGCCATTCGCTCAGTTACCTTAACCCGGTCCATAACCATCGCACCACATTTACCTGAACCCAGTCCGTAACCTCCGTTTGCTCTCTTCCCTAAACCTGGTCCATAACCATCACACCACAGTGCTGTAAATAGCGAAGTCACGGAACGAACCACCAAAATTTTACCCTAGGTAAAATTTCGATGTTCCGAGGCTTCACTATTGTCAGCTTTCGCTCTAAAAAGTTCGATATTATAACATTTGAAGTTTTAAAACTTCGATGTTATAATATAGACCCATGATATATTATGTTTTGTTTGTATCTATCGGAGCTTCTCACCCTGGGCCTCTGCTGAAAATGAGGTATTTGCCCAGTCGGACTAACCCAGTAAACAAATGTCAAATAAATAAATAAATACATAAAGTAAATAAATTAATAAGTATTTTCTTGGACAGGCAAGAGCCTTCTTTACCAAATTCTCTAGAAATCTTGACGGCAATCTAAAATGTTTACATTTGTAGGTACATAGGTTCATTTATGAGTAATATGCAATGTTTATAGTTCTTTTTGGCAACTCCATAGGGAAGTGGATAGGGTTTACTCAAGAATTTCTTCTACTGTTCCTTAGTGTAGTAAAATCACTGATGTCTTGCCAACTCAGAATATGAAATTGTTTGGTGAGTATACCAGAAGTAAAAAAAATGTAATAACTGTAATAATGCACTGTGAATACACAACAAATGCTTGTCACAGCTGACTGGTTGGATTGAGTACTGAGGAATCTTAAGATGTACAATAATATGCAATAAAAAGGAAAAATGTGATAGTCATAAAATAATACTACTGCTCATAATTTTCCAGTATTTTTATGCAGACCAGTTTATTGGCGTTTGACATGACAGACTATGCATTGATTCTTAGTCTGTCCAAAGGCAGGAATGGTAATATTTTCATTAATAAAAATAAAGGTCACTGAGGGCAGACTTTCACCTGTGCAGTCATAAAAGACTGCTGCCAGTCTGTATTTCTGAGATATTGCATTATATCTTCAGTTTTCATAGGTAAAATTATGTGCACATAAACAAGGTTAGCACATTTCCCATTTAACACTGAGTAGAAGTAATTAACCCTTAAGTATACATCACAGAATATAAAACAATTGTTTGTATCTCAGAATGTCACTTTTGATGATGTTTTAAAAAGATATTAAAAAATATTAACACAGAACAAAAATAAACAGAATAATGATTTGAATCCAGACATAAGACATAAACTAATAATAAAAATAAAAAATGTGTCAGCGACAGTACGAATGTGCTAATTCACTTTATTTTTACAAAAATAAACACTTTCCATCTCCAGTACGTTATGAGAGACAGGTCTGAAGAACTGTCTTATAACTTACTGGAGATGAACAAGCTTATTTTTGCAAAATTAAAGTGAATTAGCACATCTGTATTGTTGGCAATTTGGCAACATGTTTTGTGTTTTTAGAATAATGATTTGATCATCTTGTACTTTAATGCTAATAGCAGCAACATTTTTTAATGTCTTTTTGATGCTGCTTAAAGATTTGCAGAGCTATGACATTTATTTATTTGTTTAGTTAGACCATTCATCCATTCATTTGTTTGACTGTTTGTTTGGTTGGTTTTGTTTAATGAGACCAGTTGGTATACTGGTTAAGGTCTTCGCCTCCCATGTACAAGGTTCAAGGTTTGATCCTGACCTGTGACCAATGCCTGTTTGAAGGTTGCATGTTTTCCCACTTCTTCTGTCCTTCTCAAAACATGCTGAGTATTTCCATCTCAAACTCACCAATGAATGGAGCTGTGGGCAGCAGCACAGACTCTACATGGTGTCCTACAGGGGAATGAATAGATCAACCACTTTGGGCATCTTCTGTGGTGTGCAGTATCCTCTAGATAAGTGAACATGGAACACAGACTCTGCAGTATTGCAGGGTTAGCTACACGACACTGTAAAATATGGCTCAAGGTGTATTGACTATGTCAACAAATGTGCATGATAAGTGGATTGAGGACCTGGCCTACTTGGACCTATGGCAGGGACCCATGCTAATAGTGGGAATGCCCCAATTGGCCAGTGTGTGCCCGCCATAAAGCCTGGGTCAATAAGCTGCTGGTCAGCCCAAGCTGGACATAAAAACTCAACCTGCCAACCATGAAATTAATACACTCAGTGTAGGTAGGTTCACTGACGAGATGGAGCACGGAACATAACATGATGGTACAGAGGAGGCTGGACATACTATGTATCCAAGAGACGAGAGGGCAGTGCAACAATGACATTTGGCTTGAGGATCCACAGTCTAGCACTCAGGAGGAGGACAGTTTAGAAATGGTGTGGAAATTGTGGAGAGAGAGAGAGAGGCTTCACTAAACAGTGAGGGATGTCATTAGAATTAGTGACAGACTCATGGCAATCAGGCTCCATTGTAATGATGTATTTATTTATTTACATTTGTTTACTGGGAAATTCTAACTGTACACAGGTGCTTTTTCAGCGGAGGACTGGGGAGAAAAGCTCCACAGAACAATAAATGAGCAGCAGAGTACATGAAGAACAATTGAATATACATACAATAGCAAATAATACATACTGCAGCAAGCATTAGCTATACATACAATATGAGACATAGTAATGAACAGATATACCAATAGCAAATAATACATACTGCAGCAAACATTAGCTATACATACAATATGAGACATAGTAATGAACAGATATACCAATAGCAAATAATACATACTGCAGCAAACATTAGATATACATACAATATGAAACATAGCAATGAACAGATATACCAATAGCAAATAATACATACTGCAGCAAACAATAGCTATACATACAATATGAAACATAGTAATGAACAGATATACCAGTATCTAGCTAGAGGCTAGGAATAAAGGTAGGATGTATATACAGATAGTACTAAGCTCAAACAAATACTGTTCTAAACTCATATACCTAAATCTTATATACAAATATTGCACTAAACTCAAGCAAATACAAAACAAAAGCTGCACATGAAGGTGGAACAAGCTAGAAGGGCTAATGGGGTGGAAGGGGAAGGTAGAGGAGTAAGAGAGGAGACTGAGTGAGTAGTATACGTGGCAGTGAGAGGAAGCTAGGTGTAAGTCAGGTGGTACATTTTGAGTTATCTCTGCTTAATATCACAGCTTTGGCTGGCTAACATCTACCTGAAATCAGCTGGATGTATAAGTGAATTTAAGTACACGTTTATCTTCTCTTTTTCATATAGTACTGTATTTAATTCATTTATTTGTGTTTTTCACTGAATATTAACTCAACTGAAGTTGTGCCTGTCTCTCTACAGAGTACTTTTTAGAATTTCTGTGTAGTCATTGATAGTAGTGGGGGGGGGGGTAATTTCACCTCATCACTGATATTCTGTATTGCCTTATATAAGTGGTACATTTTGAGTTATCTCTGCTTAATATCTGAGCTTTGGTTGGCTAACATCTACCTGAAATCAGCTGGATGTATAAGCAAATTTAAGTACACTTTTATCTGCTCTTTTGCATATAGTACTGTATTAAATTTATTTGTGTTTTTCACTGAATATTAACTCAAATGAAGTTGCGGCTGTCTCTCTATAGTTAGTGTCCTACCCACCCTCCCTGTTCTTATTTTGGTGTTAATCTTGGTGGCTTTGAAATTGCCCACCCCTCTTGTAGATTTGTATTTGGATACTCCTTCTGGGCCCATCTCATTTGCTCACTCAACTGAGTGCAGTGAGATCATATTCTGATTGCAGGCACTCCTACTGTGTACAAAGAGAGCATTTGGGAAGGACAACCCCTGTAGCCTCTTAATCCTGCTCTGTTCCCTCCCTAAAAAAAAAAATATATATATATATATATATATATATATATATTATTCAGCTGCTCTTACTGTAACTGTCTTAGTTGCTCTTCTGCATGCTATCTGTTCAGTCGCTCTTACTCTGCACTTATTCCTGCTTGTTACTAACCTTCTAATTTACTGCCTTCTGCACTTGTTTTTTAGTCATTTGTTAAGTTAATTGCATTTATTTGAACTGTATTTGACGTAGTGTTGCTACACACACGGGTGTGCTGGCCTGCATTGCAATTTGAATGGTATTTACTGCTGTTTTAGCTGCTTTTCTTTAAAAAAAAAAATTCTAAGCTTCTTTCCTGCATTTCCTGTAACTAGTCAAGTCCAGATACAGACTTGATGTATCCAGGACTGTTTGTAAGCTTCTGAGCCCCCCCAAGCCTTTCTGTGTTGGAGAGAAGCCTTCTAGCTTATCAGTGGGCATGGTAAGCACTAGGCAGCCTATCTACCACAGGAAAAGTAAGTTTTGGCCCTGAAATTGTAGTTCATTGGCCATTTGGGCAGTTTTTCCATCTCGTTCTACTTTCTGGTTAAAAGCCCATTTTGCATTTGGTCCCCGCCTTTCCTATAACTAGTGTAGTCCAGGTACAGATTAGCTGTATCCAGGACTGTTGGTAAGCTTCTGAGCCCCCAAGCCCTTCTGTGTTGGAGAGAAGCCTTCTAGCTTATCATTGGGAGTAGTAAGCACTAGGTAACCTATGTACCACAGGAGGAGTGGTTTCTGGCCCAGAAATTATAGTTTATTGGCTGTTTGGGAAGCTTTTCCATCTCTTTCAATCTTTTGATTTAAAACCCTGTGTTTGCACTTGTTTCCTGCCTTTCCTGTTACTAGTCTAGTCCAGGTACAAATTTGCTGTATCCAGGACTCTTTGTAAGCTTCTGAGCCCCCGCCAAGCCTTTCCATGTTGGAGAGAAGCCTTCTAGCTTATCAGTGGGAGTGGTAAGCATCAGGTAGCCTATCTACCACAAGAGGAGTGGTCCCTGGCCCAGAAATTGTAGCTATTCGCTGTTTGAGCAGTTTTTTTCCATCTCTTTCAACTTTCGGGTTTGAAAGCCGCACTTGTGCCTGTTTCCCGCCTTTCCTATAACTAGCCTAGTCCGGTTACAGAGTTGCTGTATCCCAGGATTGTTAGTAAGCTTCTGAGCCCCCCAAGCCTTTCTGTGTTGAAGGGAAGCCTTCTAGCTTATCAGTGGGAGTGGTTAGCACTAGGTAGCCTATCCTCCATGGAAAGAGTGAGCTTTGGCCCAGAAATTGTAGTTTATTTGGCCATTTGAGCAGTTTTCCATCTCTTTCAACTTGCTGGCTTAAAAGCCTGCATTTGTACTTGTTCCCCTGCCTTTCCTGTAACTAGTCCAGTCCAGGTAAAGATCTGCTGTATCCAGAACTCTTTGTAAGCTTCTGAGTCCCCCAAGCCTTTCTGTGTTGGAGGGAAGCCTTTTAGCTTATCAGTGGGAGTGGTAAGCATTAGGTAGCCTATCTACCACAAGAGGAGTGGTTCCTGTCCCAGAAATTGTAGCTTTTGGCCGTTTGGGCAGTTTTTTTCCATCTCTTTCAATGTTCTGGTTTAAAAGCCGCACTTGTGCTTGTTTCTCACCTTTCCTGTAACTAGCCTAGTCCAGATACAGAGTTGCTGTATCCAGAACTGTTGGTAAGCTTCTTAGCCCCGCAAGCCTTTCTGTGTTGGAGGAAAGCCTTCTAGCTTATCAGTGGGAGTGGTAAGCACTAGGTAGCCTGTCTACCATGAGAGGAGAGGTTCTTGGCCCAGAAATTGTAGTTTATTGAACTTTTGGACAGTTTGTCCATCTCTTTCAACTTTCTGGTTTAAAAGACCACATCTGCGCTTGTTTCCCATCTTTCCTGTAACTAACCTACTGGGTAGCACTAGAAAGCCTTAAACTGATACAAGCCTTCTAGCTTAGGAGAGAGACTTTGGAGTGATTAAGTATCAGTTTTCTGTACTTTCTTGCTGTACTTAACTGTGTTCCACCTAAACGCAGATTTTCCAGCATTTAATGTGATTTAAAAGCTTGTTTTTTCACACATTGTACTTATTTGACTGCCTGCACTTTTAAAAAGTTGTTTTTTGTTTAACTATTTTGTTTAATTGTTGTAGGCTACACAATAAAGTGTGATAGCCTTTTCTGATCATTTGAAGTTGTTTAAAGCTGTTTTAAGTGTATTTTTTACTGCCTTATCTTTTCAAAAAAACAAAAAAAAAAATCCTTGTTTCCCGCATTTCTAATCTAGTATAGTCCAGTTTTCAGGATAGTGCTGAATTCAAGGCTGTGATATTAGTTTCTGCGTTGCCAATACCTTACTTGGATAGAAGGAAGTTTCTCTGTTCACCTGTGAGAGAGGGGAGCTTTGAGCAACCTATCTGTCCCTGGAGGAGTGGTTCCAGCCTAGAAGGTAGTAGTTTATTGGCTATTTTGGGCTAATTTCTCTCTCTTTCATTTCCCTGCTATAAAAACCATGTTTGGATGGTTTGCACACTGGGCAGCGCCGGTTAGCCACGGTTGAATTATTCCTGGCTCCACTAAGTCTCCTCTTCAGTTTTTCCCTTGAAACTAGTCTAACTGTTAACCTAAGCACTTAAAAAACATCCTAAAGTCCAGCACTTGCTCAGACCTAATAGCAAGCACTAATATACCTTGACACTGATTGCCCAGCAGGGCAAGGCTCTTTATTCACCCCTCACCAACAAAGCGACTAAGCAGCTCACCCTACTATTCAGGCATGACCAAAGGGCAATTTCAGGTGTACTCTCCAGTCCAGCTGGTGAATCTGGGTGTCCTGAAGCGATGTTACAACTGCCTCATGTACACAGACAACCCTCTCCTCCTACCACAAAATGCTAACATATGCAAGAGATACAATTATACAGCCAAACTGGAAGCTAAGATGACTCCACCCAAGACTGGAACAGACAGTCAAGAGGAGAAGGATAACACTTGCACCACACTTCCAGCCACACACAGACCTACTAAAACAGCACTGGCAAAAAATATACATAAATACACAAAATCATACTTGGTGGCTCTAAATAAAAACCTGCAAAAGCATCAGAAACCTTCAAAGCAGACACCCAAACAACCTGTACCTCCTGTTACAAACCAGACAACACATAAAACACAAAATCAGTGCGCTACACAATCACAGCCCTTAAGACAAAATAACATACCTAACACACTAGTAATAGGTGACTCTATAGTCAGGCACACTGACATCCCACTCACTAGGCTGGACAAGCAGGATGCTACTGTTAGCTGCCTGTCAGGAGCCAGAATCCGCCGCATAACACAAGCACTCAGGTCACTCCAGAACAAGTACAAATATGGCTCTGTCATTGTTCATGTTGGTGTGAATGACCTGAGACATACCTCCCTGGCTACATGAAAAGAGACATGGAAAAGCTCTCTGATCAGGTAGCCCAGGCTGGTATGACCCTGACCCTGAGTAGCATCCTGCCCTCACCAAGAATGTCACCTCAGTATAAAGAAAAAATGATCAATTTCAACAATTGGCTAAGCTTCTGGTGTCACTCAAGGGGGATCCAGTGTCTGTCTGCCTGGGACGACATGCTCGACAAGCCGTGTTGCTTTGCAAGAGACGGCTTGCACCTGTCACCCCTAGACTTTCGAATACTGGCCAGGGCTCTTGCTGCCCCATAGTGCCTTTTTTAGGCAAGGCTCAAAAGTCAAACTCACCTCCATAAACAGCATAATTAACAAAAAACTAAGGGTTCTGCTACTCATCACCGGGTGTTTAAATCTCAAAATGCACGCGCTCGAAGCACTCTTCAGTATTGAGAATGTCGACATCTGTGCAGTAACTGAAACCTAGTTCAAGGCTCCAGAGATCACCCCAGCACTACTGGGCTACAACTCATACCACACATTTCGGCCGTAGAACACAGACCGAAACACAAAAGGAGGGGGTGTATTCATATTCATCAAGGATACCTACACCTCTAGGTTAGTGGCGCAGCATGATACCTCTGAGAACATCCATGTGCAACTAACATTGGGCAAATCTCCAATGCAAATTGTGGCCTGTTACAGATCACCTTCCATGACCCAGGACCACCACTCCACCTTTCTGGAGACACTGGAAAACATGAAGGTCCTACCGAACACCCTGATATTGGGCGATTTCAATTACCCTACCATTCACTGGGAAAACTACTCGAGTACAAACTCCCAGGCCCAGTGCTTCCTGGAATTCATCAACTCAAATGCCCTGGATCAGCTGGTAAACTCCCCTTCCAGAGTTGAAAACATACTGGACCTGGTCATCACCAACATGGGCGACACGTGTTCCACACCGGAGGTCAATCACTGGTTAGATCAGACTATAAACTAATCACTCTGGATGTCCACACCCCACCACAATCTCCAACTAAGGAAACCACAGTAAAAAACTTTTCTAAAGTAAACTTAACCTTACTTAAGACAGAGGTGGTAAATTTCACAGCCCTCATGCTAAAGGATAACACTGCCCAAGTTGCAGAAACCTTTACAAATGCACTCTATGAGCACCTACAAGGATGCATGGATCATGCCATCCCTAGTAAAACCAAGACTCACTCCTCTAAGAGAAGGAAACCAGTTTGCTGGACTCCTGTCATAAACAGGCTATACAACAGAAGGAGGAAACTAGTTCAGAAAAAAAGCAAATCCCAAGAAGGAAAAACATCCCAGATCAGTATCAGTAAGAAACTAAGGTCTCTCATGAAATCATCCAAGACTAACTTCGAAAGAAAAATAGACAAGGATTTAAAAGATAACCACAAAGCCTTCTTTAGCTATTTTAAGAATCTAAGTGGCAACTCGCAGATATGCACTGAACTAGTGCAAAATAGCACAAAATATACTGAACTTACTGATATTGCCAACATCCTGGCACATAGATTCAGTGCAAACTTCACCCCCCTCTCACCTTGAAAAAGCCCCACAACAATACCGAAAAAGTGTAGTGTCCCAAAAATCACAGATGCACAGATGAAAACAGCCCTTTCAAAAGCCAAAAACACAGCGTCAATGGGACCAGATGGTGTCCCAGGCTGCATCTTGCATGAACTACAGAACAAACTAACCCCCCACCTAAACACGCTGTTCAACTTCAGCCTCTCCACAGCCTACGTGCCCATCGAATGGTGCACAGCAATGGTTATTCCTCTCCACAAAGGAGGGGCCTTAACTGACCCTGGTAACTATTGCCCCGTAAGCCTGACTAGCCTGGTCTGCAAGTCTATGGAGCGCATCATTATGGAACTCATTAACAAAGACATTGGGAACCACCAAACACTTCACCCGACCCAGTTCGGCTTTGTTAAGGGCAGACCATGCCTACTAAACCTGATTGACTTCTTTGAGACAGTCACCAAGGCCATAGATGAGGAAAAGGTGGTTCACACAGCCTACCTTGACCTCACCAAGGCTTTAAACACAATTTCCCACTCGGGTATTACAGAAAAACTCATCAGCCTGAACATAAACCCCTACATCACGAGATGGGTTGCCAACTGGCTTACAGACATAACTCACATGGTAAGTGGGCTCCAGGTCCGACTCTAAACCAGTCACAAGTGATGTACCACAAGGCTTGGTCCTGGGACCCCTACTATATGGCATATACTTTTCAGAAGTACAGGCAAACACAGGAGGACTATGGCTAGCTTTTACCATGTGAGTTCTGTCTGTAAGCCAGTTGGCAACCCATCTCGTGATGTAGGGGTTTATGTTCAGGCTGATGAGGTTTTTCTGTAAAGGAGGGGGAGTATCAATATTTGTCAAAGATACCCACACTTCCAGGTTGGTGGCACAGCACGAAGCATCAGAGACTATCCATGTGCAACTAACAGTGGGTAAAACTGCTTTCCAGTTTATAGCCTGCTACAGACTACCCTCCCAAACCCAGGAACCCCACTCAGCCTTCCTGAGAACACTGGAAAATATGAAGGTCTTTCCAAACACCATTATATTGGGCAACTTCAACTACCCAAACATAGACTGGGAGCATTACTCTAGCTCCAACACCCTAGCCCAAAGGTTCCTAGAATTTATAAACTCAAATTCTATGGAACAACTTGTTACCACTCCCACAAGAGAGGAAAACATACTGGACCTGATCATCACCAACATGGGGACTCTATGCTCCAGACCAGAAGTGTATCCCTCACTGGTAAGATCAGACCATAAACTAATCTCACTGGATATTCACATCCCAACTCCACCCCCTGCCCAGAAAAACACAGTAAAAAAATTCTCTAAAGCAAATTTCATACTCCTCAAAACCGAGGTGGAATCCTTCAAAGCCCCCGGGCCTGTGGAAAATACGGCCCAGACTGCAGAATCCTTTATAAACGCATTCTATGAACACCTTCAGGAAAGCATGGATCATGCAATCCCAAATAAAACCAAGACCCAATCCTCCAAAGGCAGACGTCCTGTCTGGTGGACCCCAGCCATAAACAAACTATACAATAGAAGGAGGAAGCTACTACATGATAGAGCAAAATCCCAAAAAGGGAAGGCATCTCTGATCAGTATTAACAAAAAACTACGGGCACTCATAAAATCATCTAAGGCCAGCTTCGAGAGAAAAATTGCACAGGACACTAAGGATAATCACAAGGCTTTCTTTAGTTATGTTAGGAACCTGGGTGGGAATTCCCAGATATGCTCAGAATTAGTCCAAAATGACAAAAAATACACCGAACCGACAGACATTGCCAACATCCTAGCTGACAGGTTCAGCACAAACTCTCCCCCCCTCCCCACCAAAAGGGCAAATATCTATCCCAGCAGAGTGCTGCCCCCCTGACATCTCAGATGCTCAGGTAAGTGCCGCCCTCTCCAAAGCAAAAAACAGAGCATCAATGGGACCAGACGGTGTCCCGGGCTGCATCCTACATGAACTCCAAGAAGAGCTAAACCCAAACATAAAACTACTGTTCAATCTCAGCCTTACTACAGGATATGTACCCAAAGAGTGGTCCCTCTCCACAAAGGTGGTGCCTCAATGGGTCCTGGAAACTATCGCCCCATAAGCCTGACTAGCTTGGTCTGCAAAGCTATGGAAAGGATCATCATGGACCTCATAAATAAAGATATTGGGGACCTACAGACACTGGATCCTACCCAGTTTGGCTTTGTTAAGGGCAGATCCTGCCTCTTAAACCTGGTCAATTTCTTTGAAACAGTCACCAAGGCCATTGACAAGGGGAAGGTGGTCCACACAGCCTACCTGGACCTCACAAAAGCCTTCGATACAATACCCCACTTGGGCATTATAGATAAGCTCACCAGCTTAAATATAAACCCCTATGTCACTAGATGGGTTGCAAACTGGCTCAAGGTTAGAAATGCTGGAGCCATGTCAGACTCCAAACCAGTTACAAATGGTGTCCCACAAGGCTCAGTCCTGGGACCTCTCTTGTTCGGTATATATTTCTCGGAGGTACAGGCCAACATGGAAGGACTGTGGCTGACCAAGTTTGCAGAGGACTGCAAACTGGGCGCCATAATCAACTCTCCAGCCGACACAAGCATCCTCCAAAATGGCCTCATAGAAACAGACAACTGGTGCCAGAGCCATGGCCTCAAGCTAAATGCCAAAAAGTGTATAGTCATCCCCTTTGGCAAAAACAAAGTGCCCACAAATTACCACATAGGTGGTAATCCATTAAGTACAGAAGAAGTAATTAGGGACCTGGGGATCCAAGTTGATAGCAATCTCTCATTTGACAACCATGTGGCCAAAGTGGTTAGAAAAACATTTTATATAGCCCATCTAATCATGAAGGGATTCACATCTAGATCAGGGGAGGTCTTCATGCATCTTTACTCATCCCTCACCAGGCCCATAATTGAGTACAATGCCCCTTTTGGGATGCACCTTACCAGACACTTGCAGCAACTGGAAAGACCTCAAAAGTACCTCACCAAAAGGATCAAAGGGCTCAAACAGGTGCCATATGCTGCCTGGTTAAAGAAACTCCAGCTCTACTCAGTGGCATACCACCTGTTCAGATGCGATCTGTGCCTGATGTATAAAGCCATGTCCAACCCTGAATTAATGGACATGCTGCACCTCAGAAAATCCAAATCCCATCAAGCTACGCGCTTGAGAGACTTGAACCTCAGCACTGAAATAAATAGGACATGCTGGAGGGACAGATTCATAACCCAGAGGCTCCCTTCACTCTGGAATAAAATACCAGTCCAGGTTAGGCAGAGTCCCTCATTGACTCTCTTCAAGAGGAATCTTGATGAATGGATGGGAGATCATAGGTTTACCCCGGGTATCAATCCTGTGTCACTGTTAGACAGAGGCACAGTATACTAACCTCGAAAAAGGGCATAGCAAAATTAATTTAAAATGGGTGGTGAAAGCCAAACACACTCTGGCTAGGATTATAAATGCCTTAGGGCAGATAGCCTAGTATGAACCTATGAACCTATAACCATGTTTGCTGAGGACTACAAACTTGGAGCCATAATTGACTCCCTGGCTGACACGGAGATCCTCCAAAAGGGCCTTACTGAGACAGACACCTGGTGTCAAAGTCATGGCCTCAAGCTAAATGCTAAAAAATGCATAGTCATCCCGTTTGGGAAAAACAAAACACTCACAAATTTCCACATTGGTGGTAGCCCCCTTAATACAGAAGAGGTAATAAGAGATCTGGGGACCCTGGTAGATAGTAATCATTCCTCTGACAATCATATTGCCAAAGTAGTTAGGAAATCCTTCTATGTGGCCCATCTAATTATTAAAGGGTTTGCATCTAGAAATTAAGAGGTTATAGTGCCCCTCTACTCGTCACTCATTAGACCCATCATAGAGTACAATGCCCCATTTGGGAAGTACCTCACAAGACACTTCCAACAGCTGGAAAGACCACAAAAGTACCTCACCAAGAGGATTACTGGCCTCAAACATATGTCCTATGCAGCCCGACTGAAAAAACTCTGTCTGTACTCAGGGGCATATCGCTTACTCAGAGGTGATTTCTGCCTGGCTTACAAAGCCATGTCCAACTCAGAATTGATGGACATGTGCCACCTAAAGAAATTCAAGTCACTGCGAGCCAGGCACTCTAGTGAGCTAAACCTCACCACAACCATAAATAAAACATGCTGGAGGGATAGATTCCTGTCACAGAGACTCCCCATGCTTTGGAACAAAATTCCAAATTACAATCAGGCAGAGCTCCTCACTAACACTCTTCAAGAGAAACCTTGATGAGTGGATGGGTAACAGAAAATACACCCCTGGGATCACTTCATTGGCTCTGCTTGACAGAGGATCAGTTAATTAATCAATGGGAGCAGCGAAAGCCGACACACTCTGGCTAGGCTTATAAATGCCCTCAGGCAGATAGCCTAGTACCTACCTATGAACCTATATGTATTTGGAGTTGAGATGAAGTGAGGTAGTTAAGCATGTTATAACAGGTCTGAGAGATTGAGTGAGGTAGGAAGGGGAGGGTAAAGGGTGAACAGAGCCTGCAGAGGAAGGAATTCAATGATCAGACAGTGTGTGGCAGGGTGTGGAGGGGAGGGTAGAGGAAGGGAAGGTAAAAGGAGGGTTACTAGTCAGGATTGGTGCATGGGCATAACCAGAGACTTTTTAAGTGAGTTTTTATTGCAGTCATAAAGTGATTGCAAGAAGGTAGTGTGGTTATAGAGGGGGAAGATTGTTCCATAATCTGGATAAGATGCAGGAGAATAGTGCTTCTCCCACTGAGTTCTTGGGTTTGGTCACTAGAAGTAGATTTTTGCTGCTGGAGCATAGAGGTTTAGTGGAGCAATAGGGCTGGAGAAGGTTTTGAAGGGATAGGACTTTAAGAGGATGGTTTACTAACTTGTGGGCAAGGGAGAGTTGATTCAGTTGAAGAAGTTGAGGAAGTTCAAGCCAGTCAAGTTCTCTAAGTGAGATACAATGGTGAGTGCGATAAGATGCACCAGTGACAAACTCAGCAATTTTATTGTAGCAAGGCTTGAGCTTGTTTAGTTCTGTTTGTCTAAGGTAGGTAAGTATAGGAGAGGCATACAGTAAAGTAGAGATTAGGTGGGATTTGGCAGCAGAAATTCTGGCTGTCTTGGTGAGGAATTTTTGTGAACCTTTTTTATGGTAAGGGAAATTTGAGTGTCAAAGCTGAGATTGTTATCAATCTCAACACCAAGTAGTTTGGTGTGTTCTGTTGAGGAGATGGCGGTATTGTCTTTGGCTAGAATATTAAAGTAGGCAATAATTCGGTTAGATTTAGTGGGTTGGAAGATAAGGAGTTTAGTCTTGCTCAGGTTAAATAATAATGGGGCATTAGATAGCCAGTTTTCTGCAGATGAAAAGGCTTCCTGTATGATCTTGTGAAGTTCAGGTATAGTTGGGGCTGAGCAGATGAGGGTGGAGTTATCTGCATACTGTATAACAGAAGCATGCTTGGTGGCTGTGAATAGATCATTGATGAAGAGTGAGAATAATAGGGGACGGAGGATGGAGCCTTGGGGAACACCGAGTGTTACAGGAAGTTGAGGAGAAAGGTCATTATGCCAGACAACTGATTGTTGGTGGCCAGTTAGATAGCTGTGAAACCAGTCAGTAGCTGATTGGAAAAAGGATAGGTTAGTGAGAACAGAGGTTAGTAGTTTGTGAGAGACCATGTCAAAAGCCTTGGATAGATCCAGAAATATAGCAGAGGAGAAAAAGCCATTATTTTTATGATGAAGGATAGCATTAGTGAAAGAATAGTGCTGTGGTATGGCCTGAAGCCATGCTAGGTGCTGGAGAGGAGGTTATTAGCTAAGAGGTAGTCTAAGAATTGAGAATGGATGCATTTCACAAGTATCTTGGAAAGTGGAGAAAGGATGGCTATGGGGCGGTAATTGGAAAGTTCAGTGGAGGAGCCACCTTTATGGAAGGGAATGATGTGGGATATTTTCCACAGTGTGGGGACATAGCTTTCTGATAAGGACCAATTAATTAAGATAGAGACTGGATAAGCTAGGGCTTCTGCTGCTATTTTTAGGTATTCAGAGGGGAGACTGTCAGCTGCAAGTTTTGTAGGCTTAAGTTTCAATAGAAGTTTTTTAATACAGGAGGTAGGTACTGATGAAAAACAAAAGACTGTGGGCAGAGTATTTTGTTTTGATGTAGGGAGGGTGGGTAAAGGATTGTGTTATATAGTCAAACACAGAATGGTTTCAGTAAAGTATTTATTGAATCAGTCATCAATAATGCTGGAGGAAGGGGGAGTGGTAGGTGGGGGAGGAGCCTACTTTACCTGGGTGGAAAATGGAATTTATTGTGGACTGGAACTACTTAGGGTTGTAATGGGAGGAGTTTAGGGCAGACTGATAATTTTGGGTTTTATCTTCTTTTATTTGCTTTTTGACCTTGTTGCACAACTCTAGGTATGACTATCTAGAGGAGGGGGTGCCAGTGCCCCCAGGCCTTATCTCTGATTTTCATTAGTGCCCTGGTGCTTTTTTGTAGCCAAGGGGAGTACTGTGTTTTGATTCTGGCATTTCTTATGGGGGCATGTGTTTTTAGGATGTTTAGGAAGGTGCTATTGAAGACGTGGACGGCTTCATCCAGAATGAGGTACTTTAGTGGTGTCCAATCACATTTTGAAGGGATGAGATAATGGAGGCAGGGTTAAAGGTTACCCTATTTCAGATTTAAATGGTGTCTCAGAAGGAATGTTGGAGTGTGGTCACTGAGTCTGTCTGGTAGAGAGCCAGCTAAGTATGAGTGAGGGTCATTATTGACTAATATCCATCCGATAGTAGTATATTTGTTCGAGTTTTGATGATGATATATCTCATATCTCAGCCTATGCCCCACAGCAGGGTTGTGATACTGAGGAAAAGAGTGCATTCTGACAGCAGTTGCAGGACCTACTAGATACAGCAGGTGAACATGAATTGGTGTTGATAACGTGTGACTTGAACACAATTATTGGACAGACAGAACAGGATATGAGGACTCCCTGGGAAAACAGGAATAAAGAAGGAGAGGTCATTCTAGACTTCTGCCTAGCAAACGGCTTGATAGTGGCCAACTCATGGTTCAGAAAGAGACAGTCACAAGATCACATACAATCACATATAAGAGTGGACAACATGCAACTCAGGTAGATTTCCTCCTAGTAAGGAGAGGGCATAGTAGTAGAATCCGAGATTGCAAAGTCATCCCCAGTCATCCCACAGCATAAGCCACTGGTTGCCACAATCATCTGCAAGCAGTGGTCAAAGAAGGCTCTAAGGTTAACAAAGACCAGGCTGAAGAACTGGAAGTTGACTGGAGAAAAAGTACAACAGTTCAAGGACTTACTCAGGGCTCTAGCACCCCAAAAGCACCTCAAAACAGCATTTGTGAGGACTACAGAACAGATATGTGGCCAGCCAGGTGTGGGAATCAGGTAGATAAGGAAAGCTGGTGCTGGAATGCAGAAGTCCAGGAAGTCATCAAAAGAAAAAAGGAGTGCAGGAAAAACAGGGAGATATAAAAGACCGACCAGGCTAGGAAGGAATACTGGTTGTCTAACAGAAAAACTAAGAAAGGAACTGCAATAACAAAGAACAGGGCATCAGATGAAACTTCATCTTCTGCAAAGTGACTACATTTGCAAACAGGTTGGAGGTGACAGAGCAACAAACTTGCTGTATGCAGACAATGTGACATTACAGGCAGACTCTGAGCAAGAACTTCAACAAAGGATAAGGGAATGGAATGCAAAACTGAAGACATATGGGATGAAATTGAGTACAGATAAGACAGTGGTAATGGCAGCAAATTGTAAAATCAGAAGACGCTGAAAAGTGAGACAAAAAGGAATATAGTGGAACAGGTTAACAGCTTCAAGTATCTGGGAGGGGTGGTTGAGGAGATGGGAAGTCTGAATGAAAAGGTCAGAACTACAATCAGAGAGGCTGCAGCCAACTGGCATAGAGTGTCAGGTGTAGTCTGTGACAGAAGAATGTCAAAGAAGCCGAAAAGTAAGGTGTACAAGACAGTGATGTGACCAGTACTACTGTATGGTACAGAAACCTGGGCAGTAAAGGCAGAGCAGATGAGCATGAAGTTCCTGAGAAGGTTGGCAGGGTGCACACTGTGGAACAGACAAAAAAATGAGGACCTAACAGCAGAAGCCAAACTAGGTCTAATTTTAGAAGAGATCAAAGAGAACAGGTTACAGTGGTTTGGAAAGCAAGGCATGCAGGGGGAGAGGAGCAGAAAGATGGGAAGTATGTGACAGAGAAAGAGAAAGAGATGCAAAGACAAGAGGGGTAGGAGGAATGAGATGCACTAAGTAAAGGGGATGACAAGGTGAGCTAAGGAAGGATGAAATAGGGATAAATGGGTGGGTTCGAGAGCTGCAGGGTTCATGTAACGTGACCTGAGTGATTGCAGCTACACTTTGCTTGGGTGAAAAGTATATCTCAATAGATCAACACAGTTGCCATAAGTGATTAGTCTGATGTTCAGATTTTCTTCTTTTGCAAATTCTACAGTGACGTTTAAGAAGCAATGATCTGTGGAAACTACTGTTTTGTATACTGTAAAATATATTTTTTGTGAAATCTTCCCAAAGATGTATTACTACTTTAAAGCTGATTGTCAGATTTTTGCCATGCCAAAGATGCTATAAGATATTACAGTTAACATATCACCATGTCTAGGTTGAAGACTAATCTGAGTTAAGAGGATGGACACTGTGTTAAGCAGTGTTGTCATATCTGGACCTCTGCAAGAAAGGCAATCTTAAAACTTCAATGTTAGAAAAACGTTTAAGCTTGACACAATACTGAATGCAGGAAAAAGCCAGATCATGTGGGATGTACGAGCAGATAGGCTTATGCTTGCTTATTGTAAAGTGTAGGGAAGTTTGCCTCTGTCTGGCTGAATTATTATTGGTCTCTGGTAGATCTACTAAGGCATTAAAACCATCCTTTGAATCCTATAGATTTAGTTACAAAAGAAAGGATAAACTGGGTAGTTTAGCATTTTGGCATTGTCAACAAATGAAGTGATTTCTACAATGCAATGCCAGCATAGTTATAATATATGTTTCAAACTGGGCATCATCTTTTAATACTAAAATTGTTGGAGTCTCCCCTAACATGAGCAGGATGGACAAACTTTTAAAGGCAGAAAAGGAGATCCAGTTCTGTGGTACACAGGGATAAAGGCCTAGTACAACCCATGTGACCCTGGTTTGACTTGCAACCCAGGAATGGAAAGAGCTGGACAGGAGAATGAACAAAATGACAATGTAGGACCCAGTTTCCTCTATTTAGGTGAGGTGCAGAGGTTGTGGGATGATGGTGCATATCAACACATCAAATGTGATTTCACCAAATGCAAAGAAACTAAAGCCAGATCACCAGAACCTCCTTTGATGAAAGTGGAGATTGCCTTTGTCTCCACTGTTGTGTGACCTCAGAGTATGCATATATAATTCTGCTGGGGTCACCAGCACATGGAGGGGGGCAGGGGGGCTTACCCCCAAGCAAAAATACATTTTTTTGTTTTTATTTTTATTTTACATTTGTTGACTGGGAAAGTCCGACTGGATATATGTCCATTTTCAGCGGAGGCCCGGGTAGATAAGCTCCAAATACAATACAAGAAATTTTGAATAAAATTAATAAGCAAATTAAAGAGAAATTTCATACTAGTAATACTCAAATTAAAAACTGCTAACACACTCATGTATACATATTTTTAAAGGTACGGTCATAGGACATGACAAACAAGGGTAGGGAGATATTGCTTATGCTAAAGTAAAAATACTTTTGGAAGAGTTTGAGGAGAGAAACACCAAAGGAGGAGGACTTCAGAAATTATACACTTAACAGTGTTAAGCCAAGAGGTGCCAATATCAGTCAGGATTTGAGCATGGACATAGCCATTGTGACTTTAGGAAGATTTTAAGTTGTTTTTTGAAAAGTGGAGTGGAAGTTAGGGATGTAAGTTCAGTTGGTAGCTTATTCCAAGTGGTACCAATCGAGTTAGTAAATAGGGAGTCACCAGATTTATTGTTGGCTTTTAGGGAAGAGACAAGTTGTCTGTTGGCAGATCATATGCTAGCAAGATTTTGATAGAGGATAATAAGGTTTATGAGTATGGGAGTATTTGAGGAATGATGCAGAATCTTGTGAATGATTATGAGTTGCTGAAAAATAAACTGGCTTTGCAGTTCAAGCCATCCTAGAAGTTTTAGGTTTTTGTAGTGATGGGTACGATATGGGATATCGGAGGCAAATCTGACTATGTTGTTGTAAGCTGTAGCCAGCTTATTGATATTGCTTTTGGAGAGGTTTGTAAAGATTGGGCAAACATAGAGGAGAGTAGAGAGTAAGTGAGTTTGTGCAATCGTAGTCCTGGCAGAAGGAGAGAGAAAAGGTTTAATTCTATATAGGGAAACACGTTTTCTATTCATTGATTTGATAGTTAGGTTGATATGGGTGTCAAAATTAAGATTGTGATCAATTGTTTCCCCCAAACGTTTGGTGGTAATGTCAGGAACTATTGTGGTGCCATTTTTAGATATGACTGTGAAGTTTATGGTGGGGGATTTATGCGTAGGGCTAAACAGTAGTAATTTTATTTTTTTAGGGTTGAGGAGGAGACAGCATTGATGGAAACAGTTTTCTACTAAGGTAAATATTTTTTGGGTTATGGCTTGACGTTGGAATGGAGAGGTGGAAGAACAGATTAAAGTTGAGTCATGAGCATATTTTATACAGGTAGTTTGAGGAAGGGAGGTTTTCAGATCATTAAGGAAAATGGTAAAGAGGAGAGGTCCCAAGACTGAACCTTGTGGGACTCCGAGAGTAATAGCAAGCAGAGATGACAGTTCATTGACCCAGAGGACTGCTAGCTGTCTGTTTCCTAGGAAAGATTGAAGCCATTTGATTGAGTGTGTATCTAATGCGAGAAAAGTTGTGTGTGTTTATCAATAGTTCATGATTCACTATGTCAAATGCCTTGGATAGGTCAATAAAAAGTGCAGAGGATAGGAGATTGTTGTTACGATTTTTATTTATACAGTCAGTAAAGGACAGGAGAGCTGTGGTTGTGCTATGATAAGGTCTAAAACCATGTTGGCAGTCAACTAGAATGTGATTTTGGAGGAGATAATCAAGATGTTGGCGATGTATACATCTCTACATAATTTTTGCTATAGGAGAGAGAAGGGGTATTGGGCGGAAATTGGAATGTTCAGTTGAGTTGACACCCTTGAGGAAGGGGATGATATGAAACAATTTCCAGATGTTTGGGATAGAGCATTCTGTAATGGTTCTGTTAATTTGAGTAACCACACTTGTGTAGGGGGATGGTATGAGACACTTTCCAGATGTTTGAGATAGAGCATTCTGTAATGGTTCTGTTAATTTGAGTTACCACCCTTGTGGAGGGGGATGATATGAGACACTTTACAGATGTTTGGAATAGAGCATTCTCTAATGGTTCTGTTAATTTGAGTTACGACCCTTGTGGAGGGGTATGATATGAGACACTTACCAGATGTTTGAGATAGAGCATTCTGTTATGGTTCTGTTAATTTGAGTTACCACCCTTCTGGAGGGGGATGATATGAGATACTTTCCAGAAGTCTGGGATAGAGCATTCTGTTATGGTTCTGTTAATTTGAGTTACCACCCTTGTGGAGGGGGATAATATGACACACTTTCTAGATGTTTGGGATAAAGCATTCTGTAATGGTTCTGTTAATTTGAGTTACCACCCTTGTGGAAGAGGATAATATGAGACACTTTCCAGATGTTTGGGATAGAGCATTCTGTAATGGTTCTGTTAATTTGAGTTACCACCCTTGTAGAGGGGGATGATATGAGACACTTTCCAGATGTTTTGGCTAGAGCATTCTGTTATGTTAATCTTAATTTAAGTTACCACCTTTGTGGAGGGGGAATGACATGAGACACTTTCCAGATGTTTGGGATAGAGAATTCTGTAATGGTTCTGTTAATTTGAGTTACCACCCTTGTGGAGGGGGATGATATGAGACACTTTCCAGATGTTTCGGATAGATCATTCGGTTATGGTTCTGTTAATTAGAGTTACCATCCTTGTGAAGGGGGATGATATGAGACACTTTCCAGATTATTGGGATACAGCATTCTGTAATGGTTCTGTTAATATGAGTTACCACCCTTGTGGAGGGGGATGATATGAGACACTTTACAGATGTTTGGGATATAGCATTCTGTAATGGTTCTGTTAATTTGAGTTACCACCCTTGTGGAGGGGGATGATATGAGACACTTACCAGATGTTTGAGATAGAGCATTCTGTTATGGTTCTGTTAATTTGAGTTACCACCCTTCTGGAGGGGGATGATATGAGATACTTTCCAGAAGTCCAGGATAGAGCATTCTGTAATGGTTCTGTTAATCTGAGTTACCACCCTTGTGGAGGGGGATGATATGAGACACTTTCTAGATGTTTGGGATAAAGCATTCTGTTATGGTTCTGTTAATTTGAGTTGCCACCCTTGTAGAGGGGGGTGATATTAGACACTTTCCAGATGTTTGGGATGAAGCATTCTGTAATGGTTCTGTTAATTTGAGTTACCACCCTTGTGGAAGAGGATAATATGAGACACTTTCTAGATATTTGGGATAGAGCATTCTGTTATGGTTCTGTTAATATGAGTTACCACCCATGTGGAGGGGATGATATGAGACACTTTCTAGATGTCTGGGATAGAGCATTCTGTAATGGTTCTGTTAATGTGAGTTACCACCCTTGTGGAGGGGGATGATATGAGACAATTTCCAGATGTTTAGGATAGAGCATTCTGTTATGGTTCTGCTAATTTGAGTTACCACCCTTGTGGAGGGGGATGGTATGAGAAACCTTCCAGATCTTTGGGATAGAGCATTCTGTTATGATTCTGTTAATTTGAGTTACCACCCTTGTGGAGGGGGATGATATGAGACACCTTACAGATGTTGGAAATAGAGCATTCTGTTATCTGTTCATTTAAATTACCACCCTTGTGGAGGGGGATGATATGAGACACTTTCCAGATGTTTCGGATAGAGCATTCTGTTATGGTTCTGTTAATTTTAGTTACCACCCTTGTGGAGGAGGATGATATGAGACACTTTCCTGATGTTTGGGATAGAGCATTCTGTTATGGTTCTGTTAATTTGAGTTACCACCCTTGTGGAGGGGGATGATATGAGACTCTTTCCATATGTTTGGGATCGAGCATTCTGTTATGGTTCTGCTAGTTTGAGTTACCACCCTTGTGGAGGGGGATGATATGAGACACTTTCCAGATGTGTGGGATAGTGCATTCTGTTATGGTTCTGTTAATTTGAGTTACAACCCTTGTGGAGGGGGATGATATGAGACACTTTCCAGATGTTTGGAATAGAGCATTCTTTTATGGTTCTGTTAATTTGAGTTATCACCCTTGTGGGGGGGGGGTGATATGAGACACTTTCCAGATGTTTGGAATAGAGCATTCTGTTATGGTTCTGTTAATTTGAGTTACCACCCTTGTGGAGGGGGGGGGGTGATATGAGACACTTTCCAGATGTTTGGGATAAAGCATTCTGTAATGGGGATATTAAACTGAGTTATCACCTTGTGGAGGGGGGATATGAGACACTTTCCAGATGTTTGGGATAGAGCATTCTGTTATGGTTCTGTTAATTTGAGTTACCACCCTTGTGGAGGGGGATGATATGAGACACTTTTCAGATGTTTGGGATAGAGCATTCTGTAATGGCTCTGTTAATTTGAATTACCTCCCTTGTGGAGGGGGATGATATGAGACACTTTCCATAAGTTTGGGATAAAGCATTCTGTAATGGTTCTATTAAATTGAGTTACCAACCTTGTGGAAGGGGATGATATGAGAATTTTCCAGATGGTTGTGATAGAGCATTTTGTTATGGTTCTATTAAATTGAGTTACCACCCTTGTGGAGGGGGTGATATGAGACACTTTCTAGATGTTTAGGATAGAGCATTCTGTAATGGTTCTGTTAATTTGAGTTATCACCCTTGTGGATGGGGATGATATGAGACAATTTCCAGATGTTTGGGATAGAGCATTCTGTTATGGTTCTGCTAATTTGAGTTACCACTCTTGTAGAGGGGGATGGTATGAGACACTTTCCAGATGTTTTAGATAGAGCATTCTGTTATGGTTCTGTTAATTTGAGTTACCACTCTTGTGGAGCGGGATATGAGATACATTCCAGATGTTTGGGATAGAGCATTCTGTTATGGTTTTGTTAATTTGAGTTACCACCCTTGTGGAGGGGGATGATATGAGACACTTTCCAGATGTTTGGGATAGAGCATTCTGTTTTTGAGTTACCACCCTTGTGGAGGGGGATGATATGAGACACTTTCCAGATGTTTGGGATAGAGCATTCTGTTATGGTTATGTTAATTTGAGTTACCACCCCTTTGGAGGGGGGATGATATGAGACACTTTCCAGATGTTTGGGATAGAGCATTCTTTTATGGTTCTGTTCATTTAAATTACCACCCTTGTGGAGGGGGATGATATGAGGCACTTTCCAGATGTTTGGGATAGAGCATTATGTTATGGTTCTTTTAATTTGAGTTACCACCCTTGTGGAGGGGGATGATATGAGACACTTTCCAGATGTGTGGGATAGAGCATTCTGTTATGGCTCTGCTAATTTGAGTTACCACCCTTGTGGAGGGGGGTGATATGAGACACTTTCCAGATGTTTGGTATAGAGAATTCTGTAATGGTTCTGTTAATTTGAGTTGCCACCCTTGTGGAGGGGGTGATATGAGACACTTTGCAGATGTTTGGGATAGAACATTCTGTTATGGTTCTGTTAATTTGAGTTACCACCCTTGTGGACGGGGGTGATATGAGACACTTTGCAGATGTTTGGGATGGAGCATTCTGTTATGGTTCTGTTAATTTGAGTTACCACCCTTGTGGAGGGGGATGACATGAGACACTTTTCAGATGTTTGGGATAGAGCATTCTGTTATGGCTCTGCTAATTTGAGTTACAACCCTTGTGGAGGGGGTGATATGAGACACTTTCCAGATGTTTGGGATAGAGAATTCTGTAATGGTTCTGTTAATTTGAGTTACCACCCTTGTGGAGGGGGATGACATGAGACACTTTTCATTGTGGATGGGGGTGACATGAGACACTTTTCAGATGTTTGGGACAGAGCATTCTGTAATGGTTCTGTTAATTTGAGTTACAACCCTTGTGGAGGGGGTGATATGAGACACTTTCCAGATGTTTGGGATAGAACATTCTGTTATGGTTCTGTTAATTAAGATGTAAATGGGGAAGGCAAGAGCTCCAGTTGCCAATTTTAGATATTCAGCAGAGAGGGGATCAGCTGAAGGGGTGCAAGGTTTGAGTTTCAGAAGTAGTGTGTGTGTGGGAGATGTAGGAATGGGTTGTAATAGGGTTAGTGACTTAGAAGACACAGGTGGGTTAGAGGTGGACACTGCTGGTAAAGAATTAGAGAGAAATTGGACAGTTTCAGTCAAAAATATGTTGAAAGTATCAGCAATTTGGGTGGAAGATTGTTGGGTCAAATTAGAGGTCAGATTGTTTCAGTGTTCACTGAAGGCAATTTCAGTCAACTGGTTTTGGTTTATTTCTGTTTATCAAAACCTTATTTAATGGATCAACATAAATCTGTGGCTGTATGACTGAAAATGTATTCTCTACATTAAATGCCTGGTGAAGATATGGGTGATTTGACGCACTTTGCTTTTAATGGGACAATACAGGTTGGCTGGTCATCCTCTTGCAAATTCAGGTGATGCACCACTCATATATGCCCCTTGCTTCCATTTGAGCACCTCAGTCATGGACACTACGGGAACTGACAAGGCTTAAAGAGACCCCATCTCACTTCCTTAACAAATGAGCATTCCACTCTTATTTCTCAGCCCTCTCCCTTGGGAGGAACAAATGGATCACAGGGCTTCTACTGCACAAGGTAAATGGCCGAACTATATGGTTAAGCAGTGCAGAAGCCTGATGGTCACTGGTAAATCACAGAACTGAAAAAAAATAATGACACAACAAGCTGGCATGACAATAAAAAATAAATTCTTGAACAAATACATCATCGCTGTAAGTCAGTTTTAGTTTGTCCTTTATATGACTAGCTTACCTATTTTAGACAGATACAGCCTCACCCAAATCCCACCTATCTAACCTTTCAGTTTTACAGCTGGATCATGGTCAAATGGGGCTCTAGACAGGCCAATGGATTTGGGTCCTCCAAACACACCAGTACCCTATTACATGGCTGTGGCTCCCCAATTACCATAAACACAGTTCAGAACTGTCAGTATGCATTCTGCTTTTTTCTTTACTTTTACAATTATCACAGAGATTTGGATTTAATTTAAAGCTTTTATTTTAAATTATACAGCAAAAACACTGACAACCATTTGCTAAACAAAACAAAATCCTATCATATTGAAAACATACTTAGCATGTGAAACAGTAAATTTTTCTTCTGTTGATACAATTATTACAATGTACCCACACCCCATTAAACAATGAGAGACATGCAGGTTTTCACAACAACCCATTAAACAACAAGACACATGCTGGGATTCATAACAACCCATTAAACAACAAGAAACATATGGGGATTCATAGCAACCCATTAAATAACTATACACATACTAGTATTTATAGCAAATCATTAAATGACAAGAGATATACTGGGACTCATAACAACCCATTATACTACAAGAGACATGCTGGGATTCATAACAACCCATTAAAGTACAAGAGACATACTGAGATTCATAGCAACCCATTAAATAACTATAGGCATACTGGGATTTACAACAACCCATTAAACTACTAGAGACACGATGGGATTCATAACAACCCATCAAACAACAAGAAATATGCTGGGATTCATAACAACCCATTGAACAGCAAAAGACATGCTGGGAATCATAACAAGAGACATGCTGGGAATCATAACAACCCATTAAACAGCAAGAGACCTGCTGGGAATCATAACAACCCATTAAACTACTAGAGGCATGCTGGGATTTATCTTACTTTTTAAAATTCGCCTACAACTCATTAAACTAAAAGAGAAATTCTGGGATTCATAGCAACCCATTAAACTACTAGAGACATGCTGGGATTTATAACAACCCATTAAACTACAAGAGACGTACTGGGATTCATAACAACTCATTAAACTACTAGAGACAAGCTGGGATTCATAACAAGACATTAAACTACAAGAGACCTGCTGGGATTCATAACAACCCATTAAACTACTAGAGACATGCTGGGATTTATAGCAACTCATTAAACTATACAAGGCATACTGGGATTCATAACAACTCATTAAACTACAAGAGACCTGCTGGGATTCATAACAACCCATTAAACTACTAGAGCCATGCTGGGATTTATCTCACTTTTTAAAATTTGCCTACAACCCATTAATCTAAAAGAGAAATTCTGGGATTCATAGCAACCCATTAAACTACTAGAGACATGCTGGGATTTATAACAACCCATTAAATAACAAAATACATACTGGGATTCATAGCAACCCATTAAACTACTAGTGACATGCTAGGCTTCATAGCAACCATTAAATTACTAGAGACATTCTGGGATTCATAACAACCCATTAAACTACAAGAGACATACTGGGATTCATAACAAGTCATTAAATTACTACAGACATGCTGGGATTCATAACAACCCATTAAATAACAAGAGACCTGCTGGGATTCATAGCAACCCATTAAACAGCAAGAGACATGCTGGGATTCTTAACAACCTGTTAAACTACAAGGAGCATGCTGGGATTCATAACAACTCATTAAACAACAAGAGGCATAGACTTAGGGACATACATAGATAGTAATTTAGCATTTGACCATCATGTGTCTACAGTGGTGAGAAAAGCATTCTATATAGGCTTGTTGTTATGGTGCTATGCTATATGGACTTGTTGTGCATGTACTGTAAACAACGATGGCTTGGCCACTATCCTGGATGTGGTTCTTCTGAATCCCCAAGTATTTATGCAAGTCTGTATCTTCTACATGCTTTGCTAGTGAATGGTCTATATTTCAGGCAGGAATTCTCAGAATTGCCATTTCCAACCATTGTGTATAAGACTTCTTCCTGTTTAATGTTTCCTTGCCAACTTCCCAAGGGGTTGTTTTTCTTGTTTTTCGCAAATGTGTTTCATAGAAAAGTAATGAAGTGTACAAATGATGCCCTCTATAGTCAATCAGGTACAGATGGACTACACAGTAATCTATTACAAACAGCAGTTTAAATATCACTACTACCGCACACTAATATATTCTTAAGCTCTCACAAATCTCATGCTCAGTACCCAGGGTTTGTAAATAGGGCCACAAATCTCATGCTCAGTACCCAGGGTTTGTAAATAGGGCCACAAATCTCATGCTCAGTGCCCAGGGTTTGTAAATAGGGCCACAAATCTCATGCTCAGTACCCAGGGTTTGTAAATAGGGCCACAAATCTCATGCTCAGTACCCAGGGTTTGTAAATAGGGCCACAAATCTCATGCTCAGTACCCAGGGTTTGTAAATAGGGCCACAAAGCTCATGCTCAGTACCCAGGGTTTGTAAATAGGGCTACAAATCTCATGCTCAGTACCCAGGGTTTGTAAATAGGGCCACAAATCTCATGCTCAGTACCCACGGTTTGTAAATAGGGCCACAAATCTCATGCTCAGTACCCAGGGTTTGTAAATAGGGCCACAAGTCTCATGCTCAGTATCCAGGGTTTGTAAATAGGGCTTTGCCATTCTTGTGTCAAAATAAGATGATCTCAAGCAAATTGCAAGATATGTCAAAAGTTTTTTAATAGTTCCATATGTTATAGCTTGAAATGAAGGAATTGCTTTGTAATTTCTGAATATCTCTGTGTTGTAACTGTCATTGTGCCCAAGTCTTTGCTGAAATGGGTTCAAGGACTAGCCCACTTATAGCTAGAAAACAAATAAAAACAAACATGCATGGACAAAAATAAATGAATTAATCAATAGAGAGAGAGAGAAATAAATAGATGCGGAAAAATGAATTGAAAATGTTTAGCTTGTGTTTCTTCTTTGTAAACTGGCTAAAACCAGTATAACACTGTATATAACACTATATAACATTTATATATATAAATATATATATATATATATATATATATATATATATATATATATATATGTGTGTGTGTGTGTGTGTGTTTATGACACTGTATAACATTGTATTGCTACTTAATGCATTGTAATAATACTGTAACATTGCTGTTTAATGCTAATTTATAATGAAAATTGTATATGTTGGAGCTTTTCTCCCGGGGCCTCTGCTGAAAAAGGGCTCTTCAGCTCACTCGGACAAGCCTGGTCAACAAATGTAAAATAAAATAAATAAATAAATAATAAATAAATATCGTGCAACCTATAAACAAAGTATGGCATCAAAGTCCAAGGAAATCATTGCTGCACTGTATTCAGCATTCATCAGACCTATCATTGAGTACAATGCCCCCTTTGGTATGCAACTAACCAAGAATATCCAACAACTACTCTTCTGTCTCCTCCTATTTTCCACACACTTAGCTCTTAGGCTATGGAACTACTCTATTTTCAGACATATATCTTTCATCATCATCAAAAACAAAACAAAAAAAAAAACTATTTCTTGAGATGTTGATATGTATGTAAGTTTTTATCTCTATTACAACTCTCTGTACGTTCTGATTTTTATTGTTATCGTGTCTATATTGTACTATGTATTATGTTTAACATTTGTAACCTTACTTATTGTACCAGGTTTTTACATTATTCTTTAACAATTTAAATTTTATTTGGGAGCTCTCTCACGAGTCTCCGCTGAAGATGGTATACTTGCCCAGTCAGACACTACCCGGTTATCAAATGTAAATAAATAAATAAATAAAACATTTATTTATTTTCATACATACATATGCAGTTTCATATATGATTAACAGTGAGTGGCAATCATCTTTATAAATGTATTTTATTTTATTTATTTTACATTTGTTTACCGGGATGGTCTGACTGGGACACTGCCCATTTTCAGTGGTGGTCTGGGGAGAAAAGGTCCAGTCTAAGCCTACATACAAATTATCACAACAAGTAATAGAAATTATAAACACAATTGACAAAAAAAATGAGTGTTAACACATTTACAGGATTAAAATGTAAAAACAAAAATATATACATAGTATCAAAATAGAACAAGACTTTAAACAGTTGCATACAGACAAATATATGGTTGAATTTATATAAGTGGAGGACCATAACATTAGTTAGAAAATTAAGCATAGAGAATCACTTAGGCAGAGTAGTGCATAGTTGGTAATACTTCCATGGGCAGAGTTGCAGCTACGAATGTAACTACTTATAGAAGGGATATGTTAACAGAGTTAGTATGTACAGCCAAATTGTACAAGTAGTGCTAAGTTAATAATTAACCTGAGTGTTACATTTGCAAAGCCAGGATTCAGATAAGTGTCTTTTGAGAGATATTTTGAAATTATTAAGATTGCTTATGGATCTAATACGATGTGGAAGGGTATTCCAGTTTTTGGCAACAAAGTTAAAGAGAGTTGCCTGCTGTATTGGATACTTTGTTACTTGGAGTAAGTCTTTGTTAGATGATCGAAGAGTAATAATGTTAGAGTAGGGTTGTAGAAGACTTTTTATGGAAGGCACATTGTCAGGAGTGTGCATTATTTTGTGTGCCATTATTAACTGGTTACAGTTCATAATATGAGGTAGTTCCAACCACGAATGATTTTTTAGGCATTGACAGTGATGGGTCGAACATGTGATAAATGTAAATACTATAGCCTTGGAGTGAATAATTTGTGGAAATGCCACAAATGTCGTAATGGTATATTTGCATATATTTAATATACAACTGCAGGAATACTTATCTTTTATTACTTAATTACAATAGGGCTGTCAAGATATAAAATTGCATCAACTGCAAATCCATAAACAAATATTCGGAAGTTTTTATATTTATTTCTTTAATTTACATATTTATTCTGAATGGCAATCAGCAATGATTTGGAGTGCAGATTGAATATGCACTGGGACAAATGAAATACTCCATTCTTTTTGTCAAAATGTTTACCATTTTTGGACAGAATCCATTTACAAAACAGTAAAAACTCTGTTTTGACTAAATAAATGGTTAAAGAAATGCATTGGCTATATAACGTTGAGAAGAAGAGGAACTTTCATTCTCTCAGATGCTCCTGCAACAGCTGCTGTTACAGACCATGCCTGACGTTTTGTGTGAATCTTTCTTTTATAACAAATATTAGTGTTAAATAATTGCTTTGTATTTATCTTAGTGGTACATAACCTGAATGATAAAGGAATATAGTTTACGATATTGTTAATTAACCTGCTAGTTAAAACAGTTGCTAAATGTTTTTATGTCTAAATTTATAAATGCAATACAAGGCATACTACAAGTGTTGACATGCTATTAGCTCGAGAATCACTTGCTTGGTGCCACTTTCTCGAAAAGGCAAGTGCTCTAACGTAATCTTTTTCAATTATGCAGCCTTCCTGACATGCAACCCTATTAAACTGTACAGCCCTACCTGAGTCCAGAATCTAATCCTAAAACTCAAATCCAGTTCCTAGGCTGATTCCTTGTTCTCAGATCCTAAAACTGCACTCCATATCCCTAAAACTGAATCCACTATTGCTCCCTGAAACTAAACGTCCACCCCCACTCCTAAACCTGATTTTCCCATTACTCCCTAAACCGTATTGATCCATAACCCAAAAGCTCCTTTTCCACTCTCTAATCCTAAAATGAACTTCCTACCCCCTTCACCTAAATCCCCTTCCCAATTACTGCCTACATCTGCAGTGCCACCCTTCTGACTTAGGATTTGTCATGGGTGGGGAGGGCGGTAACAAAAAGCGGAAGAAGAGAGCTGCCTTTTCATCCCTACAACGGACACACATTTTTTTTCTAGTGGCTGATGCTTCTCCAGTCCATCTCACCATCTCTTGGTACAAATGTAGTCGTTCCGGCAATTACCAAGCCAAGTTAATAGCCGAGGATGTGCTAATCTAGAAAGTACTGCTTTCTGTTACTTTCTGGTACAGAAGTTGGAACTAGTTCAGGTAATCCAACGGTATTTGCATGAGTAACTCCCCTTGTGTACCTGGATGTGGATGTACTGCCATTTATTCACATTAAATATAATCTCCTGAAAAAGTGTCTCAGAAGTAAGTTGTGTCGTTATTGTACTACTTTAACAATGAGCAGTTACAAAGCAAATGAAATGCAATTTGTTGTCATCTCCACATCTCCATAGAAAACTTAATGCAAAGTGATGAAATAATCATAATTCTTTTGAAAATACCAAATTCAACAGTGTTCTGACTCAAGTCAGAATCTGACAAGGAACATGAGGTGTACTTGTTTTGGTGCAAATAAATGTTGCTAATTTCTCTGTTGAAACAATTTATGCTCACTGCAAGGTGTTTTTCCTTAGTGAGTGTTCAAATATTATGAAAAATGAACTAGTAATGATATTTGTTTGTGTACGTTTACTAAACCTGCCTTTTATACAAATGTACAATTGCATTTTGAGCCAAGAAGGCAAATTTCACACATGTAAATATTTGAAAGAACTCTATTACATTTTACTTCAGTTTTGATTCAAACTCATTCAGTTTAATTGTGTTGCTTTGACTTTAAGGTCTCTCTGCTTTCTAGAAAAAAATTCTTGTCACATCCTGTAGACAACATATGAAAGCTACCAGTACACTAAGCTATATAAAAAAGTGCATGCTTAATAAAATGTGTCACCACAACAGAATTTGTACTCTTTTTTTATTCATAATACATTTTTTAAAATTCATATTGAAGTAAAATGTTGCTATAATGTATGCGCTGCTATACCTACTTCATACCCTCAAGCATGATTTCATAATTTCAGAAATGCAGAGTGCCTGAAACATAAAAGAATTATTCTTCTGGCCTTGAAAAAGCAAGGAAACCAATGTGAAAACAAATCCAGTTATCATCACAATGCAATGTTCATAACATATGGACCCTTTAAACCCATGTCATGAATATAAAATGTCAGTGTAAAATTATCTTTACTATAAGTCTATTTATGAAAAGAAATGTTTTATTTAAAAACTGAATTGAAGAAAAACATTCATGGAATGCATTGCAGTGATGTCTCCTTTTGAACAGACACACAAACACCCACACACACAAAATACTTAAAGTGCAAAAAAGGCAGATTGTGAAAGTCGTGAGGAAAGGGGTGCTGAAAATTTTAAATTCTAAGCATTGTTTCCACATTTTGAATGCAAATGTTTTCTTTTTACAGCCAATTTGCTAGTCACTTTAATATTTGCTGTATTAAAGTTTAATATTCTGTTACCTTGAGCCTTGCATGTCTAGAGACGAGAGAGGTATAAGGGCTAACGTGCGATTATGTGTCTGGATTGATACTACAAAAAGCATGTTTCCCTTTTTAGGTTTGCTTTATAAATCACACTCGAGGGTCATGAAGCTACTTATCTGGTTGCTGTGTCCTGGAAACATTGTTTTTAACATAATGTTATCCACAGAGATTCTCTGCCATATCAGATTCCATAATGTTTCTGACTCATTGCTGCTGAAAATTCCTTGCGATGCATCCTAATTTGTTCTGTAATGACTCATTTATTATTTCACCATCACCATCTGGTACAACATCCACAGTACCCCCACTACTGCATATACATCTGCTGGTCATACCCCTTATTCATTCTGCCCTCAATTGTCTAGTGTAGGGTGGCAGGTTGGTATAATGGTTAAGAGGTTTACCTTACAGACACAATATGCAGGGTTTGTTTCTCAAATTGGGTAATTTACTATGCTTAAAATGGCCCACAAGGGCAGTTAGCCTAGTACTAATCTATGAACCAATGAATTGTAGACCCTTAAACTTCTCCACTTGCTTTGAAATGCATTACTTACAGTGAGCAAACCACTCTTGTCAGTGACAGAACAATGATTTCTGATTTAGAGATATTGTTTTGTTACCAAAGAATCAGAAACAATGAACATGTGTCCATGCAGCTGAAAAGAAAAAACAGGAATCAAACAGTAGAAGGCTCATATAGTTTCTGACCCTCCGGACTATGCCCATGTAAGATAAAACAGTCCACTCCACATAAATAAAGCAAGCAAGAATCTTTGATAAAAAGGTTACAAGCTTTCATCCCTTCTAATCAGTTGGGACTTCATCAGAGCCAAGATGAGTATTCAGCCAGCTTATATAATCAAAAGTCATGTGACAAGAAACATGTGACAAGGAGCATCATACGACAAGAACCATCATGTGACAGTATTACAATCTTAAGTGAAAAGTTCTAAAATACAAACAAGTTCTAAAATAAACTGATGAGCTCTTCTAAAAGCTCATAAGTACATTTAAAAAGTAAAGTAATGAAAAAATATGCAAAATCATTTAAAATGTAATAGAAAAATATACTGAAAATAATACTATTATAATTTCCTAGCTCTTAACTTTAAAAAAGGTACCAATTAAATGTGATCATTCAGGCCTGGGGTGAGGGGTGGGAGTTTGAAGCATTTAACTTTAATTGCCAAAATAATTCCCTATTCTCCAGGAAGGTTTACCAGTCACATCCCCTGTTGTGAGAGACTACCTCAAGAATATCAAAAAGGAATTTGTTGTAACTAGTAAATGACAGTGCGTGTAGTTATAAAGCGAACTATTATGATTTCTCTTGGGAATGTTGTAATAATGCTTATAGATGCATTTGTGAAGGCATCTTTCTGTTTTGCAAACATAAAAATTATTACAACCAGAGCAGATGGCAATGTAATCTATTACTTTTGTGTAACTGTTACTTTTTACTAATTTCACTTTTTGGTCCCTACACAAACAAGTTTTTCCCTCAAAAATGATGGGACATCGGTTGCAAGCTCCACATTTATATGTGCTTGTTTTGAAACTTTTCCCAGCTACTTCACAATTCATGATTATCAGGCATATTGGGATCTATATCATGTTATCGAAAAATCAAAATGTCGAACGGCACAACAGCAAAAGTGCCAAAATGTCGGAGGTATGTTTTTGAGATCGCAGTACAGTGAAGATTGGAATATTTGCCCTTTCCTCACTGTAGTGCAATCTTGGAGTTGAAATATATATTTAGTGTGGGGTGTGGGGGGGTGCAGCCCCCCACAATACTGAATTCAAGTTTTGGCATTTTCGCTCTTGTGAGCGTTCAACATTTTGCGTCTTCGATGTTATAATATAGACATGGCATATTGTATATAAAAGACACCTAAAAGGGCAAGAGCATGTAAAAAGATGCAGCACAAACACTCACAGACTAGATGCTGACATCAACTGCACAAACACTCACAGACTAGATGCTGACATCAGCTGTGTCTGGGATATCTTGTCTGTGCAAGTCACGAACATGAGGGTAACATGACACACGCTTGATTGACTCAATTCCACAATTGAAATTATTCCATTCAAGACAAAACTGTGAAATTAACTCTCACTTACAGAATGTAGGATGAAATGACATGCGGCAGTTGTTCCAGGATTACGTAGTGTTATACTTCTTCCCGCAGTGCATTCTGGGATACATTAACATAAGCCCTCTCAAGGACCTGAATGTTGTTCTATGGCTACATGGACATGTATTTACAGATAACAATAATCTCTAATGTGGCACCCTTATAGACGGGCATGGTAGCAGTTAAAAATGGTGCAGCTTGAATTCAGATGCGACTCCTCTACTACAAATCCAATTGTTGCTTTTTCTATACCACTGTTAGCCTACCTTCAATAATTCTAAACTGAGATTTTCCCTCCAGTGACAGCATGGCTAGTGCCAATTCCTTATTAACCTGATTTGTATCCCTTTTAGGCCTTCCAGTCTCCACCCAGACAATAAGACTGATCTCAACCTGGCCCATCCATTTCTCCCAATTTACAGCATCTAATGATGCCCGGCAAGGTATTCAAAAGCCAATGTCCTTCACTTTCTTCTAAGGAAAAGCCAAGATTTGTTTCCCTTAGCCTAAGCCCTTACTCCTACCATGGTTGCATACTTCTCCACATCTGACATGTACAGCTAAAATGCCATGCAATATAACAGATGCAATGAAATCATTTACTAAAATTATTAATAAAAAAGTCCCACAACTCTGCCACAAATCCCAATTATCCTCTACAGAGATTATGTGGTAGTTTTCAGGGATGGCATCCGCCATCTAAAATTAAATCTGAACTTGAAAAGGAACTTTTTTTTTTTTAAAACAAATTTATTGTTTTTAACATGCAAAATAAATATCATAACAATTTTATACAAGTAATTAAAATAGAAATGGTTATAACATTCAATAAAATAATCAAAGTATTTACAAAGACATCCACTACAAATCAAATCAATTAGTTAAACTAAAAAAACATGCTATTGAAGCTAAGACTTTTTTAACAGATTTTGTAAAGTATCCCATATAATATAATAAGATGTTTTTCTAGTAGTTCTTGATTTTATTGTCATCAATTCCATATGACACACTTCAGTCATAACATTTTTAAATTCATTAAACGAAGGAGGAGTATCTGAAATCCAATTTCTAGTTATTATTTTTCTAGCCACTGCTAGAATAGACCATAACAAGGGAAGCTTAACTTTTTTAACACTTTTAGGAACAGGAGTGTTGAATAATATAAGTGATTTAGAAATAATGAAATTATCTGTAAAAAGAGCCTGCAAAAAATCATTGATTAACTTCCAATATTCCTTCAATTTTATACAGTCATAAAACATATGTGCCCAATCAGCATTAATTTCTACATTACATCTTTTACATAGATTGTCTTTATTATTTATTTTATACATCATCAAAGGTGTATAGAAGGATCTATGTAAAAATTTCCAAGTAAAAAGTCTCCAAATAATGGAAGAAGTAGTTTTATAAGCAGATTCCAATATATATTGTTTATCTTGTTGGTTTGGTGATTCACCATTAATGGAAGTGAAATAATTCCAATAGGTATCTACACTGTAATAAGTTTCTTCTCTGATAATTTTATGTATGTATGAAAGCTTACCTTTATCAGAAACTTTATGTTGTAAATTTAATATCAAGTAATCAATCAGTATTGGAATAGATTTTTTAACTGTTATAGACATTAAATCAATGTTATTAATAAGATGTTGTCTAAAGGTCTGAACTTCTAACCAACAAGTTTCTCTCAGATCAAATTCTTGTTTTAAGAAGTCTAAATTTTTTACTTTATTATCAGATAGCAACTGATACCAGTACTTTAGATAATTTTCTGTGACTAAAAGAGTTCTTTCAGAAGTGGTTGACAAAAACATACCTTGTGTATACATTATAGGGAATAGAATAAAATTCCATTCCTTATACTTAGGATGCATGAATATGAAATTACGATAACTAATAATAATGTTTAATGGGTAACTAACTATATATTTTGGTGCAATAGGTGAAGTACAAAATTCTTTTAGTAACCATAACATGGGGTTATTTACAATAATATTTTTATGTGTTAATGAGATTTTCATGAAGTGAATGCTAATTAGTTCCCAGTAATCTTTCCATTTTGCAACGTATGACTGATCTATTAACAAAGTAATAACTTTTATAATAGAGGAGATAGTATATAAATTAAAGTCTGGAAAAGAAATGCCCCCTTGAGACCAGCTATTAGTATGTTTCTTTAATGCAATCTTAGGTCTATTAGGTGCCCATAAGAAATTTAACATTAGTGAATTCAATTTCTTGATAATTATTTTTGTAAGTGGGAGTATTATTGATTGTATTAAGTATAATATCTTAGGGAATATTATCATTTTAATAATTGTAAGTCTCTCTTCCATAGTAAAAAACATATTATTCCAGCTATTGAAAAGATTTTGTATATTAAGAAGACAGGTACTATAATTATTATGCATAATAGATTTGATATCTTTAGTTAATATTATACCTAAGTATGTTATCTGACCTGAGTTGGGTATATATTTACTAAAATCACTAATGAGGATATTTTTTCGTGCATATATAGGTAATATTTTGTTTTTTTCTTCATTGAATATTAAACCAGAAATATTTTTAAAATTCATAATTTTATCAAATAAGGACTGCATAGAAGAATTAGAACATCATCTGCAAAAAGTAGAATTTTAGATATTGTATTTTCATCTATATCAAATCCTTCTTATGCAGTAATGTTTCTGATCAAATTAGCCCAAGGCTCCATTATTAAAGTAAATAATAATGGAGAGAGTGGACACCCTTGTTTTGTACCTTTTAAAATGGGTATTTTTTGTGAGACATATGTTCCTATCTTAATGTAAGCCAGTGCTCCTTTATATAGATGTTCAATTAGATTTACAAATGCATCTAAAAAGTTTGTGCACTTCAGTAAGATAAACAAGTAGTCCCAACTTACTGAATCAAATGCTGAACTTATGTTGAGACTAATAAGTGTTAAATCTTTCTTTTTCCTATTTGCAAAATCAATTAATGTTAGAGTTCTCCTTATATTATCAAAAGTATTTCTATTTACAATGAAGCCTGTCTGGTCTATATCTATAATGCCTGGGATGATTGTCTTTAGTCTATCAGCAAAGATATTCATAAACATTTTATAGTCAACATTAAGTAATGAGATAGGTCTATATGAAGTGCATCTAGTTGGATCTTTATTGGGTTTTAAAATTGGCGAAATAAATGTGTATTGCCAAGATGGGGGAGTTGTTAACTCATTTTGGGCCAAAATAAAAACCTTATGTATTAATAAGTATGTACTTTTAGAAAGAATTTTATAGATCTCTGGTATAATACCATCATTACCTGGTGCTTTGTTTGATTTAAGCTTATTTATTTGTGTAACAACCTCTGTATATGAAATATTTTTATCTAATAGTTTAGTCTGTTGTTTATTAAGTTTTTTGTTCATGTTTGTAGTTATAAATTTCTTTATTTTATCTTTAGGCTCCATGTTAATGTTATTATGATTAATTTTGTGAAAGTGATTTCTAAATTCATCTAATATTTCTGGTAGACTAGAAACATTCTTCTTTTTCCTTGAAGAGAAAATTTCTTTGATATGATTTTGCTTATTCAACCTTTTTGTTTTATTTTTAAGTCTATGTAAGTATTTGGGACTTATTGAGTAAGACAGAAACTTGTATTTCTCTAATGTTATTTTAACTTTATGAGTTAAAATTTCTTTGTATTTCTCATTTAGTTTGTTTATTTCTTCAATGACTTTTTTGTCCATAATATTTTCTTTATTATTGTGTCTATAAGAGTCTAATTTACTTTGAATATCTAATAATACCTTATCCCAAGATTTCCTTTTATTATTATACCATCTGATACTTTGTCCATATAGGTATGATTTTAAAGCATCCCATACATAAACAATGGAGACTTCAGGAGTATTATTTATGTCTAAGAAATGTTGCACTTCTGAAAGTATATAATCTTTATAGTCTTTTAGTTGAGTTAAGTATGCTGGTATCCTTTTGATCTGAACATTGTAAGTACTTTTTATCATAAACTCAAAGACAATTGAATTATGATCTGATATAGGACACAAAATGATTTTAGAATTAATTAAGTCTGTTACCATCTGGTTAGAAATAAAGACTCTATCTATTTTTGAATAAGTTTTATATCTGTTAGAAAAAAAAGTGTATGGTAATGATTTTGAGTTTATCTGGTTATTAATATCATTCAAATGATATAAATTAACAAAATCCTTTAAATGTTTTGCATTAGATGTAATTTTCCTTTTTCCTATAGTAGTAGTATCTTTTTCATGTAGGATGCAATTAAAGTCACCTGCTAAAATAATATCTCCTATAGAGAATGATATGATCTTATTAAGATGGTATTTCACTGTATTAATACCAACTCCTGGTATCCAATATACATTGATTAATGTATATGTCTTTCCATTAATTTGTATTGTAACCATACAAAACATTCCTTTATCATATTCATAAGACTTAATAGTTTTAGGTATGGGCATACTTTTATTCCATAAAATAGCCACTCCTCTTTTTTTCTGAGTGTGTTCTGAACTAACTAAGACTGTATATTTATTAGTGGCTAATTTATCAATATCCTTTTTCAGGAGATGTGTTTCTTGAAGGAATACTAAGTTGGCCTTATGTAAATTAATGTATCTCATTAAACTTGCCCTTTTACATGGGTTATTCAGTCCATTAATATTTAAAGAAATTCCTTTTAGAGAAGTCATTTGGCATTATTTAAACATATAAAACTTATAATCAGAATAACAATTAACAAAATAAGTGATATTATACCTCCTCCTTTATGTGTACCTTTAAATATAGCTGTATTTATTGAAACTCTTATGGGATTTTGAATAAGCTTCATTTTTGCTTGTAGTGACAATGAGTTTATAAAATGTATTGTGGATGTCAGGACTATATACAAACAACAATAAACAGATGAAAATAATATAAGGATTAAACCTTGCACCCAGCCTGGAGTTAAAAACTCCAACTTTGAGTAGCACATACCACTCAAGTTATCCCCCTACCCTAAGCAGCAGTACCTCAGCTGCCATCTTATCAATTTAATACTGGTTATTATTAACTAAAGTTAACCTCTTTTAATTAGATTATCTAGTAAGACAAAGCTAAACATTTGATAAATCAGCATCATATAAACAAATAGGAACATTTAGAAACAATTCATACTGCTATGTACATCTATTTAGTATAACACATTTATAATCAAAATAGCATTCAAATAAACTTGATAATGGGAACCGAGAAGAGAGAGAAAAAGAAAAGAAGAGAGAGAGAGAGAAGAGAAAAAAAAAAGGGGGCATATCTACATATTAATTTATTCAAAGTTTGTAAAAATAAGTTCTTATGTTCATTTAGAGTCAATAACTTAGGCTATTATGGTTCAGACATTACATATATTAGGATATTCCTATTTACTGTCATAGAAATGCAGTTAACAGCTTTTAAAAAACTTTAAATTACTTGCATCAAAGCTTTCTTCTCATACTTATTATTGCCAGTTAAATAAAATATTTATGTTCATAAATATGGTTACAAATCATACTGCATAGCTATGTAAATTCCCAGATATGCTCAAATCATTGTGAAGAAAGCCATCTGTATTTTATATATCTGAACTTCTGCTTTAAAATAAGTCACATGACAATTTCTTCTAAGATAAAATCATAATGATATTTATGCTTGTCAGCTAGATAAGTCAAATGAATTATAATATTATATATGTTTAAATCATAAGTATTTACATACATTAATATGTTGCAGTCATGTAAGCTTTCAAAAACATATGTATATATGTTTTACTTTCTATGCCTTCTAAAATATCTCACTTGCTTACTATGGCATGCTGAATCATTTAAAATCATTATAACTTTCATATTTTATAAATTATATCATAAATAAGTAAGCAGTTATAAAAAAATAACTCACATTTAAATGTAATAGAGTTTGTTTTTCATTGCAAAGTCGCATTTGCAGCAGTTCTACTTCCTGGAAGAGTGTTCTTCTTGAATCTGCGATGTGTCAGTGTGAAATCAGGGGTCAAAGTTCAAAATGACTGCATTCAGCTTCTCTGTGTGTATTCTGAGTGTTGAAGCTTTTAAAACAACTCGAGGACACTATTCATGAGGTAACCCACATCCCAAGTTGTCTCCCTTAACATTCTGGCGGGAATTTTAATAAATGCAGTGACTGACATTCATTTAGCAATACAAATGAAACTAAACAGAGTAAAACCTTCGCGAAGTATTTTACAAGTTATTACAGTCTCTATGACAGTGAAACTAAGCCTACAGTTATTAACATATAATACAACTAATTTTTTATGCCCCAGTTCATTTTTTTATACAAATCTTATTATATACATGTATCAGTATTATCAAAAGCATGCAAATGTACTTATATGAAAGAAAAAGAGAGAGAGAAAAAAGAAAAGAAAGAGAGTAGAAAATAAAAAGAGAGAGAGAAGAAAGAGAAATGAAAAAAAAAGGAAACTATAAAGAGTATCTACAGTGAAATATTACATGCTGTTTATATTAATAAAGATAGATATGAAACATATTATTTACCACTATTTTAGTTCTAATTATTTGTAAATAAATCATGACAAATTATTTGTAATCATGTATAAGCAATAGAATCATGGTAAAATAATTAGCAACAGTATTTAAACAGCATATATATTTTTTAAAAAAACTAATAAGTTATTATTCCACTTTTCACATTTTTCATCATACATCTCTCCCGGCCCTCCTCCACCCCTCACTGAATGCATAGTTTAAAAAGAAAGCCATTATTTAAAACAAGAAGAGAGAAAAAGAATGTATCAAATTACTAACCTTGGGTCTCTTTATCACAAAGAGAAACAAGTTGATTGATGGCTTGTTATTTGTTCCTCAGAGATTTTGACTATTTATGAAACAAAAACAGTTCTTTGCACACAGAAAATAACTTTGATTAAATCTTTTAGAATATTTGTGGCTTTCTGGAGATGCAGTAACTGTATTTGAAGATATTAAAAGTGAAGGAGAAAGAGAGAGAGAAAAAAAAGAAAAAACATAGAACATGTCATTTGTTTTTTAGTCTTTTTTGCTTCTCTGAAGTCTTCCAAGAAGTTTCTGTTGCCATCCTCTTTAACGAAGGACTAGCCCATTCCATTTCTTCTAATTTATCCAAAATCTTATTTTTTTATATACAGCAAAGCAGAGTCTAAGTCTTCAAAAATTCTAGGGCCATCTGGCAGAACGATCTTTAGTTTGGCAGGAAACAGAAGGTAGGTTTTGAACTGTGCTTTCTTAAGCTCTCTTATTAATGGCAGAAAAACTTTTCTTTTAGTTATTACCAAGGAAGAATAGTCATTGTCAAAACGCACAGTTACCTCATTAATTTTAACAGGTGCTTTAGCCCATGCAGATCTAAGTACCATCTCCTTGTCATAAGATGATAGAAATCTTACTATAACTGATCTAGGATACTTTTTGTTAGAGTTAAAATTAGATATGGATCTTTGGGCTCTTTCAATACCAAAAGAAAATGCTTCTGACAAGTCTAAAGTTTTGGGAAGCCAAGTATTTAAAAAAGAAGTAATATTGTTACCTTCTATATTTTCTGGCAGTCCAAAAATCCTAATATTATTGCATATAGATCTATTTTCCAGGTAATCAAGTTTGGTTTGTAGATGTGTGTTCTGCTTCAGCAAAAACTCAATGTTAATTTCTTCTTCCTGGATTCTATTCTCCATGTCATTATCAGTCTCTTCTATGCCTGTAATCTGAGTCTTCTGTTGTTGCAAGTCTAGATGTAACAAATCTATTTGTTTTGTAGTTTTTTCTATGAAGTTATCAATTTTAGTATCCAGTTTGTCCATTTTGGTAGTAAGTTGCTGAATTGTAGATATCAAAGACTGAAGCTCTTTCTTGATGCTGGAATCCTGAGAATTTGTCTTACTGGAACTAATTTCAAACAGAGGAGCTGACAGAGAAATTTCCAAGGTGTTTTCTGACAGGAAAATTATTGAAATTTTCTTTCTTTTTTAGATATTATTCAAGAAACTGATATTCCAAACGTATTTAGAAAGAAAATTATTTCATAAATTAATTTTTAAAGTAATTATTTCCTGTCAGTGCAGTTAAGTTGGTGGAGCTGAAGAAATCTGCTGCTATCCTGTGTTCATCCTTGGCCACGCCCCAAAAAGGAACTTTTGACACTGAACAACTACAGAGCTGCTATCTCATACTAAACAAAAATGTCATGGTATTTGGTACCAAACATGAACTAAAATCTCTCAAAACCAATCTGCCGTATTTAATAATACTCTTACTATGCAAACAGCAGAGCAGTTCAAATACTCTAGGGAAGTTACTAGAAAGATCTCTAAACCTCCAATATCACAGTCAAAGTGCAAAGTCTAAAGTAAATCAACTTTTTTTCTATTCTACAAAGAAATTCTCAAATTCTAGCTCCAAATGCTTGATCAGTCATAAGTAATGTTTTGGTTTTACTTCAGTTAAAACATGGTCTTTTCCTCATAGTGTTTGTCTCAAAACAAAACTCTCTTGTATTCAGATAATTTTCAGATGACATGTTTAGGTTCACCCCTCTGTTCCCATTCAGAGAATACCAATGTGTCACAAACTCTAAGACTAAATGGCTACACATAGTATGTCTTCTATTAGATTCACAAATTTACAAACTACTAAACCAAGGCTCATTCCCCTTTATCCCCAATAGGCTTCATAATAAAGTTACCCTTCAACCTAAGATCCCTGATTGCAAAAGCCCACAATGTTCAATCCTCACTTGATAGACCCCACACATTCACATTTTCAGCTCCTAAAATATTGCAGTCCAACCCACGAGAACTAGAAAAAAAATATTAAAATAGTCAGAAAGTTTATTGTAAATGTTTTAAAGATTCCTGTATTAGTTGGTCTCTTTTTTCTTACCCATAAACTTCACAAAAGCTATTTAAAGACAGTACAGCACACTGATGGAAGACTTTAGAACACCAGCAGCATATGTGATTTCAGAAACATGCTGAAAGCACTCTGATTACTTAGCTATTCAGTGTAGGATAATTTTATCTGCGCTCATCTGATTCTAAAACACATGGTGTACACCCAATGCAACTTAAATGCATTAGACTGCAATGCCAGCTCTGTGTCTGAAATCCTTGGAGTACACTATACAGAGCTCAAGGAACAGAAGCAACTTCCACAGATTCTGATGAATTCCATAACAATACAGAAAACAAAAGAACATTAAATGCAACCTGCTGTTAATGAACTGCAACAAACTGCAGTGGTACAAACCATAAATGAGGCTGTGGGTCATAGAAGGCAGCCAGCTAGTGTCAGAGCAAGGCTGCTACTATACCAGTTGTCAGACCAGCAAATAATTGACAGGCACCATCTAAACAGACAACTGGTGCAGGCTGACTGCAAAATGTGTCCCCCACACATGTCAGTGTACCTTGCAAGGAAACCATATCCCCCATAAAACAAGTCTGTCTCAACCTGGGTGTACTTACAACTGGGAGATCCCAGCAACACATGGGGGAAGCTGTGGGAGTATCACAGCCAGCTGTCAGCCAGCCATATCCCCTCTCACCCCCTAAACAGCAGATCTTAATACCGGAAGATTGCCAAATTTCAGTAATAATAACAACACAGGTAAAAAACGCACTCTCCAAAGCTAAGAATACAACATCGATGGGACCAGATGACATCCCGGGCTGTGTACTACATGAACTACAAAATGAACTGGCACCTTAATAAGGTCATGTTTAATCATAGCCTCACCTCAGGCTTCATGCCCACTGAATGGCACACAGCTACAGTTATCCCACTCCACAAGGGGGGATCCACCTTGGATCCCAGGAACTATTGCCCCATTAGTCTGACGAGCCTGATCTGCAAGGCCATGCAAGGCCATGGAATGTATTATCATGGAACTTATAAACAAAGATATTGGCAACCTTCAAACACTGGACCCCACCCAGTTTGGGTTCATGAAGAGCCGATCTTGTCTCCTGAACCTGACTGACTTCTTCGAATCAGTCTTCAGAGCCGTGGATGAGGGTAAGGCAGTCCACACAGCCTATCTGGACCTCGCCAAGGCCTTTGACACCACCCCCCTCTCTGGAATCATAGATAAACTTACTAAGCTGGGCATTAATCCTTACGTCACTTGATGGGTTGCCAACTGACTTACTGACAGAACCCACACTGTAAAAGTAGCTGACTCTAAATCCAGCACCAGACAAGTGACAAGTGGAGTACCTCAGGGTTCAGTCCTGGGACCTCTCTTGTTTGGCATCTACTTCTCTGAAGTACAGGCCAACACTAAGTGACTCTGGCTAACAAAGTTTGCAGATGACTGCAAACTGGGAGCAATTATTGAATCCTCAAATGATGTGGATACTCTACAAAAGGGCCTTACAGAAACAGATGCTTGGTGCCAGAGCCATGGACTCAAGCTCAATGCCAAGAAATGTATAGTTATCCCCTTTGGGAAAAAACATGTATCTGTGAATTACCACATAGGTGGCAATACACTAAACACCGAAAGTCTGATAAAAGACTTAGGGACACAGGTGGACAGTGGTCTCACCTTCAATAACCACATCGTCACAACAGTTAAGAAATCCTTCTTTGTGGCACATCTCATCACTAAGGGTTTTTCATCCAGAAAAAAGGAGGTCATTGTCCCACTGTACTCATCCCTCATTAGACCCATTATAGAATACAATGCCCCATTTGGTATGTACCTCTCAAGACATCTGCAGCAACTGGAAAGGCCACAGAAATACGCAGATGCCCTATGCTGACCACCTTAAAAAACCCCAGCTATATTATGTCGCATATCATCTACTCAGAGGTGATCTCTGCTTAACATACAAGGCCATGTCAAACCCAGAGCTGTTGGACATGCTACACTTAAATAAATCCCAATCCCTCAGAGCTACATGCTCCAGGGATCTAAACCTTGTCATCACAATAAACAAAACATGCTGAAGGGATAGGTTCCTGACCCAGAGACTCCCCAGACTCTGGAATAGACTACCCATATATGTCAAGCAGAGTGCCTCCTTGGCCCTCTTCAAAAGGAACCTTGACAATTGGATGGGAGAAAGGAAATTCACCCCGGGGATCACGTCAGTCACCCTGCTAGACAGGGGTCCAGGGAAGTAAATGTGGGAAGAAATAGCCAGGGAATTGTTATGGCTAGGCTTGTTTAGATCCTAGAACCAATAGCCTAGTACCAACCTATGAACCTATGAACCATAGCACCAGGTAATACATAGACAAAGCACCAGGTATTGCATAGACATAGCACTAGTTCCTGCACCTGATGATGATGTATGTCCTATGATTGGGTAGAATGACATTAATGGAAGACAACAACAGGAGTAACAGCAATGACATGTACAAATGACATGTAACAGCATATCACTGACAGATTCCCAGTGTTGTAAGTTCATGTATTGTACTATGGATCCTGCAGTGAGAAAGTAAAGAGAAAACAACACAGTCATGAATGCAGGCAATCGAATACTGACCACATGACATGTACAACACACTAAAAGGGGCTGCAGATAGTGTGTTGGAAAAACAGTGACATTAACATCCTGTATCACAGGTCTGCTGCAAACTATAAACCTGTTGCAGTAACATACCTGGTCTGTCTGTACTTGTACCTTCATGGTTTGGGCCCCACCTGGATGTACCTATGGTGTACAATGTTAGGGAAATATCAATATGACAGTAAACAGTGCTGTGACATGAGGCTGAGGAAATAACAGGTAGTGGTCACAGTAACATTTTATTTATTTATTTATTATACATTTGTTTGCTGGGATAGTCTGGCTGGGTCAAAAAGAACCCATTTTCAGCAGAGGCTTGGAGGGAAAAGCTTCAGTTATAGACTGGAATTACATACTTTTATCAGCAGTATAGTATACAATAATTAAAGGTGCAAATAAGAAAAAAAAACAAAATACAAGTGGCACATACATTGAGATCGGATAGATGACTGAATATTTTTGCAAGTAAAAGGTAAACATAGTATTACAGTAAAACAGAAATACCAGTAATGTTGAGGCAGATGAACTGAAAATAAAAATAACAAATAATGCCACCAAAACACTCGTAGTACCACAAAACAATTGGAAAAACTTTAATACTATAAGACTTGGCGCTTTCACCCTCTAATCTCAGGGCTTCATCAGAGTACTAAAACAAACACATTAGGAAGTTCAATAGTAAAACAAAATCACATGATCTAAAACCATTAGCTAATTAAGCAATAACCCATGCCTGGGTGTGGGTAATGCTGGAATTACCCACAGTTGGTGTGGTTTGGTCATGAGGGCGAAGCCCGAGTGGCCAAAGAAACACAACCATGGGTAAATCCAGCATTAACCACACCTGGAAGTGGGTTATTGCTATTATACAATGACAATACTTAAGAAAAAAATACTTTTCTTAAATAATGGCATTGTATAATGCCTCCATGCTGCCCTTCCGCAGCTGTTCGGTATCCTGGAGCAGTTCTAATGTACTGCGCATGCATATGCTTATGCAGTACATCAGAGCTGTGTGTAGAGGAAGCAACAGAGAAAGATCTCAGTTGCTTTATTAAAGTTGTCTCGCTATGTTAAATGAGTTTAACATAGCGAGATATCTTTAAAGAAAGCAACAGAGAAAGGAATATTTCCGTTCCCTTTTTTAAAGCTGTCTCTCTATGTTAAACGAGTTTAACATAGTGAACCAGCTTTAAAAAAGGAATGGAGAAAGAAAGATCTCAGTTGCTTTTTTTAAGAAATCTCACTATGTTAAACTCGTTTAACATAGCGAGATTACAGCAATGGAGCGCTTCCGTTCTCCGTTGCTGCCTAACACAAAAAAAGTAAAGACTTATACTAATGGAAAAAGTTGGGTAACTGGACCTTTTTCGATCAGTATAAGTTGGATTTACAATGAGCACACTGACCAATCAGCGTGCATGTTTTGGAATATTAATGGAGGGTCATTGTTTTGGAATCCATGATATGGCACCCTTCCACTACTGTTATAATTCATAATTAGATAGAATGTCAGTATTAAACATTGTTAAAAATGGAAATAAAAATAAAAAATAAAAATGAAATTTAAAACTTCATATTATGTATACAAAGGTTAAATTTGCTTGGCTCTTAATTTTAACACTGAAGTTAATGAAATGGAATCATTAATGCCTGGATATACTGTGGCATTGGTTCTAATTTGCCATTCCATCTCAAGTTTTTCTAACCACAAATTCAAATCACCTTCCTTGATCTCTTACTCTGTCAATAACAAAAAATAGGAATTTTTTGAAGTTAGCACAATTGTCATCATGTATGTAGAAAGCCCTTTTTTATTATTATTTTTAATGTCTCTAGTGTGTTCTAACACCCTTTCCTTAAGTTTTCTTGTGGTTATATCCACATAAAAAATTCCTATTTTTTGTCATTGACAGAATAAGAGATCAAGGAAGGGGTGGTGATTTGAATTTGTGGTTAGAAAAACTTGAGATGGAATGGCAAATTAGAACCAATGCCACAGTATATCCAGGCATTAATGATTCCATTTCATTAACTTCAGTGTTAAAATTAAGAGCCAAGCAAATTTAACCTATGTATATATAATATGAAGTTTTAAATTTCATTTTTATTTTTTATTATTTTCATTTTTAACAATGTTTAATACTGACATTCTATCTAATTATGAATTATAACAGTAGTGGAAGGGTGCCATATCATGGATTCCAAAACAAACAATTTGATTAGCTAATGGTTTTAGATCATGTGATTTTGTGTTACTATTTAACTTCCTAATGTGTTTGTTTTAGTACTCTGATGAAGCCCTGAGATTATAGGGTGAAAACGCTAAGTCTTATAGCATTAAAGGTTTTCCAATTGTTTTGTGGTACTACGAGTGTTTTGGTGGCATTATTTGTTATTTTTATTTTCAGTACAGTGTTGTTTGCTCTGTTGGGCGTGTGGTCATATTTTATTATTAGTGTTGAGGCAGATGACTAATCATTTTTACAATTCAAACAGAAACATAGCAGGAGGTAAAACATTGTATGTGCAGTTGTGGGCACAAGTTATGCCTTGTGGGCCATTTTAAGCCTAGCCAGTTACCCCATGTGAGAATCAAACCCTGCACCTTGTGTCTGTAAGGTAAACATCTTAACCATTATGCCAACCTCCCTCAGCAAGGTGGGATTCAAATATTGGAGGGAATGGGAGGGAGAGAGTATGGGACATAGATAGCAAGAGGGAAGGAGAATTTTTGGGAGGGAGGGATAGTAAGAGAGGGAGGGAGAGAGAGAGAGGAGGAGTTATAAGCCTGGACAGGTGAGAAGCTTAGCACAATTGAGTGCATGGGCTCTGCCAGGAATTATACATGTGCTGTTTTAGTGAAGTTTTGAAAGCTACTGACTTAGAAGTACTTCTTATTGGTAGTGGGAGTGAATTACATGCTTTAGCAACATAGTGAGAGTATAGGCATTGTCCAGATGTTTTAGAGGGTTTGGAGATATTTATTTATTTATTTATTTATTTAATCAATCATCTGTTTATTGGGAAAATCCATCTGAGACAGAGCCCATTTTCAATAGATGCCCGGGGAGAAACACTCCAAATACATGTCTTTAGAATGTTAGAGGAAACCACAGCACCTGGAGAAAACCCACAAGATAGTGAGGAGTTTCTTATCTTCAGACCTAAGGGTTCTGTTTGGGTTCTAAGGTTTGAGGATGTTATTAAGAGTTGGACAAGTAAGGGGTTTGTAAACCATGTTGTGGAGTGTTAATAGCTGGATGTAGAGTAGGTGACTGGGGAATTCTAGCCAGTTTAGTTTTTGTAACACAGTGTTGTGTTCTAGTTTTTGAGTGGGTGGCAAATTTGGCCACTTTTTTGCAGCATTCTTCCATTATGGATCTAGTGGAGGTCTGTAAGTTGGTGAGTATAGATGCGCCATAGACAGGGAGGGTAGAAGAAAAGTTTTGGCAAAGGTAATTTTGCTAGAAGATTTTAGGAAGTGTTTGTTTCTTTAAAGAGTGCCATGTTTCTGGTGGGTTTTCTTTATATTTTGTTGAACATGTAGATCAACTTTAAATGATCATCTATGACAACACCTAGCAGTTTAATGTGGTGCACAATTTCAATAGTGGTATTGTCAATAGAATGGATTTTGAAATTGTGACAATAAATAGTGGGTTTTTTTTGGCTAAAAAAGAAACACTTTAGTAGTTTTTCTAGGGTTAAGAAATAGCTGACATTTAATGATTTAGTGATTTAGCCAGGATTCTATCCAAGAGAAAGTTTCTTGTGTAATAGTGAGCAGTTGAAGCAGTGTAGGGGAACTGCAGATAATTGTGGAATCATCTGCATACTGTACAAGTGTTCCACCAGAGGTGATGGTACATAGGTCATTTGTAAATATGTTGAAAAGTAGGGGCCCTAAGATAGATCCCTGCTAGACAGGGGTCCAGGGAAGTGAATACTGTGGGAAGAAATAGCCAGGGAATTGTTATGGCTAGGCTTGTATAGGCCATAGGGCCGATAGCCTAGTACCAACCTATGAACCTATGGTGGGTTGATAGAAAGGGGGAGATAGTGTTTGACCATTTTACCATTTATTTATGATCAAATCAGTAACTGTGGAACCATTTTAGGGTGGAGGGGGTTAGACCTAAGTTAGAGACCCTGTTCATGAGTAATAAATGTGCAATGGTGTCAAATGTCTTTGACAGGTCAGGAAACAGAGCAGATACAAAACAACCTGGATCTGTGGCTCTGTTTACTGATTCGCTGAAGGCTAGGAGGGCTGTTGTTGTGCTGTCTCCTGGAGGAAAACAATGTTGTGTGTTAGTAAGATGGTTGTCTTGCTGCAAGTATTTCATAAGTTGCTGATGAATACATTTTCCAAGTATTTTATAGAGGGAGAAAGTATGGCTATGGGTTGAAAGTTTGTAAGTTCAGTGGAGTTACCTCCTTCATGAATCGGGATGATATGGGACTGTTTCTAGATGTTAGGTACATTGGACTCAGTTATGAATCGATTGATCAGGATGCTGACTGGCTATGCTATGGAGTCAGATATGGATCAATTGATCAGTATGATGACTGTGTATGCTGTGGACTCAGATATGGATTGATTGATCAGGATGCTGACTGGGTATGTTATGGAGTCAGATATGGATTGATTGATCAGGATACTGACTGGGTATGCTATGGACACAGATATGGATCGATTGATCAGGATATTGACTGGGTATACTATGGAGTCAGATATGGATCGATTGATCAGGATGCTGACTGGGTATGCTATGGACACAGATATGGATCGATTGATCAGGATGCTGACTGAGTATGCTGTGGCCTCAGATATGGATTGATTGATCAGGATGCTGACTGGGTATGCTATGGCGTCAGATATGGATTGATTGATCAGGATGCTGACTGGGTATGCTATGGACTTAGATATGGATTGATTGATCAGGATGCTGACTGGGTATGCTATGGAGTCAGATATGGATCGATTGATCAGGATACTGACTGGGTATGCAATGGAGTCAGATATGGATCGATTGATCAGGATGCTGCCTTTTTATACTATGGACTCAGATATGGATTGATTGATCAGGATGCTGACTGGGTATGCTATGGAATCAGATATGGATTGATTGATCAGGATACTGACTGGGTATGCTATGGACTCAGATATGGATTGATTGATCAGGATGCTGACTGGGTATGTTATGGAGTCAGATATGGTTCGATTGATCAGGATGCTGACTGGGTATGCTATGGAGTCAGATATGGATCGACTGATCAGGATGCTGACTGGGTATGCTATGGATACAGATATGGATCGATTGATCAGGATGCTGACTGGGTATGCTATGGACTCAGATATGGATTGATTGATCAGGGTGCTGCCTGAGTATGCTATGGATTCAGATATGGATCGATTGATCAGGATGCTGACTGGGTATGCTATGGACTCAGATATGGATTGACTGATCAGGATGCTGACTGGGTATAATATGGAGTCAGCAGCTGATTTTAGGTATGCATGTGGGAGGTTATCAGCAGAGGTAGAGCATGGTTTAAGTTTGTGTAGTAGTTTTTTTATGAGGCTTGTGGGAATTGGTTGCAATGAAAAAGTGGTATGGTTCTTGGTTAGGGGCTTTTGTGCCATGAGGGTGGAGAGGGTCTGGGGCACAGCAAGGTGTGTTATTAAGGGAAGTTAATCAGGCCACAGGAAGGGGAAGTTAGAGAGGATGAAGGGCAAGTGTTGGGGGTTTGAGCTATGAGATCCGCTATGGATTTTATGAAGAAAACTGGCAGACATGGATGCATCGGAAAAAGTTTCAGAAAAGCACCACAGGTCTGTCCCAGTATTTCAGGCTAACAAACTCCCAGTTCACTTTCTTAATGTCTTATAGCTTTGTTTGCTACAAATCTTGTTCAGGCATTGAGGTTCATAAATAGAAAGACAGACCACTGTATAATGTGAGATGGAAGAGATGGGAAGGGAAAAGCCTAGTTATGGTATCCCAGTTAGTGTGCTCACCACTGACCTACATTCCTATAGACAAATGGAAATAATGTTTAATCTATGTTCCTGCTGACAATTTGAAATATTGTTTAGTGATGGGAGGGTAAAGGGTGAGACATACAATGTTAGGCTTTGAGGTGACTGTTCGCTTGAGGGATGATCCTGTTTTTTAAGTGGGATGTTGAAACCATCCAAACCAGGGGGGAACCACGTGCTTGGCTAGTAAAGAAAGAAAGTGGTGAGCATGTTATGACTAGGACACTAAGGGACTGTTACGCTCTCTGTTACATTAATTTAAAAATAATTTAAAACATAGTATGGAGGCACTCACCTGCATTTTCCTGGTGTTGTCCAGAAGTAGATGTACCTGTAAATATTAATGCAGACAGCATTACACATGTCAGTTGCACAGTTCTGTCTGTACTGCAGTTGTATGAATACATGTCATTACACTTATGTTCATTGCCACCACCCTGTGTGGATCTGTGTGCATGGTCACAGTTCTGTCTGTACTGCAGTTGTATGAATACATGTCATTACACTTATGTTCATTGCCACCACCCTGTGTGGATCTGTGTGCGTGGTCACAGTTCTGTCTGTACTGCAGTTGTATGAATACATGTCATTACACTTATGTTCATTGCCACCATCCTGTGTGGATCTGTGTGCATGGTCACAGTTCTGTCTGTACTGCAGTTGTATGAATACATGTCATTACACTTATGTTCATTGCCACCACCCTGTGTGGATCTGTGTGCATGGTCACAGTTCTGTCTGTACTGCAGTTGTATGAATACATGTCATTACACTTATGTTCATTGCCACCATCCTGTGTGGATCTGTGTGCATGGTCACAGTTCTGTCTGTACTGCAGTTGTATGAATACATGTCATTACACTTATGTTCATTGCCACCACCCTGTGTGGATCTGTGTGCATGGTCACAGTTCTGTCTGTACTGCAGTTGTATGAATACATGTCATTACACTTATGTTCATTGCCACCATCCTGTGTGGATCTGTGTGCATGGTCACAGTTCTGTCTGTACTGCAGTTGTATGAATACATGTCATTACACTTATGTTCATTGCCACCACCCTGTGTGGATCTGTGTGCATGGTCACAGTTCTGTCTGTACTGCAGTTGTATGAATACATGTCATTACACTTATGTTCATTGCCACCACCCTGTGTGGATCTGTGTGCATGGTCACAGTTCTGTCTGTACTGCAGTTGTATGAATACATGTCATTACACTTATGTTCATTGCCACCACCCTGTGTGGATCTGTGTGCATGGTCACAGTTCTGTCTGTACTGCAGTTGTATGAATACATGTCATTACACTTATGTTCATTGCCACCACCCTGTGTGGATCTGTGTGCATGTTCACAGTTCTGTCTGTACTGCAGTTGTATGAATACATGTCATTACACTTATGTTCATTGCCACCACCCTGTGTGGCTCTGTGTGCATGGTTCAAATCTACTGCTGTAAATCAAAAATGACAATACATGAATATGCATTCAACAACAAAATGCAATGATTTACTCTCTAGTTAGCCATGTCATGGAAAATAAGACATAAATGTTCAGCCTAACTGTCCTGCTTATATGTCACCTCATGATATGCATCTGTCCCCTCTCACTGTATGCAGGAAGCCAGAAATATTGTGATGTTATCGGGGGATCAATGGTGGTCCAACAGCAGTGGCATCCCTCAATCTCTCATATAGTCATAACCCGTTGGCTGCATGGAGGATCATGTCTGAGCAGCATCATCGGCAGGACTCACAAGAGCTGTGCTGACCTCTAACTGCACTAATCGTGTTGGTAATGTTGGTCCGCACTACATTTCTTCAAACTGTAGTCCCTGCACATCCAAGGTGTCTCCTTCCATGTTGTCACAGAGCATCTAGTATGATGTCATTTCCTTTGTGGAGACATTGTTGTCCCGAGGTCTGTTTATCTTCAGACAGATAGTGATGTGCACGTGATTATATTCCTGTGGGGTCCAGTTATGCAGATGATTATGTGGACAGCGTAGGTCTCCATAAAAAGTATGCATTCTTGTGCAATGCAAAAGTATATAAAACTGTAACAAATATTAATGTGATGTAAAAAGTAACAACAATGCCTGCATACATCACAGCTGTAAAATCAGGACAACTTGTGATATCTTTAGAGGCTTTCTGTGGATTAGAACACCTTACACCATACATTTGTTGAATGAATATCAAAGGACAAAAGCATGATGTCACAGGAGTCTGCATGCATTTTACATTATAATACTACAGTCCAAGGGCACCAGGATGATGTCACAGGAGTCTGCATGCATTTTACATTATAATACTACAGTCCAAGGGCACCAGGATGATGTCACAAGAGTCTGCATGCATTTTACATTATAATACTACAGTCCAAGGGCACCAGGATGATGTCACAGGAGTCTGCATGGATTTTACATTATAATACTACAGTCCAAGGACAACAGCATGATGTCACAGGAGTCTGCATGTATCCAAGGACAACAGCATGATGTCACAGGAGTCTGCATGTATCCAAGGACAACAGCATGATGTCACAGGAGTCTGCATTCATCGAAGGACAACAGCATGATGTCACAGGAGTCTGCATGCATTTTACATTATAATACTACAGTCTAAGGGCACCAGGATGATGTCACAGGAGTCTGCATGCATTTTACATTATAATACTACAGTCTAAGGGCACCAGGATGATGTCACAGGAGTCTGCATGCATTTTACATTATAATACTACAGTCTAAGGGCACCAGGATGATGTCACAGGAGTCTGCATGCATTTTACATTATAATACTACAGTCTAAGGACAACAACATGATTTCACAGGAGTCTGCATGTATCCAAGGGCAACAGCATGATATCACAGGAGTCTGCATGCATTTTACATTATAATACTACAGTCTAAGGGCACCAGGATGATGTCACAGGAGTCTGCATGCATTTTACATTATAATACTACAGTCTAAGGACAACAGCATGATTTCACAGGAGTCTGCATGTATCCAAGGGCAACAGCATGATATCACAGGAGTCTGCATGCATTTTACATTATAATACTACAGTCCAAGGACAACAGCATGATGTCACAGGAGTCTGCATGTGTCCAAGGACAACAGCATGATGTCACAGGAGTCTGCATGTATCCAAGGACAACAGCATGATGTCACAGAAGTCTGCATGCATCGAAGGACAACAGCATTATGTCACAGGAGTCAGTATGTATCCAAGGACAAATGCATGATGTCACAGGAGTCTGCATGTATCCAAGGACAACAGCATGATGTCACAGGAGTCTGCATGTATCCAAGGACAACAGCATGATGTCATAGGAGTCTGCATGCATTTTACATTATAATACTACAGTCCAAGGGCACCGGGATGATGTCACAGGAGTCTGCATGCATTTGACATTATAATACTACAGTCTAAGGACAACAGCATGATTTCACAGGAGTCTGCATGTATCCAAGGACAACAGCATGATGTCACAGGAGTCTGCATGCATCGAAGGACAACAGCATTATGTCACAGAGGACAAATGCATGATGTCACAGGAGTCTGCATGTATCCAAGGACAACAGCATGATGTCACAGGAGTCTGCATGTATCCAAGGACAACAGCATGATGTCATTGGAGTCTGCATGCATTTTACATTATAATACTACAGTCCAAGGGCACCAGGATGATGTCACAGGAGTCTGCATGCATTTTACATTATAATACTACAGTCTAAGGACAACAGCATGATTTCACAGGAGTCTGCATGTATCCAAGGACAACAGCATGATGTCACAGGAGTCTGCATGCATCGAAGGACAACAGCATTATGTCACAGGAGTCAGTATGTATCCAAGGACAAATGCATGATGTCACAGGAGTCTGCATGTATCCAAGGACAACAGCATGATGTCACAGGAGTCTGCATGTATCCAAGGACAACAGCATGATGTCATAGGAGTCTGCATGCATTTTACATTATAATACTGCAGATTAACAATTGAGCAACTTACAGAATGTATCAGAAAACCTCAGGATCTTTAAGTAAGTAATGGAGAGTACTGATACTTTGTATATTTAGCCAGTAGTGATAAGAATTTTGTTAAGAACGATCAATGAATAAATATTCCTAATAGCAAAAGAACACAGTATTAAAAGTGTTAGGAAACATCGATGAAGAAATATCCATAATAGCAAAATAATTTAGTACATGCGGATAGTGCTGGAATCTATGGGTTTCCATACTTAAACCACAGAGTGTATGAAACTACCCGTACTAAATATGGATGATCCTTAAATGTGTCTTTATGTAATCTTCACATTTGCTTTATAAATCTGTCCCTACAACTGCATATGGGAACCCTACAACTGCATATGGGAAATTACTGTCCTTAATGAAAATGGCAACTCCTGTACGCATAAAGGTCAATCAAACATCACTTTAGTAAGCTGCAACCATTTCTCTTAAAGCACACATTTTCAATAAAAATAAATCTAAACAGGTACCTTTGAGAATGAGTAAGTTTAACAAATGTAATATTTCCCAAAACAGAAATGCTGGCAGGTGCCAATTTACCTTAACAGCTACCTTTGACTCAGATATCACTGAAAGTAAGAGCACCTAATGTGCATCCATCATTAAGTACTGTTTGTGCTATACAGAGTTAATGAGGTTCATTAAAATTCTACATTTTGGAATCCCATGCACACATCTGCATAAATTGTCTGCATTCGGCTTAACACCATGGTGCATTGTGCTAGTATCCAATAGGTATGATTAAAAGGTACCATGTATGGCACTTGCCTGTTATCTTCCAATGATCTGATAACATGACATAAACATCACTTTTAAATATTGATTTTGCCACATTTACAAATCAGACCATTGCTACCTACATAGCAAAAAACACACTTTATTACCAAAGCAAAAAATAAAAACACCAGAAGCAGAAGTAGCTGGTAAAAAGCTGTTGAACGTTTTAATACAATCCCTCTGGTACCTCGGCTTTTCACCTTGAATGGATAAAACACAATAGAAACAGCCACTTTTTATACAGGTATAAACCCCCATTAATTATAACCAATTAACTGTTTGTATCAAATTTTAAAGTGCCAACATCATAATCTAATATATATATATATATATATATATATATATATATATATATATATATATAACTATACAAATACTTTAAATACGTTTTAAACTTAATCCTTCCACTTCTATACCACACTTGTTAATTTTCCAAATTCACTTCAAGGTTGATGCCCCTAGGGTATAAAGTCCTATAATTTAAAATTAATTTACTCTCCAATTCATGTAACTTCTTAACAACATCACCCCCTCTGTGCAAGATAGGCTGCACTAATACAATAAAGAAGAATGAAGCAGCATTACCCTCATGTGCATTCACAAAATGTTCAGCAACTGGACTGTTCATATTTCTATTGTAGATATCCCATAAATATTCCATAATCCTCACTTTAACAGCTCTTTTTGTTTGCCCAATGTACCATTTAACATTTTTACAACCATTACCTACAAACTGAGTTGGACCTCAGTCAGAATTTTTCAATTTTTGCATTTATACTATATTTTCATAGGTTCATAGGTGGGTACTAGGCTATCTGCCTGAAAGCATTTATAAGCCTAGCCAGAATGTGTTGGCTTTCGCCATCCCCTTAGATTAGTTCCCTGTGCCTCTGTCCAGCAGAGCCACTGAAGTGATCCCTGGGGTAAACTGTTTCCCATCCATTCGTCAAGGTTTCTCTTGAAGAGTGTTAGTGAGGAGCTCTGCCTAATATAGATTGGAATCTTGTTCCAAAGCATGGGAAGTCTCTGGGACAGGAACCTATCCTTCCAGCACTTCCTATTTATTGTTGTGGTGAGGTTTAGATCCCTAGAGTGTGTGGCTCGAGGGGATAAGGTTTTCTTTAGGTGGAGCATGTCCATCAATTCTGGGTCGGACATGGATTTGTATGTCAGGCAGAGATCATCTCTGAGTAGGCGGTATGTAACCAAGTACAAGTGTAGTTTCTTCAGTCGAGCTGCATAGGGCATCTGTTTGTGGCCATTGATCCTCTTGGTGAGTTACTTCTGTCGTCTTTCCAGCTGGTGCAGGTGTCTTTTAAGGTACATCCCAAATGGAGCATTGTACTCTAACATGGGTCTGATGAGAGATGAGTAGACGGGCACATTGACCTCTTTTGATCTGGATGCGAACCCTTTTGTGATTAGGTGGGCCACATAGAAGGATTTTCTAACCACTTTGGCAGTGTGATTATCAAAGGTGATATTACTATCTACTTGGGTCCCCAGATCCCTTATTATGCCTTCCGTATTTAGGGGACTACCACCTATGTGGTACTTTGTGTGTACTTTGTTTTTTTCAAAGGGGATGACTATGCACTTTTTGGCATTTAGCTTGAGGCCATGATTTTGAAACCAGGTATCTGTCTTAGTAAGACCCTTTTAGAGGATGTCTGTGTCAGCTGGAGAGTCAATTATAGCCCCTAGTTTGCAGTCGTCTGTGAACTTGGTCAGTAATAGTCTTCCTGTTCTTGCCTGTACCTCTGAGAAGTATATGCCAAAAAGGAGGGGTCCTAGGACTGCGTCCTGGGGAACACCACTTGTAACCAGTTTAGAGACGGACCTAGCTCCTGCAACTTTCACCATATGGGTTCTGTCCTTGAGCCAGTTGGCAACCCATCTTGTGATGTAGGGGTTTATGTTCAGGCTGGTGAGCTTGTCTATAATACCAGAATGGGGAATGGTGTTGAAGGCCTTAACGAGGTCTAGGTAGGATGTGTGTACCACCTTTCCCTTGTTCATAGCCTTGGTAATTGTATCAAAGAAGTCCACCAGGTTTTGGAGGCATGATCTGCCCTTAACAAAGCCAAACTGGGTAGGGTCCAGTGTTTGGAGGTTCCCAATGTCTCTGTTAATGAGTTCCATGATGATGCACTCCATAGCCTTGCAGACCAAGCTAGTCAGGCTTATAGGGCGATAGTTCCTGGGGTCTGTTGTGGCTCCACCTTTGTGGAGTGGAATAACCATTGCTGTGCGCCACTCTATGGGTACATAACCTGTAGAGAGGCTGAATTTGAACAGTGTGTTTAGGTGAGGGGTTAGTTCATCTTTGAGCTCATGTAGGACTAGCCTGGGACGCCGTCCGGTCCCATTGATGCTGAGTTTTTGGCTTTGGAGAAGGCTGTTTTAACCTGAGTGTCTGTGATTTCAGGGACTCTACATTCTTCTGGTATGGTTATGGGCCCTTTTGGGGGTGAGAGAGTGGTGAAGTTTGTGCTGAACCTGTCTGCCAGGATGTTGGCGATATCGGTTGGTTCAGTGTATTTTGTGCTATTCTGCACTAACTCTGAGTAGATCTGAGCATTGCCACTTAGATTCTTGACATAGCTAAAGAGTGCCTTTTGGTTATCTTTGGAGTCCTTGGCAATTTTTCTTTCAAAGCTCACCTTGGATGATTTTATGAGGGATCGTAGTTTCTTGTCGATACTGATCAGGGATGTCTTCTCTTCTTGGGATTTTGCTCTTTTCTGTACTAGTTTCTTCCTTCTATTGTATAGCTTGTTTATGGCAGGGGTCCACCAGAGTGGTTTCCTTTTCTTGGGGGAGTGAGTCTTGGTTTTGCTTGAGATGGCACAATCCATGCATTCTTGTAGCTGCCCGTAGAATGCATTAGTAAAGGATTTTGCAACTTGGACAGTGTTATCCTTCAGCATGGGGGCTTTGAAATGTTCCACCTCGGTCTTAAGTAAAGTGAAGTTTGCTTTTGAAAAGTTTTTCATGTTGGCTTTCTTGTCCAGGGGTGGGGGCAGAATATGGATATCCAAAGTGATTTGTTTATGGTCAGATCTAATCAGCAAGGAGTTGACCTCTGGTGTGGAACACCGGTCACCCATGTTGGTGATGACCAGGTCCAATATGTTGTCACATCTGGTGGGAGTGTTGACCAGTTGAACCAGGGTGTTTTGACTTTATAAATTCTAAGAAAAGTTGGGCGAGGGAGTTAGTGCTTGAGTAGTTCTCTCAGTTGATGTTTGGGTAATTGAAATCACCCAATATTAGGGTGTTTGGTAGGATCTTTATGTTTCCCAGTGTTTCCAAAAATGTGGAATGGGGGTCCTGGGACATGGTGGGTGATCTGTAGCAAGCTACAATTTGAATTGCAGTTTTGCCCATTGTTAGTTGCACGTGGATGATCTCTGAAGCATGGTGCTGTGCCACTAACCTGGAGGTGTGGGTATCCTTGATGAATATTGATAAGCCCCCACCTTTTGTATTTCGGTTTGGGTTCTGTGGCCGAAATGTATGGTATGAGTTGTAGCCTGGTAGAGCTGGGGTGCTCTCTAGAACCTTAAACCAGGTTTCTGTTACTGCACATATATCGATTTTCTCCATACTGAGGAGTGCCTCGAGTGCATGCATTTTGAGGTTTAGACTTCTGGCAGTGAGTAGCATTACCCTAAGTTTTTGTTACTTGTGCTATTTATGGTGGTGGGTTTGTCTTTTGAGCCTTGCCTAAAAAAGGCACTATGGGGGTGGCAAGAGCCTTGGAAAGTATTCGAAAGCCTAAGGGTGACAGGTGCAAGCCATCTCTAGCAAAGCAGCGTGGCTTGTCGAGCATGTCATCCCAGGTGGACAGACACTGGATCCCCTTTGAATGACACCAGAAACTTAGACAATTGTTGAAATCGAGAATTTTTTCTTTATACTATGGTATAATTCTTGGTGAGGGCAGGATGCTACTCAGGGTCAGTGTCATACTGGCCTGGGCTACATGATCTGAGAGCTCTTCCATGTCTCTTTTCATGTAGTCCAGGGAGGTATGGCTCAGGTCATTTACACCAACATGGACAATGACAGAGTCATATTTGTACTTGTTTTGGAGTGACCTGAGTGCTTGTGTTATGTGGCAGATCCTGGCACCCGACAGGCAGCTAACAGTAACCTTCTCCTTATTCAGCCTAGTGAGTGGGATGTCAGTGTGCCTGACTATAGAGTCACCTATTACTAGTATGTTGGGTATGTTATTTTGCCTTAATGGCTGTGATTGCATGGCACACTGGTTTTGTGAAGTATGTGTTTCATGGTTTGTGTTGGGGGTGGAGGTTGCTTGGATGTTTCCTTTGCAGGTCTCTGTTGGTTTTGCAGATTTTTATTTAGAGCCTCTGAGTATGTTTCCATGTATTTATGTGTGTTTTTTGCCGGTGCTGGTTTAATGGGTCTATGTAGGACTGGTGGTGTGATGCAAGTATTTCCCTTCTCCTCTTGACTGTCTGATCCAGTCTTGGGTTGAGAGAGCTTAGTCTCTAGTTTGTCTGTATAACTGCATCTCTCGTATGTATTAGTGTTTGGTGGTAGGAGGAGGGGTTGTCTGTGTACATGAGGCAGTTGTAACATTGTCTCAAAATGCCCTGATTCACCAGTTGGACTGGAGAGTACACCTGAAATTGCCCTTTGGACATGCCTGGATAGCTACAGTGAGCTGTTTTACTGGATGGCTGGTAAGGTCGAATAGAGAAACTTGTCTTTCTGTACAGTACAGGAGAGTCTGGTGCTAAGGTTTATAAGTGCTTGCTATAAGTTTTGAGCATGTGCCAGGCTGAGAAATGAATGGCTTAAGTGCTTAAGTTGAATGTTTGTCTAGTTCCAAGGGAAAAATTGAAGAGGAGACTTTGTGGAGCCAGGAATAGTTTTACCCTAGCTAACCAGTGCTGCCTGGCACGCAAAACCAGGCAAATGTGGTATTTATAGCAAGGAAATGAAAGAGAAAGAAATTAGCCCAAAATGGCCAATAAACTATTAATTTCTGGGCTGAAACCTCTCCTCCAGGGACAGATAGGCTGCTCAAAGCTCCCCTCTCTCACAGGTGAACAGAGAGCTTCCTTCTATCCAAGTAAGGTATGGGCAAACACAGAGATTTGTAACACAGCCCTGAATTCAGCACTAACCTGAAAACTGGACTATACTAGCTTAGAAAGGTGGGAAACAAGTATATATATATATATATATATATATATATATATATATATATATATATATATATATGGGTCCATATGACTTGGTCGACAGTTCATTTGGTCGACAGTTCATTTGGTCGACATTTCATTTGATCAAGCACCACACACCCCCCCCCCTAACTATATATATCAACTCCAGGGTCACACAACATTGGGGAAGGGGGCAAATGCTTGTCGATCAAATGAACTGTCGACCAAATGAACTGTCGACCAAGTCATATGGACCCATATATATATATATATATATATATTTTTTTATTTTTTTTTTTTTACAGAAAATAAAGCAGATACACTCAAAAAACAGTTTAAAAGCACAGAAAAATTATAATTATTGTTATATATCCCAGGTCAAAGTTGTAGTCAATGCTCGCAGTAATAAAGTAGGAAGAAACACAAATACAGTAAAAGCAGATGAATAAAGTGCATTTATATATATATATATATATATATATATATATATATATATATATATATATATATATATATTGAGTCCACTACAGAAGACCGAACGCCCATATTACTGACGCTCAGAATCCCGAGACCAGATGATCGCAAGACCAGAAGCGTGAATTTCGTAATCCTGATGTTCGGAGATTTTAAGTTACCACTTCTGGTGTTGCGGTTCAGGTAAATATGTGTATGTAAGTGTGTTTGTGAGGTGCTTTAGTGTGTGTTGTGACTGTGGTGTGTGTGTGAGGGACTGTAATGTGTGGGTGTGAGTTTGTCTTGTATGTGTGTTTGTGCGATCTCAGAGTTAGAATATTAAAGTAGGGGGGGTGGGGGGCAAAGCCCCTCACATGGCAGAGTGCAGGGGGAATTGCCCCCCTGTTCATAGTTCATAGTTCATAGTTCATAGTTTAGTACTAAGCTAACTGCTCTTGTGAGCCATTTTAAGCCTAGCCAGTTTTCCCTTGTGAGACTTGAACCCTGTACCTTGAGTTTGTAAGGCAAACACCTTAACCATTAGGCCACCCTCCCAACCTGTTTAAATATAGTGTAAGTTTATTTGTTTGATTGTGGTGGGAAGCTGTGTGTCTGTGTATGTGTGTACTGTATGTGTTAAAATGTTCGCGATTTTGAATTTCGCGCTTGTGGTCCGTCGGTCTTGTAGTCTTTCGGGTATTTGGTCTCGGGTTTATTGGCGTCGGTATTGTGGGTTTTCGGTAATGTGTAGTGAATCCATATATATTATAAAAACAATAGAAAACAAACTGATTTAAACAAGTTACCCAATTAACCAGAAAAAAGCTCAAAACTGAGCCCAGTTCCAGCAGTCTTCAATCAGACAAGCTCTAATTGCGCACTCCTGACACTAGGTGCAGGGGAACCTTCTCCAAAAAAAGATGGCCTGGATCAGTGCCTCAAGTTATACAAATAAAGCTAGATTCAGTAGGCCTGAATCTGGTCTATGCTACAGCAACAAGGCGCACCAATTTCAGAAAGAAACAGTTCAAATAAGCAGGCACAATAAGCCTGTGACAAGAAATTCCCAGCTCAGAAGGGCAGAATCTAGCCTCTCCTCCCACAAGAGTCCAGACCACAAACCTTCTTAATGTAGAATGACCGGCCTGAAGCCCAAGTGCTTAAGCCAGAACTAATACACTTTTAGAATAGCAGACACTGAGCCTTCAGTCAGGAATTCCCAGCTTAAAAGGATGTAAGCTACCTGTCTGCCACAACAGTGAAGACCACAAACCTTCTTAATGTAAAACAGCCTGTATGAAGCCCAAGTGCTTAAACCAAAAGACTTAGAATAACAGTTACAATTTAATCAGGCTACTACCAAGCAGTAATAAATGCAGCAGAATAAATAAAATTGAGTACTTGTAATAAAAGCAAAATAAAGTAGGAGAAAAGACAAATACAGTAAAAGCAAATGAATAAAGTGCAAAAACATTTTTTTTAAGTGCAAGAAGAGAGGAAGGAAGAAGCTAAGTGGGCTGGCCTTCTCAAATCTTCTCTCTGTATTAAGTAGAGTGAACACTAGACTCAGAATATGATCTCACTGTACTCGATTAAGTGAGAAAATGACATGGACCCAGGAGGAGTGTTCTAATACAGACTTACAGGAGGGGCAGGCAATTCCAGAGCCACTGCAGAGAGACACACAGTACACTTTAGGAAACCAAAATAAATGAAAATACAGTACTTTTAAAAGTGCAAGTTTGTACTTAACAAAAGACTAAAATTCACTACTGCAAGTTTCACTTAGCTTCAGCTTCATTGGAGTATTGAGAAGCTAATTCCAGGAGGCTGCAACATATTTGTTTGCCCAGATGGACTGAGGAGGAGACGTCAGATGCTGTCTAAACTGGAGTAAAGAATCAGAGACCCATGAACTTCCAGATGATTTGCATCTAGAACTGGATTGCAATGGAGCCATACATGGATCTACTGGACTGGAGTGCAGGTTTACCATCAGTAAAGATGACCTGCATTGCAGTGACACAGTGGAGTTTTGATGAAGGGTCGCTGAGGTGCAGAGATGGCAAGTGGATGCCTACAGTAAGCGTCGCTATCGTATGTCAACCCGTGCATTGCTATGAAATTTACACATATATCTGTCTTAAATATAACAGATAGATGGCTTTTATAACCATTAAGTAGCTTATGATAATTACCTCATCAGGATAATTAAGTGACTGTGGTAACTGTTCTCCATATAAGTATGGGTTTGATTCCCATGTTGTACATTTTTTAGTAATGTTTATAATGTACATAATACCGACCTTTGTAGATGTACATCTGGTTTCAAACATATAATGCCATTATTTCACACATCACCTGTTCTTGAACATTATTGACACCTTTAGCACCTGGGCCGCTGATGACTACGGATTTCACAGTTATCTGTTATAGTGTGACAGTGTCACCCACTCTAGCAGTATATGTCTGCATAGGAGCTAATAAATAACTGCTTTACTTCATTCCTCCTAATAAAGTGGACATCCTTGCTACTACATATTTTTAAGCCAACAGTAACGCCTGTCCATCCAATTACACATGTGTTTTCAGTTATGTGTTGATAGCTATTATTTCTTTATGTATAACAGCTAATAAGTGTCAGAAGTTTCTGCATTAATCTGTTATCTACAGGAATATGAAAAGACACAGGCAGTACTTTGTTGCAAAGAAAGGTGTGCCGCTGTGCCTCCTGTTAGCTTGGTTTGAAAGGAAACTAGTCAGCATGGCATATTTTGGTGTGCTGTGGCTTCAACCCCACATACAGGAGACATATCATTAAATTATCTTGGTTTATTTCACACATACTCAAATTTTCTTCTCTGCGCAAATGTTTATTGATATTAATTTTTATTTTATGCGTGGTTATGACTAACTTGGTTATTTAAATAAAAAAGCAATCCACACGAAGTTAATACTCTGCAACGAACAGCAAAAAGTAAAACATAAACCAAAAGTTCGCAGAGTAAAACAATGGCAGGAAACTCAGATATTCAAATATTCAAACTGATGCGATATAATCCACGATCAAAAAATCTCAAGTCGCCAAGTAGGTAAAAACAGGTTTATTCGAATAAAAGTGCGGTGAGCGCTTTCACTAAAATAGCTTCATCAGACCATCTTACAAATACACCATGACACACGCAGTTTAAATATATAAAAAGGCGCCAAAATTGCAGTTCCTTAAAGCAACATACTATATAAAAGTTGCAATTCCTTATAGCAACATACTATATAAAAAATTGTATAATTGTCTACAAATCTATAATAATACTTCACATTTAGACAATAAAACAGTATAACATAAAAACTATTATTGTCTTTCAAGAACTTGTTATACATAAGTCTCTTGACATTGTAATGACAGTGCAATATGATTAGAAAAATAAAAATAAAAATAAAAATAAAAATATATATGTAGTCACTTCTGAACTTTGAGTCTCCTTGATTGTAAAATAGGACGTAGGGGAACCCTACCATTGAGTCCAGGTTGCTTCCTTTTTTGTGGTTTATCCTGCTTTCTCATTTTTTTTCTTTTTCATTTTTAGGCTCATTATCTATTTCTCCCTTATAGGATTTTTTCCTTTGTTTTTATAAATGAACATATAATATTTGCTGATTCATCAGTGTTTCATCATGTGGAATTGAACGTGATGGTGTGAATTTGGTCAATTAATCATTCATTTTATAATCATTCTTGACAAACTTATTGATTTCAGTTTAAGTAATTTCCTATCTATCACTATATTTAGGAATAACTCTTTTTAATAGTAACTGCATGGGTTAGACATTTAAAATAAATAAGCATACACAAATTTTTATGAAAAGTTTTATGATATTAAGGAAGGTATCCATAGTCATTATGTGTGCTCTGATTACTTTCATGATATTAAGGATGGTGTCCGAACTCGTTATGTGTACACTGATTACTTTCATGATATTAAGGATGGTATCCATAGTCGTTATGTGTACACTGATTATTTCATGATATTAAGGATAGTATCCACAGTCGTTATGTGTACACTGATTACTTTCATGATATTAAGGATGGTGTCCGAAGTCGTTATGTGTACACTGATTACTTTCATGATATTAAGGATGGTATCCGTAGTCATTATGTGTACACTGATTATTTCATGATATTAAGGATAGTATCCACAGTCGTTATGTGTACACTGATTACTTTCATGATATTAAGGATGGTATCCATAGTCGTTATGTGTACACTGATTATTTCATGATATTAAGGATAGTATCCACAGTCGTTATGTGTATACTGATTACTTTCATGATATTAAGGATGGTGTCCAAAGTTGTTATGTGTACACTGATTACTTTCATGATATTAAGGATGGTGTCCAAAGTCATTATGTGTACACTGATTACTTTCATGATATTAAGTATGGTGTCCAAAGTCGTTATGTGTACACTGATTACTTTTAATGTATTAAGGATGGTGTCCAAAGTCGTTATGTGTACACTGATTACTTTCATGATAGTAAGGATGGTATCCATAGTCGTTATGCGTACACTGATTACTTTCATGATATTAAGGATGGTATCTGTAGTCGTTATGTGTACACTGATTATTTCATGATATTAAGGCTGGTATCTGTAGTCGTTATGTGTACACTGATTACTTTCATGATATTAAGACTGGTATCTGTAGTCGTTATGTGTACACTGATTACTTTAATGATATCAAGCATGGTATCCATAGTCGTTATGTGTACACTGATGACTTTCATGATAATAAGGATAGTATCTGTAGTCGTTATGTGTGTACTGATTACTTTCATGATATTAAGGATGGTATCTGTTGTCATTATGTGTACACTGATTACTTTCATGATATTAAGTATGGTATCTGTAGTCGTTATGTGTACACTGATTACTTTCATAATATTAAGAATGGTATCCATAGTCGTTATGTGTACACTGATGACTTTCATGATATTAAGGATGGTATCTGTAGTTGTTATTTGTACACTGATTACTTTCATGTTATTAAGGATGGTATTCATAGTCGTTATGTGTAAACATATTGACAATCTGTGTTGTCTGCTGTTTAGAGCGGCTAAGGCATGATTCACTGAGGCTATTTCTGCTCATATAGGGTAGGCAAATGAAGGTTTAATAAAGGTCTAAAGAGATATTATGTAGACCTTCTTATGCTAATATGCTGTTCCTGCCTGTTTGTGATTCATAGTCTTTTTTTCATGTTTGCTGTTGGCTGTTATTGAAAGACCTATGGCTGAAAGTTTGAATATTGAGCTTGGCTATAATCCTAATGAAGGAAATGCTGGTATTATGGACAATGGCTCTAAAGTTGCCATCAATAGTGGCTCTGCAATGCTAGAGATAGTTTTGCTAGTGAGAACAACCAACAATCTCTTTTTGAATATATGCTTTGATAAAGAAGTCCATGAAGACTTAACTGCAGGTGTATCTGATATGAATGCTTTTTGTATATCTCTTAGGACATTGGAAGACAAGCTTTATAAGTTTAAATGAGTACAGTGGCAGCACTACTATATGGAAGCAGCCTTGCACTGTAAGATTCTCCCTAGAGGGCTTTGTGTCCTGAAAATGCTCTCTTATGGGGACAGTTATCCAGAACTTCTGAAATGCTGGCAAGTACTCAATTTACAACTTAGCTTTAACTATATGTGCTTAATTAATTCTTTCATCTAGAGGAGGAGGAGTCACTTGCTAAAGAAATTAATGAGTTATTTTATGAAATTAGTGACTCCTTTAAAGGCAATGTGTTTGCTAAGTTATTTGATGAGTCACTCTGCAATATATCACTCTATGAATGTAAGTTAAAGCGGTAAGTTAAAGAAACTTCAGAGGGACTCAAAGGACTTTCAAAAAGGTCATGTATTCTCCTGGCCGAAAGAGAATGGACCAATGAGCAGCAATGTGAGCAATTCTGATGGATCAGATCCTCCCACAGAGAGAGAATGTCATGTCAAAGAGCAAGTTCCCAACTTGTAGGGCATGATAGGGTGGATGCTGGTTCACAGGAGAGCCGGGCTGGGTTTATATCAGCATTAGATGTACCAAATACAGCTAAGGGAGTGATTTCTTTTTTTTTTTCAAAAATGTTTTTTATTTTTTTTTTATAACAAGAATAATAACAGTAATAACATATTTACACTCAAAATTGAAACAAATTATTTACAAAGTCCATAACAAGGAAATACTTCTATATACATTCAGGAAATCATCTAATACTTTTTTAGTAATGATTGTAACTTTTCCCAAGCAATTAAATTGTGTGTTAAATTATTTGTATTCTTTTTTAAACTAGATATTTCTTTTTCACATAAGGTCCTGGCTAAATAAATAAATGAATTTCTGAAAGATATAGGAGAGTTAGTTTTCCAATGTTTTGTCACAACCTTTCTTGCTACTGCAAGTATTGACCAAAGAATGTGTGTTTGAGATCTGGGTATGATTTCTGTTCTTGGTACATTAAATAAAATGAGTGAACTTGAAATTTCACAATTATCATTCCATAAGGCCTTACGGAAACATTCAAATTCCTTCCAAAATTGGGATAACATATTACATGCAACAATCATATGAAACCAGTCAGCTTCTGTAGCTTTACACCTGCAACATTTCATATAATTTGTTTTGTACATATTTGCAATTCTTTGAGGTAATAATAACTTCTGTGGAGGAATTTCAATGTGTATGTTTTCCAGTAAGGACAAATTGTTTTTTGTACTGATTTTAGAAGTAATTTCTTGTTTTTAGTAGTAAATTCTCCATTATTTATTTTGGTGGAGTATTCTCAAAAAGAAGCATTTGTGAAATTATTATCAGATCTAATGACTTTATATATTAGGGATATAAATGAGGTGCCTTTCAAAGTACCATCAATTATATTAGTCAAAAGTTCTAGTGTTTTAGGCATGTTGTTTCCATGGGTTTGTAAGGAAAAATAGTTTTGTTATATATAAATTCTCTGCAGGTTTGTATGTCTTTCCAGTTATTATTATGTAGGCTGTATCTAGTAATTTGATGCTTAGCAGAATAAATTCCATTAGTGGATAGGAATTGGTTCCAGTATATTAAGTCATTATTTTTAAATTCAAACATTTTATTTTTATCAAAAGATATTAAACATTCATTAGTATAAGCAATAGGAAAAATGAATATTAATAAGCTTTTAATTGACTGGTTAGATTGGGTGATTTTCATGAAATATGCTATTATTAGACTGATAAAGGAGCAAGATTTTAACTTCTGCTTATCTTGTATGTATATTTTTAAAGACCAAATAAAGGTATTTTGGTGTATTGCAGTTAGAGGTTCAATTAACGTTCTATTATTGTTTAATACAATTTTTTTATTTAATAGTTTCTAATATGAATTATATGAGGGGTTTAACCATAAAAGGATTATATTAACAATAGAAGCATTTACATAATATTCAATATTAGGAAAACTAATACCTCTTTCTTCCCAACTTGCCACATGTCTTTGTAAAGATATTCTGGGTTTTTGAGGATACCACAGAAATTTTAGTAAGTTATTACTAATTGTTTTTAATATTTTCTTGGTTGGGGGGAATGATTAAAGACTGACTTATATAAAGAATTTTAGGTAACACTATCATTTTAATTAGCATTAGTCTGCCCTCAAAAGTAAAATAAAGTTTGTTCAAATTATCTGTGAGATTAATAATTAGATTTGTTAAGATATTATAGTTTGCAGTAATTGTATTCTTAAGAGTGGAATTAATTTGAACACCCAGGTATTTAATTTGTGTATTGTCCCAGTTAAAGCATTTATAACTTTTCATTTTCATAGTCGTCTTTTTATTTATTAACAAAGTCTGGGTCTGGTTATGAGTAAATGTTAGTCCAGATAAACCTTCAAATAAATCTAAAGTGTTAAGTAGCTGATCTAAAGATGTATCAATGTCTCCAGTAGTTAGTAACAAATCATCCGCAAACAGCTGAATCTTTGGAAATATGTTACTATTTAAATTATAGCCTTTAATGTGAACATTATTTCTAATATAGTTGGCTAGTGGTTCTACAGCTAGAGCATAAATTATAGGGGAAAGAGGGCAACCTTGTTTTGTTCCTTTTGTAAGTTTAAATGAGGGGAATAAGAAAGAGCCTATCTTTACAAAAGAAACAGAGTCTTCATAAAGGTTTCTAATTAATTTTATAAAATTTAGGGAAAATTTGTAGTGTTGTAAAGCTTTAAATAGATAGGACCAACTCAGTGAATCAAAGGCTTTGTTTATAGTCTAGACTCATTTTTGTTAATTCATTTTTATTTTTATTAGCTAAATCTATGAGTCAGAAGTCTTATTATATTATCTTGGACTTTTCTGTGTTTAATAAAACCTGTCTGATCTTCCTCTATTAGGCTAGGTATAATGGAATTGATTCTGTTTGATATTATGCTCATGAAAATCTTATAATCTATATTTAATAGTGAGATGGGCCTATAGGAGGAACAGGAAGTAGGATCTTTATCAGGTTTAAGTATGGGAGAGATTAATGAATATCTCCATGATGGTGGGCTATTATAAATAGTTTTGATTTCCTGAAATGTGTTTAGTAGCATTTTTAAGGTATCATCAGGAAGGATTTTATATATTTCAGGAATTAAATCATCTAACCCTGGTGCTTTATTATTTTTTAAGTTGTTTGATTTTTTTTAGTTCTGTAAATGTGAAATGTCTATCAATTTTAGCAATATTTCCAGAGGATAAGTTCTTTAGAATATTATCAGATAAGAGTTTGTCTAGATTTATATTTTCATTTATTGGTTTGAGAGTATTTATATTCTCAGAATGTTTTTTGAAACCTTGTAGCATGGAATTTAAATTTGTAGCTTTTATTTTTCTCATATTTTCAACATATGTAATTTCTTTTATGTGATTTCTTTCTTTCAAGTACTTTGAGCGTACTGCAATTCTATGTAGACTTGTAGGATTGATAGAGCATGAACATAATTTAATTTTCTCTAGATTTATAGATATTTAGCATTGCAATACATTTTGATATTCTTTGTTTAATTTATTAATTTCTCATCATTTGGTGTTAGATTACCTTTTAAGTTATCTAATTCAGTTTGAATATCTTGTAGTCTGTTATCCCATTCCTTTCTTTTTTGCATATACCACATTTTAACTTTTCCATATAATACAACTTTGAGGGTGTCCCATAGAATTGTATCCAATACTTCTCCATTGTTATTTGTTTCTAAAAACTGATTAATTTCTGATAATATCCATTCTTGACAGCCTTTTATTTTCGTAATATAAGCTGGTATTCTTTGGCACTGTATTAAGGGTTCAGTTTGAAAAGTTATACTAAAAGTAATGGCATTATGATCAGAAAGGGGACAAGATATTAATAATACATTATCTATTTTTGATTGTAAAGAATTTGACACTAAGATTTTATCTATATTAGTTTGTATCCCAAACCTATATAAATAGTGAGAGAACTTTAGGGAAGAGGGAAGTTTTATATGGTATATGTCTTTTAAATTTCTTGTATTGATATAATTATGTAGGTGCTTTGCTACAGGGGAGGTCTTGAAAGTTTTAGAACTCATAGTTTCATCAGATGAAAGAATACAATTAAAATCACCTGCGACTATCATTTCTCCTCTAGAATGTAAAGTTATAATGTCTAAGTATTTCTTTACTGACTTTGTACCAATTCCAGGGATCCAGTAAGAGTTTATGAGTGTATAGTATTTCCTTTCAAGCTTAATTACTACTAAAGTTAACATACCCTCTTTGTCTATATATGAGTTTACAATTTCAGGAAGCCTTAGACTTTTTTTTCCAAAGAATTAGTACACCTCTTCATTTGTAATTAAATTGGGAACTAGTCAATATTTTATAGTCTTTTAGTGTTAGCTTATTTAAGTCTTGGGATATTAAATGTGTCTCCTGAAGAAATACTATATCAGCCTTATGTAAAGAAAGGTATTTATTAATTCTTGCTCTTTTAATATGGTTATTTAACCCATTAACATTCACTGATAAACAATTATATGTTAAGACCATTTAAAATGTATAACAGTTCAAAATAGCTATAATGATTTCCTAGGGGAGTAACCTTGTAGGTTATAACAAAATGTGTTATGGACTGAGTTTCTGTAACAACTAAAGAAGGTAAAATAGTATTTACAATAACATCCTTCTTCATGGAACCTAGTGTTCCTGGCTTAATATGTGTTATATACAAGCCACAAGTCTGCCAACACATATTCAATAACATTGGGTCACTGCAACTGCATGCTTCATTAATAACCAAAAAGAAGATGGGGTTATATATTGTAGAGTCTATATGAACTAATATTTTGATTAAGGTTAAATGTAAGTAATATATAATACCTTACTATACTTACAATCAATCATTCGGAGAATGGTAAAAACAAACTTTTAAATTTGTGTGTGCATAAACTATTTATTAATTAACGTATTTATTCTATTATAACCTTCATTCCCCTCCCCCAAAAAACAGAAGTTTGTTTGAATAAACTAGGTCTTATAAAATTTAAGAAAAAAGAAAATTTCAGTAGGTTACTACAAATGTTATATTTCATGGGGTGTCAAGTTGGGGAAACAATATAAAACAAAAAAAAAAAAAAGAAAAGGAGTATGCGCTGCTGATGAATACTGAGAGTAGATTAAGGAGTCCATTGCTTATGAGTTATTGCGAGCAAGACCCCTTGATTCTAGCACAAGATTTAGTGGCAGTTCTGTTGCACAAAAAGGGGGAACTTCACAACTCGCTTTTATCTTAGTGGAATGGCTTTCTTAGCAGTGAATGCAGCAAAAGGATAGTTTTACAGACCAAAGATTAATATGAATGTGTGTAGCGTTTTTATAGGAAGACAGAATCATTTTGTCTGTCTATTTCCTGATTATTCTTCATATATAGATTATACAGACAACAGTGGCTGCTCAGTCATAACAAAGCTTTTAACTTCTTTATTGAACAATCAGCAGCGAAGATGAAAAATAATGGCTTTAAAACCTTACTCTATCTGAATTCTTGTTGCTACAACACATGTTGTATTAACTTTCATTTAAAACCTCACTCTATCTGAAATCCTGTTGATACAACACGTGTTATATTAACTTTCATTTAAAACCTTACTCTATCTGAATTCCTGTTACTACAACACGTGTTGTATTAACTTTCATTTAAAACCTTACTCTATCTGAATTCCTGTTGATACAACATGTGTTGTATTAACTTTCATTTAAAACCTTACTCTGTCTGAATTCCTGTTGCTACAACACGTGTTGTATTAACTTTCATTTAAAACCTTACTCTATCTGAATTCCTGTTGATACAAGACATATTTTATTAACTTTCATTTAAAACCTTACTCTATCTGAATTCCTGTTAATACAACACGTGTTGTATTAACTTTCATTTAAAACCTTACTCTATCTGAATTCCTGTTAATACAACATGTGTTGTATTAACTTTCATTTAAAACCTTACTCTATCTGAATTCTTGTTACTATAACACGTGTTATATTAACTTTAATTTAAAACCTTACTCTAACTGAATTTCTGTTACTACAACACGTGTTGTATTAACTTCCATTTAAAACCTTACTCTGTCTGAATTCCTGTTAATACAGCATGTGTTGTATTAACTTTCATTTAAAACCTTACTCTGTCTGAATTCCTGTTACCACAACACGTGTTGTATTAACTTTCATTTAAAACCTTACTCTATCTGAATTCCTGTTACTACAACACGTGTTGTATTAACTTTCATTTAAAACCTTACTCTATCTGAATTCCTGTTGATACAACACGTGTTGTATTAACTTTCATTTAAAACCTTACTCTGTCTGAATTCCTGTTGCTATAACACGTGTTGTATTAACTTTCATTTAAAACCTTACTCTATCTGAATTCCTGTTGATACAACACATATTTTATTAACTTTCATTTAAAACCTTACTCTATCTGAATTCCTGTTAATACAACACGTGTTGTATTAACTTTCATTTAAAACCTCACTCTATCTGAAATCCTGTTGATACAACACGTGTTATATTAACTTTCATTTAAAACCTTACTCGATCTGAATTCCTGTTAATACAACACGTGTTGTATTAACTTTCATTTTCTAAACGATAATAACTATGTATTTCTTGCGTTACTGCCTGAATGCAATGTAGTGCTTTACCAGGTAATGAAGCATTTTAGAAGGAACACGACAGTATGAAGCAAAATCAGGAGGACCACTCTACAAATTAACAGCAGTGCGATCATTACGTTCGAACTGTTGCCCTGACAACAAAAAAGCACATTCTTATTCGAGCAGCATTATAAACCTTGTAAAACATCTAGATAGTTATTTTTATTTGTCAGGTGTATTGAAATAAAGCTTGTTTTATGTTTTGAGTTACTTTGCCATTTTTCCAGCATTCTGATATATTCGTTGGTCTCAAAAGAGGAACTAGAGGTTCAGAGGTCAATTGTTCAGTTCCTGCTAGGCGTCTCAGTTGTTTCTGTGAAGAAATGAAGCTTGTGGATGGATTACAAGGCTCGAGCTGCTTTCAAAAACTCTTATTTCAAAACTATTTAGGTAAGAAGGTGGGAATTATACAACATGTATCAAATGATTAAAAAAATGTTCATGAAATGCTGCAAGTTTATTTGTGTTGCAAATCTAATGTACTGTAGAAAAATGGCAGTTTAAGCACATTTACTTCCATACTGTTTAAAAACAGGCATAAAATATAAGCTCTATCTTAAAGGTTATTTATAACTAATATGTCATGCTTGCTTCACTAAATGAACACATCTCTACTGCTTTGTTAAACAACATAAACAGAGCCTGTTAGGTGGCTCTATAGTTTTCATAAAATCAAGACATAGAATACTATGACCACACTACAAGTGAGACATTGCACTTATGTAAATCCCAACATGTCACATTAGCTATATTTTATGAACTTTTTTTCTGTGTGTTTACTTTTTAGGTATTAATAGAGAAAATAAATAAATAAAATAATAATATATACTTTATCCAAGATGTAGTTTAATTCATGGAAGTTATTAAGAATAACAGCTAGGCATTTCTTAGGTACCTTACAGCTTATACTAAATGTGATGGATGAAGTTATGTTACTTCATATATCTATATTATTGATTTAAAATGGCAATAGAGATATTAATGAAAATAAAAATCATATTTTACCTTGTTTATCTTTGTAGCAATCTGTGATATCAGAATGTTAGTTGACTATTCAAAAGATTTAAGATAGAGGAGACAAAAAAGGCAAAAAGTACATTTTGTTCATTTGTCTTTGGGTTTCTTCTTCGGTCAGACTTTTCATCTCTTGTCGTTCACAGCCCGGTCAGACTTCGTTGCTGCTCGTCTCTTGTCGTTCACAGCCCGGTCAGACTTCGTTGCTGCTCGTCTCTTGTCATTCACAGCCCGGTCAGACTTCATTGCTGCTCGTCTCTTGTCATTCACAGCCCGGTCAGACTTCGTTGCTGCTCGTCTCTTGTCGTTCACAGCCCGGTCAGACTTCGTTGCTGCTCGTCTCTTGTCGTTCACAGCCCGGTCAGACTTCATTGCTGCTCGTCTCTTGTCGTTCACAGCCCGGTCAGACTTCGTTGCTGCTCGTCTCTTGTCGTTCACAGCCCGGTCAGACTTCGTTGCTGCTCGTCTCTTGTCGTTCACAGCCCGGTCAGACTTCATTGCTGCTCGTCTCTAATGTTGAAGTAGTATCTAGCATCTGTTTGATCTTCTGTAGTTACCAGATTATTCTTCTTTATAAAAGTGTTTGCTTCTTCTAAAGTTTCAAAGGTTCTTTTCCCCTCAGGAAGGCAAAGTCTAATTTTAGCAGGGTATGTTAATTGTACCTTAATACCAGCTTGCTTGAGAGATTTGATGAGAGGAATGAAAGTTTTTCTTTTTGTAAAAACAGTAGTAGAGCAGTTGTTGTCAAATCTGACTATCTGATCATTTATTTTTATAGGAGAGAGAGCCCAAGCTGATTTTAAGATCAGATCTTTGTCCTGGCTAGACATTAGTTTTGCTATTATTGATATAGGATATGACTTATTGTTTGATGGGATTGTAGTTAGTGAAATATGGGCTCTTTCAAAGCCAAAAGAAAGAGCCTCTGGTGAATTTAGTGTTTTAGGGATCCATGTTGTCAAAAAATTAATCATATTGTCTCCTTCCATTCCTTCTGGTATACCGTATATCCTGATGTTATTTCTTCTGGTTCGGTTTTCTAAATAATCTACTTTATTGATGAGTTTGTTGTTTTGTAATGGGAGAGTTTCCATATTTTTTTCTGCGTCTATCAGTCTGCTGTCAATATCTGAGACAGATTCTTCTATTGCTGAAATTTGTATTTTCTGTTGTTTTAGAATGTCACTCAGTATTTCAATTTGTTTATTGGAATCTTCTTTTATTTTATCCACTTTTGTATCTAGTGTGTCCATTTTTGTTATTAGGTCTTGGATATTTGTCAGAATGGAGTGTATCTGTTTCTTCGGAGAGCTGTCTTGCTGTGTAGATTTTAAAAGACTCATCTTTACTTTAAGTGCAGTTTTCCCTTCCTTCTTTCATCTTGTTAGTTTGACAGGAAAATCTGGAGATTCTTAGATGAAAAATACACCAAAAGAAAGCTTTCAAGTTCTACTTTATAGAACTATTAATTTGAAATTATTTGTGGTGATTTTTAGTAATAAATCCTGTCAGGAAAGTTGAAAAGCTGCAGAGCAGAGATTTTATGCTGCTAACAAGCTTCCATCCAAGCCACGCCCCTCCAAGGGAGTGATTTCTGATACTAATGCAGACGTGTGTAGTGTTGCTATTCATAAGGACTCTTTCTCTTCTGGCAGTGAATCCTCTTCGAGACAAGGCACCTGGTAATGAAGTACCATTGGCTGTGAGACCGAAAATACATACAGAACTCAATAGACTGTTCAGTTGAGAATACTACTTCCACTTCTTGCCTTCCATCCAAGGACTCCATTTTTTAGAGAAGGCATTACCTATACACCAAGGAAAATGGAAGGGTCGCTCGCACAGCAGGCAGAGCAGGCCCAGGATAAGTTTGGATATACCAGTAAAGTTAAAGAAGCTGGATCAAAGGAGATGGTAGGAGGTGGTTTAATTTTTAATATTTCTACATTTCCACTGACAGCTGAACAGACTGCAGTCCTGAATAAAGGATTTTTGTTTATCCCTGCAACTCAAACTAATTTAACGGATGTCTTTTTAGACTTACAGTTTTTTGCTAGAAATGTTATTTTGAAAGTGTTTTTCCAGAGAAAAATGGTTTGTATAATATTTAAAAAAATGAGTGTTTTTACTCCTAAGTCCTCACCAGCCTTAGAGGCCTTCACTGAATTGTGGGCAAAAGATTTGAGAGAAGGCTTTGACACTAGACATGTTGGTACTAATTTTTATAACCAAACACCTAATGAAATGGTAGCTCTTAATGAACTAATGAGAATGCAGCAGCTTATTATTACACCAGCGGACAAAGGTGGTGGGATAGTTTTATTAGACAAAAGCATGCATGTTGATAAAATGGTGGACTTGTTGAGTGATGAAGTTGTATATTTAACGTTGCAGAGATTTCAGTTAACAGGGATCATTAATAGGCTTAATTTCTATTTATATGATTTGCTAATGATAAACCAAATTGACTATGATCTTTATGCCTATTTCTCTGTTGACCACCCCATGATACCCATCATATATGGTCTACCTAAGGTTCATAAAGATGCTGTGAACCTCACCCTTCTGACATATTGTGTCAGGGAAGGGGTGGATAACAAAACTGTTGTCCATATATATAGAGAGGCAGCTCAGGCAGGTTTTGGATTCTATTAGGAATATCCTGAAAGATTCAAAACAGTTCTTACAAGATCTGTTTCAATGGTCTAGGGAATCTGATGGCCTTGATGATGTCATTTTTGTAACTTTAGATGGCAATTCACTTTTCATGGTTATTTCCAATGATATAGGAGTGGACAGTATTAGAATGTTTTTGACATCTGAAAGCACGTTTTCTAACTCTAAAGTAGAGCTTATTTGTGCATTATTAGATTTAATTTTGGAAAATAATGTCTTTACTTTTGAAACAGAATATTTTTTTCAAAAACTAGGAGTTGCTATGGGGACGGCGTGCTCCAACTCATATGCTAATTTAGTCTTTGCTTACTGGGAGAAGCAGTCAGTGTTTACAGACACTCGAAGTTCTGCAGGTGTTTTCTAGATGGCGTTTTCTTTATTTGGCAGGGACCTTTTGGTATATTGATTCAATTTGTTGATTATTTACAGAACACCAGTACTTTCTTTACGTTCACTATGCATTACTCTCTGGAGACTGTTGATTTCCTGGATACATCTGTCAATAAAAATGAATTGGGTTCACTATCAACTAGTATGTTTAGGAAATCTTGTAAGAAAAATAACATTCTACATAACATGAGTATTCACTCTAGACACGTTCCCAGAAATGTGGCTAAGAACCAGGTACTCAGGGTAATCCGATTACACACTGATGCAGTCATCTTGGTGAAGTCTTTGGATACTCTACATATTGAATTGCTAGAAAGTGGCTACAGGATAGGGAATATAGAGCGGGCCATTGAAGGTGTTGACAGGAATGGAATCAAACCTTATTTTTCTGATAGGTCTGAACATCAATCAGAAGGCCTGCAGCCCCTTAAGGATAGTGGTGTGAATAGGATTGTCTTGACATATTCTAGTAATATCAACTTTGTGTGTCACATTTTAAATAAAAATTGGCCAGTATTGATGACAGATGAGGATATAAGTAGAGTAGTTGGAGAGGTTCCACATTTTACATTTAGAAACAATAGGACCCTGAAATAACGCTTATGTTATAAGCTTACCACAAATAACCTTCTATCCGATACCCAACATGGCTTTAGACCCCAGCACAGCACAAGTACTGCCTTAGTATCCTTCACCAACACCATCCATCACCTCATGAACAGCAGACTACTAGTATCAGACATGTTCCTAGACATGTCAAAAGATTTTGACACTATTTCAAATCAACTACTACTTAATAAACTAGCTTCACACAATCTAAACTCAGCATCACTAACATGGTTTCACAGTTATCTTTTAAACCATCAACAGGCCACTATATGGGATAATGCTCTCTCCCCACTACTGCCAGTATGCACCAGTGTACCCCAGGGATCCATACTCGGATGCACCAGTGTACCCCAGGGATCCATACTCGGAAGCACCAGTGTACCCCAGGGATCCATACTCGGATGCACCAGTGTACCCCAGGGATCCATACTCGGGCCCCTACTTTTCACCATTTTTGCCAACTATCTAGATTCAGCAACCCAACAGGCATCCATCATACAATACGCAGATGACACATCCCTTACCTGCTCTACCCAGCATGCCTCTATCATACAATATGCAGACAACACATCCCTTATCTGTTCTGCCCCTTTCACACCTGAACTACAATCAAATATGCAAAAATCATTCCAAGAAATTGAAACTTACCTATCGGATCACCAGCTCATCCTTAACCCTAACAAAACCAAGCTAATAATCTTCTCCTATAGACATGATTGCCCATCCCTATGCATCACATCAACCAACGGTACCCTCATTGAGCTCTGCAATCAGACTAAACTTCTAGGTATGACAATTGATTGGCTAAATTTGATAGTCACATCTCCCAAAGTATTAAAAAAGTCCATGCTAGTTTGCTATATAGGGTCAAACCCTACCTAACACCCCAGATTAGCCACTGCTAGATCACAACTTCTGTCCACCCTTCTCTACGGCTCACACACATTCACCAAGCTGCGCTACTCTGACCTCCATAATCTTTAAGTCCTGCTTTAGCAAAATAGCAAAGTTTGCCACCATACTCCCCCACAAGACACATCATTGTACTGCTGTTCAACAACTCAAGTGGCTAGACCTCCCCAATCTACTAACCCTCAATCAACTTACCTTCACCTATAATATCAATAATATCATCCACAACCCCAAAATCTGCCCAGCCATATCACCACTAGTCCAACCACAGGTTAACAGCAGGTCCCTTAGGTCTTCAGATTAGCCATTTCAAAATCACTCAATCCCACAACCACCATGGTGACTCTCTTTACTCTAACAAAATAGATAAGCTCTGGAATGCTCTCCCTCTAGACATTCAAAACACTTCCTGCCATCCTTCCTTCAAAACTAAGCTAAAGAATCACTTGAAAGACAACTGGCTTTGCCCCTGCTGCTCACCAGGTAACCCCTTATCTCTTTCTATTCCCCCTTTCCCCATGGATGTTTCACGTTTTACTATCTTCTAAAACCACTACTTGAATATCTGTTCTTTCTTCTCCTCTCTATGACTGACTATTCTTCTCAAACCACATACTTCATGTATAAGACTCACCACTCTGTAATCTGGTTTCCAGAACCCATGAGCCTGATGCTTTAAGACTCAGCAATCTGTCATCTGGTTCCCAGAACCCAAGAGCCTGATGCTTTAAGACTCAGCACTCTGTCATCTGGTTCCCAGAACCCACAAGCCTGATACTTTAAGACTCAGCACTCTATAATCTGGTTCCCAGAACCCACGAGCCTGATGCTTTAAGACTCAGCACTCTGTAATCTGGTTCCGAGAACCCACAAGCCTGATGCTTTAAGACTCAGCACTCTGTAATCTGGTTCCCAGAACCCACGAGCATGATGCTTTAAGACTCAGCACTTGGTAATCTGGTTCCCAGAACCCACGAGCCTGATGCTTTAAGACTCAGCACTCTGTAATCTGGTTTCCAGAACCCACGAGGCTGATGCTTTAAGACTCAGCGCTCTGTAATCTGGTTCCCAGAACCCATGAGCCTGAAGCTTTAAGACTCAGTGCTCTGTAATCTGGTTCTTAGAACCCATATGCCTGATGCTTCAAGACTCAGCACTCTGTAATCTGGTTCCCAGAACCCATGAGCCTGATGCTTTAAGATTTAGCACTCTGTAATCTGGTTCCCAGAACCCACGAGCCTGATGCTTTAAGACTCAGCACTCTGTAATCTGTTTCCCAGAACCTATGAGCCTGATGCTTTAAGACTCAGCACTCTGTAATCTGGTTCCCAGAACCCACGAGCCTGATGCTTTAAGACTCAGCACTCTGTAATCTGGTTTCCAGAACCCATGAGCCTGATGTGTTTTCTACATTTGATACTGGTTCTTCTGCAACAATATTCTCTCCTGTATTATTTGAAATATGTTATAAATATGGTCTCATGTATTATTCAGGTCTTGTATGCTGACAATGATTGTATGACTTGCTTATTTTGTTCAATAACACAATCCTAAAAATTATGTATCTATGTAACTTATGCTGGAGTTTTTCTCTCCGGGTCTCTGCTGAAAATGGGCTACATGCCCAATCGGACACTACCCATCAATCAAATGTAATAAATAAATAAATAAAACTGGATTTGTTAGGACATGTTCTGACTGGTAGGGCACTTACACCTGTAGATCATGCAAAGCTTGTAGATACATTTGGTCACCTACTTCAGTTATGCATCCCAAAACTCATACATAGAGTTATTGAGTTTCAATTTTATGCAGATTGCACAGACAGAAATCTTGTTTATTGGGCTCATTGTAATGATTGTGAAATGCTTTTTTGTTGGGAAGACCAACCTTACTTTGAATACTTGAATACTTGAACATGTGAATGATATACATAATAGTAAGATTACTAATGCACTAGCTAAACATGCTCTGGAACTAGGTAATACCTACCAGCTTAAATTTCTGGTTTTGCAGAAGGCAAACATCAATATTAGGGAGGGTGACATTGCCAATGCGACTGAGTTCATGGAATTAAGATGGATATTAGATTTTAAAGCAGATGCATATCCAGGACTTAATAATGCTGTCTCTTTAAAGTCGGCTCTAAAAAGGAGAGGCTTACATCATTAAGACAAACCATGTGATTTTATCTGGTCTTTGATTGGTAGTAAAGTGTTTAAATGAGTTCTAACAGAGTGTATGTTTTTATGGTCTGAGGAAGCAGTAGTCCCACGAAAACACTTACCTATTTTTATTGTTTTATAGTTCTGATTAAAGTGTTTTATACTAGCTTCAGCCCAGTGGACGTCTTTTCACTTAGTATACTGTTTATTTTAGATTTTGTCCTGGTCCTGGTCCTGATACGCTTGTTTACACAATGATAGGTTCATGTGTTCATAGGTTAGTACAAAGCTAACTGCTCTTGCGAGCCATTTTAAGCCTAGCCAATTATCCCTTGTGAGACTCAAACCCTGCACCTTGTGTTTGTCAGGCAAACACCTTAAGCATTAGGCCACCCTCCCAACCCCCCTCTTTTTTTATGTGTTTTTGCATCGTTCACATATGTGTTACAAAAAGCATTGTCAGATCTTTTCTATCTACTTTGCAATTGGTGAAGATGCTGCTAGTGTGGTTGTTTCCCAGTATGAGCTGCTTGTCTTGCTGAACCTTTAACCTCTGGCACCAAGACGGTTAAGATACAGGCAAAGAAAAATTAATTGCAGTTTTGATAATCATGGAATTCTTGATAGGTTTAGAGTTGACAGGGACATTTAAGTACTTTAGTGAGTATGTATGGTCTACAGATGGGAACTGGGGGGATGTGTGGACTTCCTATCCCTGTGGATGCTAAGGTATGTATAGTTCTCACTATACTTTCCATGGGATCTTCCAGACACAGACTGGGGACATACTGGGTATTTCCCAGGCTTCTGCATCAAGAGTATTTCAGCATCTCTCATGGTGGGGAGCACTAGGTCCAACATGTTTGGCCTTCTAGTTGGAGTCTGCACTATCTGGTTCAGGGCATTCATCTTGGTAAAGTCCAGGGAACATTGTGCCTGTGAGTTAGAGGCAGTGAATGTTTCCCAGTCTATAGGGAGTAGTTAAAGTCTCCAATGAATAGGGTATTTGCTTAGATGGTTAGCACCTCTAGTACGGCCAGGTAAAAGTTCTGAGCTTCATGAGTCATAAAGGGTGATCTGTAGCTGGCCATGACATGGTAGGGAGCCTTGTCTGTGGAAGGTGGACATGCATGAACTCCAGGGTATCGTCTTGTTTAGCCAACCTGGAGGTCTGTTTGTTGCTAATATAGACTGAGACAACTCCACCATTAGCCCCTATTTGGGCTACTGTTTGTCTAAATGTGTAGAAGGCACTGTAGCCTTCCACTGGTGGAGTACTTACATGGCTTTAAACCAAGTCTTTGTGACAGTACAGATGTCTACAGTCTCTAGAGTGAGGAGAGATTGAAGGGTATTTAATTTCTTGTTTAGGCTCTGAGCATTTAAAAGTAACACCTTATGGTTGCTTTGAGTTTTCTTGCTATGCTGGTAGTTTTGTTATATTGACATGCCTAAAATAAATCTCTATGGGGGTGGATAAAGTTTTAGCCAATACCCAAAAGCCCAATGGGGGACATATGCAGACCATCCTTGACAATGCAATATGGACAGCTAACCATGTTATCCCATGCTGACATATATTGGACCCCCCTGGCGTGACACCATCACTTTCTGCTCATACTGTAGCTTCATCCCTGGTGAATGTCGAATGTCGCTCAGTGCAAGAGACATATCTGCTTGTGACACATATTCAGAAAGATACATAATGTCTCTTCTCATATAGTCCTGTGAAGTATATCTCAAGTCAAGTTACACCCGCATAGACTATGACAGAATCATATTGGTACCTGTAGTGCAGTGACTTGAATGCATGTGCAATATTGCAGATCCTGGCTCAGATAGGCAACTAACCGTCATATTTTCCTTGTCCAGCCTGGTGAAAAGGGCATCTGTGTGCCGTATAATAGAATCCTCTATGACAAGAATACTAGGTAAAGTGTTTGCTTACCTTATGATCTTTCTTCTTGGAGAATCATTGGATGTAGGGTTATGTATAGTATTACATTCTGCTTTGGGTGTATACTTTAGTGACTGCTGAGGATGGGTGTTACCATTTAATGGCTTTGGGAAGGTTTCTTTTAGGTGCCTCAGCATAAAAAGATGTATGTGTGTGATGACTGGTATGTGCGAAGGATATAGTGTGTGTGTGTGTGTGTGTGTGTGTGTGTGTGTGTGTGTGTGTGATGACTGGTATGTGCGAAGGATATCGTTTGTGTGTGTTGTATGTGTGTGATGATTGGTATGTGTGAAGGATATAGTGTGTGTGTGCGTGTGTGTGTGTGTGTGTGTGTGTGTGTGTGTGTGTGTGTGTGTGTGTGTTCTTGACAACTTCATTTGTAAGTGTGATTTTTGACTCCAAGGAAGTTATGTATGTACATCCCTTGCATACTGTGTTAGTTTCTTTAAGGATTAAAAGGTTATCTGAATTCACTGACAATTGCTAACTTGCCTCAGGATGCCCATATCTACCAAGCTGGCCACAGAGGCATTAGGAAGTTGCAAATGCATGCTGTCAGGACCTGTATTAGAACTGGGCAATTATAGTTTAAGGACTTGGTTTTATAGGGGCTACCTGAATGGTTTCTAGTGTTAAGGTTAGATGTTAGATAGTACTATGATCTGATATTAGTGCTGTTTGATGCACTAACTAGCAACCCTAAGCTTAGCTCCATGGAAATCCTCTCTGAGTGACAGGTTTAAGTCCTAAGTATGGCAATTTCAAAACACACCAACAGTCTATGTGTAGGGCCTTTCAGGATTCTTCTGTCAGTAACCAGTTAGATAAGCAGAGGAGTTCAGACTCAGAGGAGCTTCCAAGGACAGATACACAGCAGAAGTGAGCACCTCAAAAGCCACCAGTTATAAAAGAACAAACAGGGTGGGAGAGAAACCAAATGCAGAAGAGATCTTTCAGAATTGCAATAAAATGAGGTCCTGTAAGAACATCAAGGTCCAGCACAGAAAACATATAAACACTGCAGACTATAAAACTGTCTTAATGCTTTAACTTCATTTAAAGAGCAAACACAAAATTGATTTAAAAGGCAAGATAAGTGCAATGTTGTAAATGTACTTTAAATCTACTTTGCTGGGTGCAAAATGTAGTCAAAATGCTTTGTATTCAAGCTGTCAAATGTCCAGCAGTCCCAAAAAGTGCAAGGTAGGATGCCCCATAGTCACCTTGTCAATACGTGGAAATTTTAATTTTAATTATCTGATTAGTTATTCTTTGTAAAATGTGTTGCTTGATAACAAACCACCCTTCCTTTGTTGGGTCTGTACCCCCACCCCCTTTTCTCTTTTTTCTTGTACTTTTACAGTATATGTATTTACGTATTCCACAGATATGCATCTGGAGCATTTCTCCCCGGGCCTCGGCTGAAAACATGCTCTGTGGAACCTAGTCAGACTTTCCCGGTCAACAAATGATAAATAAATAAAAATAAAATAAATAATTTACTGTACATAATATTTATGCCTTACTGTTCACTGAGACACGCAATGAAGTGAATTAACATCATACAAGGATAAGGACATTTTCCACCATTTTGTTGAGTGAATTTTGCCTGGGGGTGTATTTCAGTGTAGACATTGGTTTTCTGCTGAAAAGTCTACTGTAAAATTGGCACTTGATTTGCAGTATTTGGCAGAAGAGAGAAATAGATTTTATGTATTTAGAGATGTAAGGCTGTTATCTTCCAACTTGCATTTATTGATACAAGACACAGAAAGAGGAAATGTATAAGATTTCTTTGTTTTTTAATTACCATCAGCATTAGCATCACTCGATTGACACTTATAATGCTGAATGAACACTTAAAAGTGTTAAACATTACAATCTACAGCCTACACTTGCCACTTTCTTTCACCATTTGATTTTTTTCTTGTATTGTAAGCCATATCATTAGTTAACTGAAATGTATTCTGACTAAAAGTGTGTTAGTACGAAAGTACATTGTGTACAGACATTCTGTCCTCCATACTGCAGTTGCATACACATATTTTTTTCTTACATTCACTTTTTCCTTAAACAGTGATATTAGTGTACCAAAATGCATGCTGTTGAACTGAGGCATGTCATGCATTCTTTACCAGTACTGTTAACCCTGACTTACAGATCAAATGTGTCACACACAATGTCCCCTAAAGATAGGGTGGGTGGAGGTGCCAGTGATCATGAAGAAGCGATGTCATGTGACCTTGATGATGACTGGCGGTGTTGACATGACTTACTGAATGCAGGTGGTCCTGCAAGTACAGATCTCACAGTGTTTTGTGACTGAGACATCGAATGGGAGGTTCTGCAACATGTAGATGAGGTCAGCATAAATTCTGTTGTATTAGCCCCCTCTACTTTTACAACTTTCCTGAGAAAAAAATTGTAATGTGATGTGATATGGCCCCACATGTCTGGATAGTACTTCACAGCCGACTCCAACTTGACTCTGTTATGTCCTGACTGGTGTATGCGTGGAGGCAGAATTGTTTGCCACCACACTGCACAGAGTTTGTAACAATGGTGTCATCCCTACTGTCTATCATTTCCATGTAATGCTGAAAATGATCACACATGCCCTGCAGTAGGTGAGAAATCTCTACATGACTGAGCCTGAGCAATATTGTAGCACATTTGCTGCTGGGCAGCCAATGCCTTTTGTGTTTCTGGAGGTATCTGTGACATGTGCCTGCACCTAGTGCCCCTTTGCACAGGTGTTGCAATGGATACTGCTACCTCTGAGATATTGCCATCCTCCAGAAGGTGTTCCTTTGGTTCAGGAGACACTGGTGTTGAAGTACACTTATTTATTTATTTATTGACATTTGTTTATGGGCTCTCTCACCACACAACCTGCAAGGTACTGATCCCATCTACATGACTTTATGATCCAGTGCCACTCCCTGCAGACTGTTGCAAGGTGTCTGATTCTGACATTACATCTGGTGATTGTGGGACACTGTCCTGATGCTGTCTCTTGGATATTTATTTATTTATTTCACATTTGTTAACCGGGTTAGTCCAACTGAGTTTGCAAACAAACTAATTTTCAGTGGAGACCCAAGGAGAAAAGCCCCAGCAAACATAACTAAAGATAAAGTGACAATATACAAATATTAAATAACAATCACAATACAAAATAATGTAAAAAGAAAAGGTTAACAATTTGCATTGCATTGATAGTAAGCAACCCGTTTTCAGTGGAGACCCAAGGGGAAAGAGCCCCAGCAAACATAAGCAAAGATAAACATACAGGACAAAAACTTTTAAAAACCACACTGCAATATGGAATTAATTATAAAGCGGAAAAACAAAAGAAAAATGTATTAATTATAATAACATTATCATCCTCTACAGCCTCTGTACTGTTGACATCATACAACTGTGCTGGCAAAGTAGAAGTGCCTACTTCCTGCAGCTGACCCTGTGTTACTTCCTGCAGCTGGTCCTGTGCTACATCCTGCAGATAACCCTGTGCTACTTCCTGTAGCTGGTCCTGTGCTACTTCCTGCAGCTGGTCCTGCGCTACATCCTGCAGATAACCCTGTGCTACTTCCTGTAGCTGGTCCTGTGCTACTTCCTGCAGCTGGTCCTGTGCTACTTCCTGCAGTTGGCACTGTGCTACTTCCTGCAGCTAGTACTGTGCTACTTCCTGCAGCTGACCTTGTATTACTTCCTGCAACTGCTCCTGTGCTACATCCTGCAGATAACCCTGTGCTACTTCCTACAGCTGGAATTATACTACTTCATGCAGCTGGTTCTATGCTACTTCCTACAGCTGACCCTGTGCTACTTCCTGCAGCTGGTCCTGTGCTACTTCCTACAGCTGAACCTGTGCTGCTTCCTGCAGCTGGTCCTGCGCTACTTCCTGCAACTGACCCTGTGCTACTTCCTGCAGCTGACCCTGCGCTACTTCCGGCAAATGACCCTGTGCTACTTCCTGCAGCTGGTCCTGTGCTACTTCCTGCAGCTGGTCCTGTGCTATGTCCTACAGATGACCCTGTGCTACTTCCTGCAACTGGTCCTGTGCTACTTCCTACAGCTGACCGGAGATACTTCCTGCAGCTGTTCCTGCACTACTTCCTGCAGCTGGTCCTGTGCTTCCTGCAGCTGGTCCTGTGCTACTTCTGCAGCTGGTCCTGTGCTACTTCCTACAGCTGACCTGAGCTACTTCCTGCAGCTGGTCCTGTGCTACTTTCTCCAGCTGGTCCTGTGCTACGTCCTACAGCAGGTCCTGTATTACTTCCTGCAGCTGGTCCTGTGCTGCTTCCTAGCTGGTCCTGTGCTGCTTCCTACAGCTGACCTAGTACTGCTTCCTGCAGCTGGTCCTGTGTTACTTCCTACAGCTGGTCATGTCTACTTCCTGCAGCTGGTCCTGTGCTACTTCCTGCAGATGACCCTGTGCTACTTCCTGAAGCTGGTCCTGTGTTACTTCCTTCAGCTGCTCATGTGCTAATTCCTTCAGCTGACCCTGTGCTACTTCCTGCAGCTGGTCATGTGCTACTTCCTACAGCTGACCTAGAACTGCTTCCTGCACTTGACCCAGTGCTACTTCCTGCAGCTGGTCCTGTGCTACATCTGGCAGTTGACCCTGTGCTACTTCCTACAGCTGGTCCAGTGCTGCTTCCTGCAGCTGACCTAGTACTGCTTCCTTCAGCTGGTATTGTGCTGTGCTACTTCCTCCAGCTGACCCTGTGCTACTTACTGCAGCTGGTCCTGTGCTACTTCTTGCAGTTGACCCTGTGCTGCTTCCTGCAGCTGACCCTGTGCTACTTACTGCAGCTGGTCCTGTGCTACTTACTGCAGCTGGTCCTGTGCTACTTCTTGCAGTTGACCCTGTGCTACTTTCTGCAGCTGACCCTGTGGTACTTCCTGCAGCTAACCCTGTGGTACTTACTGCAGCTGGTCCTGTGCTACTTACTGCAGCTGACCCTGTGCTACTTACTGCAGCTGACCCTGTGGTTCTTCCTGCAGCTAACCCTGTGCTACTTACTGCAGCTGGTCCTGTGCTACTTCTTGCAGTTGACCCTGTGCTACTTCCTGCAGCTGGTCCTGCAATACTTCCTGCAGCTGGTCCTGCACTACTTCCTGCAACTGACCCTGCGCTACTTCCTGCAGCTGGTCCTGCGCTACTTCCTGCAACTGACCCTGTGCTACTTCCTGAAGCTGGTCCTGCGCTATGTCCTACAGCTGACCCTGTGTTACTTCCTGCAGCTGGTCCTTTGCTACGTCCTGCAGATAACCCTGTGCTACTTCCTACAGCTAGCCTTGTGCTTCTTCCTGCAGCTGGTCCTATGCTACTTCCTGCAGCTGACCCTGTGCTACTTCCAGCAGCTGGTCCTCTGCTACTTCCTGCAATTGACCCTGTGCTACTTCCTGCATCTGATCCTGTGGTACTTCCTGCAGCTAACCCTGTGCTACTTCCAGCAGCTGGTCCTGTGCTACTTCGTACAGCTGACCCTGTGCTACTTCCTGCAGCTGGTCTTCTACTACTTCCTACAGCTAACCCTGTGCTACTTCCTGCAGCTGGTCCTGCATTACTTCCTGCAACTGACCCTGTGCTACTTTCTGCAGCTGGTCCTGTGCTACTTTTTGCAAATGACCCTGTGCTGCTTCCTGAAGCTGGTCCTGTGCTACTTCCTCCAGCTGGTCCTGTGCTACTTCCTGCATCTGGTCCTGTGCTACTTCCTGCAGCTTGTCCTGTGCTACTTCCTCCAGCTGGTCCTGTGCTACTTCCTGCAGCTTGTCCTGTGCTACTTCCTGCAGTTGACCTAGTATTTCTTCCTGCAAGTGACCCTGTGCTACTTCCTGCAGCTGACCTTGTGAAGTATTAATTTCATTACACTAATACTGAGACAATGGAAGAAACTTTTTAAAGCTGTGTAGTGAGTTGTGAAGGACACTTACCATGCACAATCATTTCACTTTCACAACTGGCTAAAAATAGAGGGTTCACCTGTTGACAGTGAATGCCCTCTGCATTCATTCGGTTAATGTGATTATATTGTGGTGGATGCACAAACCTTCTTGAACACATGAATGTGGATGCTACTATATGGTGCATATTTGCCGTTGTCCATGCCACCTCTGATTATTTCCATGACATCATTAACAGTGTCATAGTCATCTCCCATTATGGGCAGCAGGTATTCCTCATTGGTATTAAAGGTATTAGTGTGAGAGGTACCTCACCTGTACTGCTATGAGCAATTCCATTCTGTCTTGCCTTTATTCTGGCACATTCTGCCACATTATGTATCTAAAAACTAGATAAAATTTCTCTAAATATTAAAACTATTAAGTCATTGTCATATAACCTGTATCTAGTCTTAACCAATGTTTTCATATTAGGAAAAAGCAAAAACTATCAGCGTCACCACCACGGACCAACGTAGAATAAAACCAAGAATTCTTTAATATTGAATAACACGATAAAAACAACAAAAGGTCCCCTTGTTTCAAACGATAAGCGCTTTCGGATTTTTCCTTCTTCAGATTGTATAATACTAAGGGGAAACTTTTACTTTAAAAACATATAAACCACCAATCAAACATCATTTACAAGACCAACTCCTTTATCATTGTCCAATGGGTAATTTTCTCCAATTAATGAACTGTAAAGGGAGGCACTCCTTCTATTCAACCAATCACTGTTCTCCTGTTCTTTAACATAGGTTTTAATGGTACAACGGCATTTAGTCCTAGCGATCTATCTGCCCTTAAATTAATAATCCATTTAGTTTTGTTTATCTCAGTATTATTCATAATATCTCCTTGTCTCATACCTTGATAAGTATTTTCAATGGCTTGGAATTTAAAGTAGTGTGTTGGAAACTGTGCAACATGACGTGCTAATGCATTCTTGTTGTCTTTGTTCCAAATATCACAAAGATGTCAGGATTCTGTTTTTAAACATTTGATCTATTTTTCCAATATAATAAGCTATACAAACCTGACATACCACAAGATAAACCAAGTGCTGTGTGTGGCAGTCAGCATAGCAGGAGAACGAGTACTCTTTCCCAGTGGTAGGATGTTTAAAGAGGTTAGCTGTGTCTATACTGCTACATGCAGAACACCTTCCACAGTGGAATGTGTCTTTCTTCTTCCTAATAGTTCCATGGGAGAAACCATCTTTCATACATAGTATGCATTTTAAGTTCTTTTTGTTTTTAAAAGTGAACTTATACTCACCTATAATTTCATGCAGCCTATTGTCCTGTGGAAGGACAAGCCAAAACTTTTTTATTATTTCACAAACTTGTTTATTATCATTTGTGTAAGTTAAAATTAAATTAAGTTGGGACCGGATGGTGTCCCCGGCTGTGTGCTACACGAACTCAATGAGGAACTAAACCTGCACATAAGGCAGCTGTTTAATCTTAGCCTTACCACAGGATACATGCCCAAGGAGTGGCGTACGGCAACTGTGGTCCCACTCCACAAAGGCGGTGCCTCTACGGACCCTGGTAATTACCCCCCATAAGCTTAACAAGCCTGGTCTGCAAAGCTATGGAGAGGATCATAATGGAACTCATAAACAAAGACATAGGGGACTTGCAGACATTGGACCCGACCCATTTTGGCTTTGTCAAGGGCAGATCATGCCTTTTGAACTCGGTCAACTTCTTCGAAACAGTCACCAAGGCCATTGATGAGGGAAAGGCAGTCCATACAGCCTACCTTGACCTTGCAAAAGCTTTCGACACAATGCCCCACTTGGGTATTATAGAGAAACTTACCAGCTTAAATGTAAACCCATATGTCACAAGATGGGTTGCAAACTGGCTAAAGGACAGAACCTACAGGGTTAGAGTTGCTGGCGCCATGTCAGACTCCAAGCCGGTCACAAGTGGTGTCCCACAGGGCTCAGTCCTTGGCCCCCTGTTGTTTGGCATCTACTTCTCAGAAGTACAGGCAAACATGGGAGGACAATGGCTGACAAAGTTTCCAGATGACTGCAAACTGGGTGCCATAGTGGAAAGTACATTGGACACAGATATCCTTCAGAGGGGTCTCACGGAAACTGATAGCTGGTGCCAGAGCCATGGCCTGAAGTTAAATGCCAAAAAATGTATAGTCAAGGTAACCCCAAGCTACCATATTGGTGGCAATCCACTAAGCACAGAAGAGGTTATCAGGGACCTGGGGACCCAGGTTGACAGTGGCCTTTCTTTTGACACTCACATTGCTAAAGTGGTTAGAAAGACCTTCTACATTGCCCACCTGATCATGAAGGGATTCACATCCAGATCAAGTGAGGTCATTGTTCCCCTGTACTCTTCACTTATCAGACCAATGATCGAGTACAATGCCCCATTCGGGATGTATCTCACCCGACACCTGCAGCAATTGGAGAGACCCCAAAAATTCCTCACCAAAAGGATAAAGGGACTCCAAAATCTGTCATATGCTGCCAGACTGAAGAAACTCCAGATCTATTCAGTCGCATACCGTCTGCTCAGAGGTGACCTGTGCCTGACATACAAGGCCATGTCCAACCCGGAATTAATGGACATGCTCCACCTCAAAAAATCCAAATCTACCAGATCCACTAGAGTAAGTGACTTAAACCTTAGCACGGATATAAATAGGACATGCTGGAGGGATAGATTTGTCACCCAGAGACTCCCTAAGCTGTGGAATAAAATCCCAGTCCATGTGAGGCAGAGCACCTCGCTGGCTCTGTTCAAGAGAAATCTTGACCGGTGGATGGGAGATTGTAGGTTTACCCCGGGAATCATCTCTATGTCACTGCTGGACAGAGGCACAACAAACTAATGGGTACAGTATTTTTTAACATAAGGGGTGGCATAAGCCACAAAACTTTGAGCTAGGCTTATAAATGCCTTAGGGCAGATAGCCTAGTATAAACCTATGAACCTATGAACCTATGAACCTATGAACTTAGGAATATCACCTATAATTTCACGCAGCCTATTGTCCTGTGGAAGGACAAGCCAAAACTTGTTTTATTATTTCACAAACTTGTTTATTATCATTTGTGTAAGTTAAAATTAAATTAAGTTGCTCTCTTTTGGGAATATTGCTTTCAGTTATCTCATTATTAACATTGGCTCTCCTCTGGACAAACAGGAAGCCTTTATCTTTCCTAAGTTGATTTCTTTTCTCAACACTGATGGCAGTATCCTTAAAGCTGTATCGTCTTTGTCCTAAGTTAGCTTGAAGTTGTTCTAGCTCCCTGTGATACTCGGATTCTTCAGTATATAGCCTGGAAATCCTAGTTCCTTCATTCACCATAATATTTTTAGATACATGCATAGGATGCAAACTACTTTTGCGTAAGTAGTGATTTTTCCATGTGTCTTTCCTATGTATAATAGTATCAATCTTTCTTTTTTGATCTAAGGACACCTTTACATCCAAAAAGTCAATACTTGTATTATTTTTAAGGACTGTAAAATTACTATTCTAAAAAATTTTTGTAATTCTTTGTAGCTTTTCTCCCCAGGCCTCTGCTGCAATGGGGTCCTACCCAGTCAGACATTCCTTGTAATCAAATGTCAGTAAAATTAAATAATTAGTATTGTTGATCCTTTATTTGCACTGAAGCAATTTTCACTTCTTGCTACCAACAGTATTTAAATCTTTAAACACTTGATTCCACAACTTTGTTATCTCAGTTTGTTTTGGCCCCCTTTGTCCTTAAAAGGCACTTGCCATATGTTCTTAGGGCCCCTCTGAGAACACACTCCTCCTCAGGGCTAAGATCGCCCATTTTCTGTCTTGAGCTCTGCTGCTGCATCATGATTTAATCTAGAACAATGTATGTGAGTAACCCTAATGAAACTTGATTTAAGAAATGTAAACACTCTCATCACACTTGTAACAGAAGACATGAAAACATGCCTGAATTCCTTACACATATATCCCTTTTTAAACAATGACTGCAGCGCCATAAGGAAAACATCTTAAAATTATTGACAGGCTGAGTACAGCATACCTAATAAATTCATCATATTAGCACAGCAAAGCACAAATCAACTAAGCAATGCCCCCCTGGCTTTTGTACTGCTAACCTCTACATGATACAAATGAGAATAAAAAAAAAAAAGAAACTCACAAGTTGTATCATTTCCACTGCCATCCTATATTATGCCAGTAGGTCTTCACACAATTATGAATTTTCAGGGATTTCTCCCTGTACACTCCCTATCTAAATAATACTGCCACGCATGCTCAGTTTTAATAAATGACACTTGAAATTCCGAGCTCCTGCCAGAAAGGCTACTGTCACCAGTAAGGCATACTCATGTTCCTCTCTTAGGGTTGAATAAGGAAACAGTTACGGTCAGCTGCCTGTCAGGTGTCAGGATCCGCCACATAACGCACGCACTTAGGTCACTCCACAACAAGTACAAATATGACTTTGTCATTGTCCATGTTGGTGTGAATGACCTGAGACATATCCCTGCACTACATGAAAAGAGACATAGAGGAGCTCTCGGATCTTGTAGCCCAGGCAGGTATGACCCTAGCTCTGAGTAGCATCCTACCATCACCCAGAATGATACCACAGTACAAGCAGAAAATGATTGACTTCAACAATTGACTAAGTTTCTGGTGTCATTCTAAGGGGATCCAGTATCTATCTGCCTAGGATGACATGACTGACAGACCTCGATGCTTCACCAGAGATGGTCTGCACCTGTCAACCCAGGGATTCTGGATGCTGGCCAAAGCTCTTGCCACCCCTATAATGCCTTTTTAGGCAATGTCCTCAAGACAAAATTATCACCATAACAGCTACAAGCAAACAAAATTTGAGGGTTATGCTACTCAATGCTAGAATTCTAAATCTCAAAATGCACTCGCTCAAAGCACTCCTTAAAATGAAGAACATCGACATCTGTGCAGTGACCGAGACCTCGTTCAAGGCTCCAGAGATCACCCCAGCAGTACCAGGCTATAATTCATACCACACCTTTAGGCCCCTAAACTTGGAGCGAAGCACTAAAGGCAGTGGTGTCTCCATATTCATAAAGAATATGCACACCTCCAGAATAGTAGCCCAACATAACACATCAGAGATACTTCAGGTACAACTGACACTGGCTAAAACTGCAATCCAGGTTGTAGCCTGTTATAGATTCCTCAGGAGTTGGAGAAATCGGAACAAACTTGTAGTACTTTAACCAGGATTTTCTTGTCACGCCACACACTGTTAAAAAGCACTCCAAAACACCAGAAAACACTTCGTGTTTGTTCCGATTTCTCCAACTCCTGAGGAATTATTGGTTTATTTTCACCCTTATTTCTTTTCTGTTATAGATTCCCCCACCATATCCCAAGACTCCCACTCCACATTCCTAAACACACTGGAAAATATTAGGGTACAACCCAATACCCTAACACTGGGAGACTTTAACTACCCCTCCATTAACTGGGAAAATTACTCATGTACCAACACATTTGCTCAACGTTTTCTGGAATTCATTAATTCCAGCACCCTGGACCAACTCATTCTTACCCCCACCAGGGGTAGAAAGATTCCTGACCTGGTCATTACTAACATGGCCGACCATTGTTCTACACCGGTAATCAACTCCTCCCTGGTCAGATCTGACCACAAGCTAATCATTATGGATATCCACATCCCACTCTCACCCCTCCCAAAGGAAACCACTGTAAAAAACTTTTCCAAATCCAATTTTGGACTTCTAAAAACAAAGGTGTCTAACTGACACCCTTGCAAATGGAAAATAGGTGCGTCACTGAATCATACACCAATGCACTGTATGAGCACATACACAAGTGCATGGAATGGGCCATACCAAAGAGAACCAAGATGCTCTCCTCCAAAAAAGGGAAGCCAATCTGGTGGTCTCCCACCTAAACAAACTCTACAACAGAAGGAAAAAGCTGTTGCAGAAAAGGGTGAAATCCCAAGACTGGAAAAAACTGCCTTGTCAGCCTCAGCAAAAAACTGAGATCCATCATCAAATCCTGTAAAGCTAGCTACAAAAACAAAATTGATGCAGATTCTAAAGACAACCACAAGGCATTCTACAGTTATGTCATGAATCTACATGGCAATACTCAGATCTGCTCTGAGTTACAGCACAATGGCAATACATACACAGAACCAACTGATATTGCCAACATATTGGCCAACAGGTTCAGTGCGAACTTTACCCCCTTTCACCCCCTAAATGGCCTATCACAATACCTGAGGAATGCCAAGTCCCTATTATCATGGCTACACTGGTAAAAAATGCACTGTCCAAAGCCAAGAATACAGCTTCCATGAGACCTGATAATATCCCTGGCTGTGTTCTACATGAATTACAAAGTGAACTGGTACCACACCTGAGTACCCTGTTCAATCACAGCCTCATTTCATGCTTGGTTCCTACCAAATGACGCACTGCTATATGATCATCCCACTCCACAAAGGGGGAGCGACTATAGACCCTGGGAACTACTGCCCCATTAGCCTGATGAGTCTGATATGTAAGGCATCATCATGAACCTTATAAATAAGGACATAGGGAATATCCAAATTCTGGACCCCACACAGTTTGGGTTTGTGAAAGGTAGATCATGCCTGCTCAACCTGACAGACTTCTTCAAGTCTGTCAGCAGAGCTGTGGATGAGGGCAAGGTAGTTCACACAGCCTACCGAGATCTTGCCAAGGCCTTCGACACCATCCCTTACTCAGGAATCATAGATCGACTCACTAAACTAGGAATAAACCCCTATGTCATAAGATGGGTTGCCAACTGGCTCACTGATAGAACCCACACTGTGAAAGTAGTGGACTCCAAATCTGACTATCAACCAATTACAAGTGGTGTCCCACAGGGATCGGTCATAGGTCCTCCCTGTTTGGTATCTACTTCTCTGAAGTTCAAGCCAACACAAAGGGACTCTGGCTGACCAAGTTCACAGATAATTGCAAACTGGGAGCCATTATTGATTCTTCAGCTGATGTAGACATTCTACAAAAAGGCCTGACTGACCCCAATGACTGGTGCCAGAACCATGGCCTTAAGCTCAATGCCAAAAAGTGCATTGTCATTCCCTTTGGGAAAAATTTGGTGCCCATGAACTACCACATAGGCGTTAGTCCTCTAAACACTGAAGGTGTGATGAGAGACCTGGGGACACAGGTTGACAGCAACCTCTCTTTTGATAACCACATTGCCACAGTAGTCAGAAAGTCCTTCTATGTGGCACATCTCATTACAAAAGGTTTCTCATCCAGGAAAAAAGAGGTCATAATCCATGTCTACTTGTCCCTCATTAGACCTATTATAGAATACAATGCCTCATTTGGTATGTACCTCACTAGATACCTACAACAACTGGAAAGGCCACAAAAATACCTCACTAAGAGGATCTTAGGCATTAGACACATGTCCTATATGGACAGACTCAAAAAACTCCAGCTATACTCTGTCTCTTATAGCCTACTTAGAGGCAATCTCTGCTTGACCTGCAAAGCATGTCTGACCCAGAGCTGCTAGATATGCTACAACTAAAGAAATCCCAATCCCGCCATGCCACATGCTCCAGGGACCTAAACCTCATTACCACAATAAACAGAACATGCTGGAAGGACAGGTTCCTAACCCAGAGATTTCCCATACTCTGGAATAAACTTCCCATTCACGTCAAGCAGAGCACTTCACTGGCCCTCTTGACGAGTGGATGGGCAATAGGAAGTTCACCCCAGGGATCACTTCAGTGGCCTTGCTTGACAGGGGCACTGGGAACTAACTTTGGGCTGCATGATGCCAGGCAATCTTCTTGGGCTAGGCTCCAGGGCCATTAGCCTAGTACACACCTATGAACCACCACCAACATACAACAATGACATATAATACTGATTTCACAAAAAGCCCCACACCGAACAAACTGTAACACAATAAAAATAAATAAAATGCACTAATGGTCTCAAATGAAACTGTTCAATAAAATATATGCAACCTTAATTAAATACTTGGATAAAAACAACAAAATACAACAAGTAATCAGTAAGTGCTTTCATCCCACTGATTGAACTTCTTCAGACCAAAAGCTACATTCATTTTAAAACCCATTAAATATATTCTTTTAAGATCACATGACTTCACAAAAATCAGTGATTTAACCCTTTCCTTTTCAGGACCACTTTGTAGTTTTCCCTTTCATTTATTCCCGAGAAACTACATGCATTTAATGCTATCTGCCAACAATATTGCTTCCAATCTAACTCATCCTCCGTGTCTAGCCATACATTGTAGTTTAATACCTGATCTATTACAGAAAACCTAAAATAAACCCTATTCACTTCAACACTACAATTTTGTATTACATGCTTAGCTAAACCCTTGTTAACATCTTTATTATCTACAACCCCTAAATGTTCATACATTCTCATCAAATTCTCTAGATGTTCTGCCCCATAAGCACTTACCAGTTACATGTTGAATTTTGTTGTTTGTCTTTGAGTCTTGCATTAAAATAGTATATTTTATTGAACATATAATACTGACTTTATTTTAGAAAAATAGTTTTCCATGAAATTAGTTATCTACCCAGTTGAATTTCCATCCTCATCCCTTTTTTCCCATTTCTGCACATGGGGTCGTGGTGTCACTTCTACAGTGACAATCATATAGAGCCAATGTTTACACTGCTGTGTGGCTAGCCCTGCCACAGTAGTTCTTCCATACCACACACTCACACCTAGGCCCAATTTAGAGTATCCAATCCACCTACTGCATGTCTTTGGAATGTGGGAGGAAACTGGACCACCAGGAGAAAAACACACAAACACAGGGAGGAGAAGCAGACTCCACATAGAAGGCAGCCCAGCTAAAATCGAACCCAGAAATCTCTTGCTTGGAGGTGACAATACTACCTGCTCTGCCACTGTACCCATAGCTTGGTAATATTTTATAACTGTAACATTGTTTTTAGATTACTTAAAAAGTTTGCACCTTTCCACAGCAGTTGTCACTGAACTTGACAGATCACACATAAATAGGGTGGTTTTTACAATTACTGAGGGAAATGCAGGCTGATTTACGAGCTTTGTATGCCAATTAAGGTCAGCTGAACTGCTGTCTATGAATCACAGTAATATGTGTGTATCTCATTATGTATGCATTGACAGTCTTCTGCTAATTGTGAATAAACTGTGCTGAGTGACACTGGTCACAAGAACTTGCAGCAGCTGCTAGCATATCTCAAAGAAACTTAAATATGCCACAGCATTTAATAAGAAATGTGAAGAAAGTCAGCATTTTGATGGGAATTTATCACTCAAATCCACAGCGCTCTTGGAGAATATGATGTTCTGTAGCACTTCTAATAGAAAATGTTTAGTTAAAGCAATGAAACACCAGCTAGACATTTAAGTCTCAGTTCTAAAACAGTAATTACGAAAGAATTAACCTCAATCAGTACTTCATATTTCATGTTTTCATGCAATTTGAATGCATGATGTTAGTGAAATATGTAGATTTCAGGTGAAAATATTACTCTGCTTAATGAAGTAAACACATATGCTGATGACAAAGTAATGCAGTCATGAATGTTTCTCTTAGATCAATATCACTGCACATAGTCACTGAAATGACAAATGTATGAAGAGCTATCAATAGAGATAGATATAAATAAATATAGGCACGCCACTGTTTCCTACATGGCTGCATGTTTAAGGAATGGTGACAGAGGTCAAGAGTTTAGGTTTAGGCAGGGGAGGAGGATTGTAGCTTTAGGCAACAATTGGAAGGTTAGAGTTGGGGATGGGAGGGAGGGAGATTTTTGCTTTAGGGAGTAAACTGATGTTTAGGTTTAGGGACTGACTGGGAGTTTTTAGGGTTACAATTGTGGTTTTGGGAGGGATAGTTTGCCTATTGTTACTTCATGGGGACTGAGTTAGTGGAATTAGGGAACTTCCCAAAATGAATGAGTGACAGCAGGGAAGTGCATTGCAAACTAATGATGCATGAGCATTTGTAGCAAACCCTAATTATACTGTAATCAGAAGCTTAGCTACCTCACCCAGTGCCCTGGGTTGGTACTATGAATCAGTGTCCCACCCCCTCAGCTCGTAAGAGAAGAGCAAAAAAAAAATAGATCTATTCCCCCCCCCCCACCAAGCAAGAGCAAAACAAAAATGAGCATCAACGCAGGTAGCCAAATGCACAACACACCCTCATGTCCCCCTCCCTCTTGATCTAGGCATTCAGGTCCCATTTCTGTGTCCTTGCCTCCAACCCTCCATAACCTACCTACATGGAGTAATACACTGCTCATGCTTTATTACAAAAATCTATCTAAACTGCAACAAACTGCTTGCTACAGATATAGCAAACAGTTGCTAAAGTTTATACCCTGTCTGCTTAGAGCACTACATTGCTCAGTTTAACAAAAAAAAAAATCTCCTTTTTTAAACTGTAGCAAACTGCTTGCTACAAATGTAGCAAAGAGCTGTTACAGGTTACACCCTGAATGCATGGAATACTAAAGTGCTCATGTTTTACTTAAAAAAAAAGAGATTTTTGAACTGTAGCAAACTATTTGCTATAATGTAGCAAGTATTTGCTACAGGGTTTACTATCAAAATGTCGAAGCGGCTTTCCTCGACCATTCACAACTCCGACCTGGAACAATGAAATAAAATCCCGACACTTGATTAGAATGTCGATTCCTTTGAAGGAAAGAATTGACATTTAACTATTCACCATCCTAAAAAAAAATCCACTACAAGGTAGAAAATGTCTTACCACCCCCCTGCACCCCTCATACCCCCTGCTACTTATATATTCTAACTATAAGATTGCACTACAGTGAGGAAAAGGGTCATTTTCCCATTCCCCACTGTAGTGCGATGCCATTCAAAATACTGATGGTCCAAACTACTAACACAATCTCCTTATCCCAAAAATAAAAAGTAAGACATTTCACAGTCGATAGGAATTGTGTTCATAGTTTTGCCTCTCTGCCACATTGTGTTCTTCCTTCCAACTGTTGAGGTAAGCCACCATGACATTTTGATTATAAGCCGTTGCTACAGTTTAGACCACACACAGAGCGCCATAACATTCAGGTTTGACCACAAATGCAATACTGGCTTTTAATCCTGGTATTGCATTAAAAAAAGATCCAGATCAGATGATCGCAGAGCAGATTTGCACTCTCCAACACTTTGTGCCCAGGGCAGTTGCTCCTCTCACCCCACCGTAGCTAAGCTACTGACTGTAATTATCAGCTAAGTATTTTTTTTTTATTATAGGCAAATATCTTTTAAAAAGTATATTGTTCTGCCTAAGCTACAAACTATTTATTACTACAATAATTTTCTATGACAGTCATTCTTTCCAAAATACTTACTGCATATACAAAATGGTTGATCAAAATTAGCCCCTCACCCTAGCCAGAGTGGGGTTGGGGGTGGAAACAGCAAATGAATGACTTGCAAAGTTGTTACTGAAGAATGTACTGCTCAGTTTCTTACTTTCAGAACTTTGTTTCTTACAGCACTTTACATGATATTACCTTTAATATGCAGGTAAACTATACAAGATGAAGTGCAAAGCAAGCACTTACGTTTGAATTAAAATATCTGCAAAGGTTGAAGAATATACCCATTTCCCAAGAAGGCAAGCATATTTATTTATTTATTTATTTATTTGCGTTTGTTTACCAGGAGGTCTACTGGGCCAGGAGGAGCCTGTTTTTAGTAGAGGCCTGGGGAGAAAAGCTCCAAAAACAAACAACATGATAAAGCTACATAATCAAAATATAAAAATCAAGCAGTGATTGTACAGAACGCATTACAGAATAGGTAGTACAATAAAATAGATACAATCTAACATCTATATAACTAGTATTAAATATGCAAGGCAAACAAGAATACAGTTGCTGACATGGGATAATATCAAATGTGTGAACAGTACAGTATTGCAGATTTTCAGTAGAGAGGTAAAGATGGAGAGCCACAGATTAAAGATTCTCAGAGTGAGGGACAGTCTTCGAGCTATTGCTATATAGGCATCAAGAGTGAATAGAAGATATGCTAGGTAACTGATACAGTAGAGTATGCATGGCTGGGTGGCACATGTTGGACTTAGTGAGCTGGAAGCGCTGAATGTACATATGAGGAGTCTGAGCCATAAGTGAAATGGGGAGGAAAAGTAGGAAGGCTAGGAATATTGTTTTTTATAGTGAGTGCTGGTACATGTACATAGCCAATGGGAGAACATGTGTAAGTCTTAAAGCATTCAGGGTTCCAAGTAGACCTAATTGAAAGGGGCAGAGTATTCCTTAGTTTTGTTACAGCATATGGGTAATGCATTTGAGTGGTAGAAGGATTAGGTTTTGCTACATTAAGGAACATCTGATTGATCACAGAGGTGTGTTTGAGTGATACATGGTGAACAGAGAGGAGAGGGCAGGACAGCTAGAAGACTTATAGATTAGCTTATGAGCAGTAGTTAGTTGCAGGTATGTTAGATGTTGGGGAAGTTCTAGGCAGTTTAGATGTTGGAGTGACATGTAGTGGTGGAAGGAGTGTTTGGCGCTTGTTGCAAATTTTGCGAATATTGTACCACGAGTACAGTCTGGATTTAAAAGAGGATTGTATATTACTAAATAGAGGTGCACCATAGAGCAAGGATAGAAGTAGAAGGGAAGAGTCAAGTTGCTGCATAGGAGAAGAAGTGTTTGTGCATGTACAAGATACCTAGTTTCTGATGGGGCTTTTTTATGTTTGTGTTAATATACTGATCAAAAGTTAGGTGTTCGTCTATGATGATCCCCTAGAAGTTTGGTATATGGGACTACTTTGAGGCAAATGTTGTTGAGTGAGTTGATGGTAAATTCATTTTTGGTTAGGGCTGTTGTTTTTTTGGGGTGAATAACATGCGTTTAGTTTTATTAGCATTTAGGGCTAAATGGTTATTACCCATCCAGGTTTCAGTGGAGGTGAAGGCATTTTGGGTGAGGGTAAGTAGTTCTGAAGTAGACTTGGCCATGCAGGTGATGATGGAGTCATCTGCATATTGGATGACAAGGGGTATGCTGGTATGGAAATCATTAATGAAAATGCTGAAGAGCAGTGGACCTAGTATGGACCCTTGTGGGACTCCAGTATTGATGCTGAGGAAAGGAGAGAGGGACTGGTGCCATATGGTTGCTTGTTGTCTATCTGTAAGGTATTTTTTTTCTGGGTTCAGTGACCCCAGTTTCTGCTTGCAAACCATGAGACTCTTCCAGTCACTTAATTACTATCAGTGAAAAAACCACAGGCACAGTGATGGTGCTTTTATTTTATTTTATTTTATTTATTTATTTTTTTAACCAGGGTAAAACACTAGTCTCATTGGACCGTTTACAGGTTCATCATTGAATACAGAATTATAAAAATTTATTAACATATAATGCAAAGAAACACAGATAATATCACATATTGAGCCTGCAGGGAAGAAAACCAGAAAATAGTTTATATAACTAAATACACACACATAAATATGTTGTATGTTATAGTCTTATGAGGAAAGGTCAATTAGAAATGTTTGAGGAAGTTATGATGTTGAATGAAGGTTCTCAGGACATAGAGATGAAGCTTCTTAGGGCATAGGGATGAAGGTTCTTAGAACATAGGGATGAAGGTTCTCATGACATAGCAATGAAGGTTCTTAGGACATAAGGATGAAGCTTCTCAGGACATAGGGATGAAGGTTCTCAGGACACAGGGATGAGGTTCTCAGGACATAGGGATGAAGCTTCTCAGGACATAGGGATGAAGGTTCTTAGGGCATAGGGATGACGGTTCTCAGGACATAGGGAAGAAGCTTCTCAGGACATAGGGATGAAGGGTCTCAAGACATAGGAATGAATGTTCTCATGACATAGCAATGAAGGTTTTTAGGGCATAGGGATGAAGCTTCTCAGGACATAGGGATGAAGGTTCTCAGGACATAGGGATGAGGTTCTCAGGACATAGGGATGAAGCTTCTCAGGACATAGGGATGAAGGTTCTTAGGGCATAGGGATGAAGGTTCTCAGGACATAGGGATGAAGCTTCTCAGGACATAGGGATAAAGGTTCTTAGGAAACAGGGATGAAGGTTCTCAGGACATAGGGATGAAGCTTCTCAGGCTTTTTAGGACATAGCGATGAAAGTTCTCAGGACATAGGGATGAAGGTTCTCAGGACATAGGGATGAAGGTTCTCAGGACATAGCAATGAAGGTTCTTGGGACATAGGGATGAAGCTACAAAGTACATAAGGTCCAGGCTGGCTAACGGTGGGTGGAAGACTTATTAGTGTGAAGAATGACTATTAGAAGGAGAGAGTTATGTGACTGAATTTGACTGATAGTAGGTGCTAGCTGCATCTCTGAATATAAAGTGTTGAAGATCTTTTGTGAAATTTCTGAAGGTGGTATTTTCTTTAAGGGATGTGGGATGGGATTACCAGATTCTTGGACTAATGATGGAGAAGCTGTAGTAAGATCAGTGGTTTACTTCTTTTTTTTTTTTTGATGGAAGTTATGTTGGGTGGCAGGTGTAGCTTAGAGCATGTGTATGTACCCTTACAAAGCAGTCCCAGATGTAAGCACACATATATAAATAGTGAGCCTGTGCAGGCAGCAGTGCCATTTTGAGAGAATAGCCAGAGTGTTAACATGTATGAGTGTGGTAGTCAGTCTGTTTATAAGTTTATTTAAGTAAGTTACAAAGCCTCATTTGTGATGTGTTTGTGTATAATAAAGCTGCTTGAACAGAACTCATGAATGTTTGTCTGTTTTATCCTGACCAGATGAGCTACAGTAGGAATTTTCAGTTTAAAAGTAGGGGAGTACACAGCTAACTAAGAATGAGAAAGATCTGAGATAAATTAGTCTGAAAATTAGAGGCCACAGAAGGAAATTTATCCTATGGATGATGGGAAGCCTGTGTGCTTTTGTAAAGATCTGGCAATTGTGTTGTTTTATGGGTGACAGAATAATAAACTTGCAGATGTTGGCAGGAAGTCGGAGGAAGATGAGCTTTTTCTTGGAGTCTGAGGCTATCAGAGGCAGAACTTATTCATGTCGGGAGATGATTATTCCTTTCTTTTTACCTGCTCTGGCTTCTTGGATGAGAAAGTCAGAAACGTTGGCGGACAAAAACAGCACTGTGCTGATTTTTGCTTTTGTTATTTGGGCATGGCATTGGAAGCTAAGGAGTTGATCTTACTATAATCATGGGTAAGAGAAATAGGCAGTAATTTATATGGGGGGGTAGTCATTTTGTATAAAGTTATTCGCCACTTGCAGATACTTCAGAAAACTTTTGCTTGGCTCCAGGGAGAAGGAGCATGCTTGTTTTGGTATTACAGAGTAAAATCCATTGTTGTGGTATTTTTGGAGTTGTGACAAGTCATCTTGTAGCTGGGTCCTTGATGACCGTGTAGGAGAAGTCAGCTGGACTGATGACCATATTGCTTGCATAAACAATGATTAGTAGAGGTGGGGGTCTGCTTGGAATGAGTTAATGAAGACTGGGAAGAGAAGGGGAGTAGAAGTCATCATTTAGCACTTCGGAATGTAGTGGGGCAGAGTTGGAGGCCATGTTGTCCATATGACTGGTGGGAAATGAGTTAAGTACGGCTGGATGACGAACAAGATCAAAGACATTCTGATATGACTGACAGTTTTCTCATGTACAGCTGTGTTTGTTGAAGTTAAGCAGGATGTCATTAGTGAGGGTATACTGAGCAGCTTGGATGTTGTGACTGAGCCAGAAACCATGTTGTTTTGGAAACAATATTTTTGTAAGTTTGCATCTAGGTGCAGAGTTAGGAGTAAATGAGTGTTTCAAATATTGTGTCAAGAGATTGTAAAATTGAAACTGGTTGGAAATTCCCTGTGCAGGAGTGTTTGCTGATATTTTGAAGTAGTTTAAAGTACACTAGTTTACAAAATGTGAACATCAAGTTGTGAGTAAAGCAGCTGTTATACAAGGTTTTTAGTGGGTACCTTAGAAAGCCTTTTCGTAGGAAGACAAATTGGGGTGGATCCCATCTGAACTTGTTAGGGCATCTGAGGGTGTGTTGTCAAGAAGATTTTGGATGTGTTTCTTTGACATTACTTTAAAGTAAAATGGAGTTTATCTGCTGGTGACTGTGATGTTGAAAGGGGGTTGAGGGAGGGGGTAGAAGAGGTGGTAGGTATTGAAAGAATTCATTGAGGTAGACATTAGCAGAAATGGGGCCAAAGGAGGGTAGTACAGAGTTGTTGTTGGTGGGTACTGTAGGTGTGGTACATTCAGTGATTTTATTTACAATTTCTGAAAATTGTTTAGGTTTAGATAGGGAAAATTTTTGGATGGAGACTAGATGAAGAGCTCTTGGCTAGTGTTTTATCAGCAGGGTTCCTTACTAATATGACCTTCTGCCTTTGTTCAGAGTTGTGGTCTTGTTTCCAGATGTGCAGGCCTCGCATTTCAGTCTGTATAATAATTTGTGATCCATTGATTGTGAGTGGATTTCTTTACTCTTGCTATTAGTGAGAACAGCTTATTTAGTAAACGACAGAGGATGTTGTTAGTAGTGGGGTTGGCAAAAGACAGATATGTGATTGAGGTTAACCTAAGTGGCTGGTAATTACAGACTGCAGTCCCAGGGTTGATTCTAATAAAAAGGGGCAGTGTGGCCTTATGGACAAGGTATTATGTGAGTTCAAGTCTGTGCTGGAATGTATTACTTCTGTAGCAGTTAGAATGGAGGGTTAATATTTATTTATTTATTTATTGACATTTGTTTGCCATGAAAGTTCGATTGGATACTTTTATTCATTTTCAGTGGAGGTCCAGGATAAAAGCTCCACATATATAAGAATAGAAGATACATATAAACAGGTGAAAACTGACGTCATAATACAATATACTGTGAAGACATAGATTAATGCATATATAACGTAAAATAAAATGCATATATTATCATTAAAACAAGATAAATAGAATATCATGTAGCAATGAAATGTGTTAATATAAGTTACTGAGTTTATTACTGACTTATAAAGGACATTTCAGAGTGGGATACTTAAACGGTGGATAAGAGGGAGAAAAGGAAGGGAGGGGAGAGTGATAAATAAATATTTGTTAGCGATAATAAGTAGAGTAGATACAGGAGACAGGAGAAGTACAAAATAAAAGCATAATTACGAGTGTATGAGGAACAAAGCAGGGAAACTGGGAGCAAAAAGGGATTCGAGGAGAAGGAGCTGAGAGGAGAAGGAGCTGAGAGGAGAAGGAGCTGAGAGGAGAAGGAGCTGGCATTACTAGCCAGGAGAGCAGCATGTCAGAGCAACAACATTCCACTATGTGCCATATCACCCCATGTGCAAAGCCAGCTCACTGTGCCATATCAGCAGCATGTGCAAAGCCAGCCCACTGTGCCATACCAGCACCATGTGCAAAGCCAGCTCACTGTGCCGTATCAGCACCATGTGCAAAGCCAGCCCACAGTGCCGTATCAGCACCATGTGCAAAGCCAGCCCACTGTGCCATATCAGCACCATGTGCAAAGCCAGCCCACTGTGCCGTATCAGCACCATGTGCAAAGCCAGCCCACTGTGCCATATCAGCACCATGTGCAAAGCCAGCCCACTGTGCCATATTAGCACCATGTGCAAAGCCAGCTCACTGTGCCGTATCAGCACCATGTGCAAAGCCAGCCCACTGTGCCGTACCAGCACCATGTGCAAAGCCAGCTCACTGTGCCGTATCAGCACCATGTGCAAAGCCAGCCCACTGTGCCGTACCAGCACCATGTGCAAATCCAGCTCACTGTGCCGTATCAGCACCATGTGCAAAGCCATCCCACTGTGCCGTATCAGCACCATGTGCAAAGCAGCCCACTGTGCCATATCAGCACCATGTGCAAAGCCAGCCCACTGTGCCATATCAGCACCATGTGCAAAGCCAGCCCACTGTGCCGTATCAGCATCATGTGCAAAGCCAGCCCGCTGTGCCATATCAGCACCATGTGCAAAGCCAGCCCACTGTGCTGTATTAGCACCATGTGCAAAGCCAGCTCACTGTGCCATATCAGCACCATGTGCAAAGCCAGCCCACTGTGCCGTACCAGCACCATGTGCAAAGCCAGCTCACTGTGCCATATCAGCACCATGTGCAAAGCCAGCCCACTGTGCCGTATCAGCACCTTGTGCAAAGCAGCCCACTGTGCTGTATCAGCACCATGTGCAAAGCCAGCCCACTCTGCCGTATCAGCACCATGTGCAAAGCCAGCCCACTGTGCCATATCAGCACCATGTGCAAAGCCAGCCCACTGTGCCATATCAGCACCATGTGCAAAGCCAGCCCACTGTGCCGTATCAGCACCATGTGCAAAGCCAGCCCACTGTGCCATATCAGCACCATGTGCTAAGCAGCCCACTGTGCCGTACCAGCACCATGTGCAAAGCCAGCCCACTGTGCCGTATCAGCACCATGTGCAAAGCCAGCCCAATGTGCCATATCAGCACCATGTGCAAAGCCAGCCCACTGTGCCGTATCAGCACCATGTGCAAAGCCAGCCCACTGTCCCCTATCAGCACCATGTGCAAAGTCAGCAGTCAGAAAATGCTTTAAGGAGTTTGAGAGGAATTCTTCAAGTTGCAGCTAAAATGATTGAATGCTTTATATTGCTGTGATTGCTGTAAGGATTTTATCCATGCATTTGCTAAACTGTCTGAGTACACAAATAAATGGCAGTTTTAGTAAGGCTTATAGATGTCAAGTAGATTTTTGTCAGAAGATGAAAGGTGATGATTTGGGAAATAGTGATGGAGAATTGTACTAACCTGGGCTGTGCCTGCAAATGGTCTGTTGTGATCAGTGTACTACTCCAGCTAACTAAATAAACTGTACATATAGGTGGACAGGAAGTGAATTAAATATAACTCTGTCTGTTAAGAGAAGCTTTTTATAATTTAGTTGATGAGATAATTCTAACCAATTCAGAGTTTTTAGTGCAGAATAGTGACATCAGGGTGGCCGCTGTGGTGCAGCGGTTAGTGTTGCTGCCTCACAGCAAGAGGTTCTCCGATTCAATCCTCTGCAGGGGTGCCTTCTATGCAGAGTCTACATGTCCTCCTTGTGGTCATGTGGGTTTCCTCCGGTTGCTCCGGTTTCCTCCAACATTCCAAAGACATGCTGTAGGTGGATTGGACACTCTAAATTGGCCCTAGGTGTGAGTGCATGCATGTATGTGCCTTCTGTGGAAGGTTGGGTGCCGGGCTGGCAACTCAACACTGTAAAAACTCCATTGCCAATCATGAGCGGACAGGTGATCCACTGTTGTGACTCCTAACTGGGAAAAGCCGAAAGAAGAAGTGCAGAATAGTGACATGTGTTGTGACTTTTTTTGGCTCTATATATCATTCCTAATTTTTGTGATTTATTTTTTTGTATTGCTCTTCATGTGGAGGTCATATTTGAAGTTGTCATCTATTCTAACCCCAGTAGTTTTGTATCGGCAATACTTCAATTGGAGACTTGTGTAGGGATGTGATTTTATGTTTCTCATAGGTAAGCAATTTAAGTAAAATAAAAGTGGTTTGTTTTTCTTTGGATTAAAAAAGAGTCGGTGGTTACAAAACCAAGTTTCAATAATGTGCATTTTTAGTGCTGCACTCGAGTGCATCATCCTTCGGATAAGACACTAACTCAACGTCTCTTCTGCTTGAGTTGGTGGTAGCTTAGGTGAATGTAAAAGATCCTTTGCCATTTGCTGAAAAAGTATGGGGCCTTTAGTTAACACAACACAAACAGCACATTATTTGCATGTTTACAAAATATGCATATTTACAAATACAGATCTATCCACTTCTGTACACCATCATCATCATCATCAATATTATTCATACATAACTGACCCCCACTCCTTCCACAACAGTAATCTAATTTTTCGCAATATATCAGCCCATATCCATTTCCCATTAAACAAACTTTCATTTACTCTTAAATTCCAAATAACCCATAATTAGATAATCTGAATGTTTATCTACCATATGTTCTTTTTTTTATAATAACTGCACATAATCATACTTGTAGCTGTAATATTTACATCATTAACATTCTCAAATCCTTTCTTCACAAACCTTTTTTTCCAGAGTTAAATCCGTGTTTTTCATTAAAAAAGACATGCTCTGTTGTCTTTTCCTCCCCAGAAAATAAACACACTCTTTCAACTTTCTTTTTGGATGGCATATTTCCCTTTACTGGTGACTTATTTATTACCAGTCTAGGAAACCCTGACACTCTACAACCTTAATACCCCACAGTTTCCTTACTTTCATACCGTTTATCACGTCTTCCATTAAACTTTCTCACAGGTTTACAAAATAATTTAGTTTCATCTCATTATTATGCCACATCCTTCTGTTATTCTCTTATGTCATCAATTTTTCTTTTCAGTTTTAGTATTTTTCTTGATAATATTTAATCTCCTTATGTATATGTTTAATTCTTTTTTATTCTCATCATTCACAACATTTGTTTACATGTATATTTAAACATGTTCACTATTAATTTATCATTCTTCATTATGCACTTTAATATTCTATAAAATTATTAAAGTAGCAAAATAAATACATTGATTTAATAAAACCAATCCCCTATCATCCTCACTCATACGCAACACACCTCTTTTCACTTGGTTTAATCTTGAACCCGATATGAAAAACAACACTAACTGCACACTTTCTTTTTCATATTTTTCTTGGATCATATAAGCTTTTGACGTATATGCTATTTTTTTTTTCATTAAACAGAATTGACCAGATAAAACTTTTTTATGAATGTTTGTCTATAAATCCTCCACATTAGATATATTTCTTTCATTTCAGTTATCATTCTCTACCATTATTTATAATTATATAATTTTCCCAAATTTTTTCCCCGGCAAAGACACTTCATTCATTGATAAAGTACACTCCTTCAATTTTCACATCACCCAAGCATTTACTTTTTATCTTTAATCAAGGGAATTCCCGTTTCCTTTAAACATGCATTCAAACCAACATTTCCCTCAACTATTTTATTCTTAACAACTGCAAGTATATCATGTGCATATGTCAACACTACTGTAATCTGTACTTCCTTTTGAATGACATGCCTAGCATCTTTCATTGCATAATCCATTTCACTCACTATTGCATTAATTACTAATGCAAACAATATCCCACTCATGGGACACCCTTGTCTTATAACACAATTCATGAATATTTCTTTACTCAGCCAACTAATTCACTAATATTCTTACTCCATTATTTTGATATGCTAACTTACAGTACTCTACTAATTCAATTACCTATTACATATTTTCCATAATATCTGAAAAAGCATTATATCCTACTGTATCAGATGCCTTACTAATATCACTTAACGTAAGTTTCACATCTTCCATTTGCTAATAATATCACTCACAGTTTCTTGCACCACCAATAATAATTCTTGGCAAACCTTCCCTTTCATACTTTATATGCTTTCTTCCATAATATCCTTTATAATTCCTTCCATTTTGCTGTGTATTATTCTCATAAAATTATCATCTATATTATTTAGGTCTCCAAGTATTTATTTCATTTTTTCATCTTCCTTTCTTCCATACAAATGTTACCATCCCACTACATAACTCACAAACAGCCCCTTCTTTCAAGCATTAAGTCAAAATATTTACAAAACACTCTTTTTATCAATCCCTTAATTTCTTGTACATTTCATCTGGACCTGATATTGAATCAACATTTACTTTCCTAAGTACTTGATCCAATTCACTAATACCAAATTCTTCCTTAATTCGTTCTTCTTTTTTTTTTACTTTCCATTCTTTCTTATGCTTTCTTTTTGTTGTGCTACATAATTTCTACATGTTGGACTGCAACAGTCATAATTCACTTTAGTGTTCTTTTCACCATTCCTCCTACATTTTCACTTCCCTCGTTATTCATAATTCACTTTTATGTTCTTTTCACCTTTCCTCCTCCATTTTCACTTCCCTCGTTATTCATAATTCACTTTAGTGTTCTTTTCACCTTTCATCCTACATTTTCACTTCCCTCATTATTCATAATTCACATTTATGTTCTTTTCACCTTTCCTCCTACATTTTCACTTCCCTCGTTATTCATAATTCACTTTAGTGTTCTTTTCACCTTTCCTCCTACATTTTCACTTCCCTCGTTATTCATAATTCACTTTTATGTTCTTTTCACCTTTCCGCCTACATTTTCACTTCCCTCGTTATTTATAATTCACTTTTATGTTCTTTTCACCTTTCCTCCTACATTTTCACTTCCCTCATTATTCATAATTCACTTTAGTGTTCTTTTCACCTTTCCTCCTACATTTTCACTTCCCTCGTTATTCATAATTCACTTTTATGTTCTTTTCACCTTTCCTCCTACATTTTCACTTCCCTCGTTATTCATAATTCACTTTAGTCTTCTTTTCACCTTTCCTCCTACATTTTCACTTCCCTCATTATTCATAATTCACTTTTATGTTCTTTTCACCTTTCCTCCTACATTTTCACTTCCCTCGTTATTCATAATTCACTTTAGTTTTCTTTTTACCTTTCCTCCTACATTTTCACTTCCCTCGTTATTCATAATTCACTTTAGTGTTCTTTTCACCTTTCCTCCTACATTTTCACTTCCCTTGTTATTCATAATTCACTTTTATGTTCTTTTCACCTTTCCTCCTACATTTTCACTTCCCTCGTTATTCATAATTCACTTTTATGTTCTTTTCACTTTTCCTCCTACATTTTCACTTCCCTCATTATTCATAATTCACTTTAGTGTTCTTTTCACCTTTCCTCCTACATTTTCACTTCCCTCGTTATTCATAATTCACTTTTATGTTCTTTTCACCTTTCCTCCTACATTTTCACTTCCCTCGTTATTCATAATTCACTTTAGTGTTCTTTTTACCTTTCCTCCTACATTTTCACTTCCCTTGTTATTCATAATTCACTTTTATGTTCTTTTTACCTTTCCTCCTACATTTTCACTTCCCTCGTTATACTAATATCATCTTTTACTATTTTGTTCGAATTTGCAGATACCTCCTCCCTTCTCCTTTGTAAATAATACCTCTGCTTAAACAGTAATGTCTTTATCTTCTTCTCAATTTCTTTTATATAATCCATTTTCTATATCAAAATGCACTCTGTATCCATCTCTAAATTCTCCAATACATTCTGCACATTGTTTCATGCTTTAGTTTCTCTCTACTTTCTTACACCATCCTGCTATTAAAACAACATTTGTATACTTCTTTTTAAACTCAATCCACCATTTAGACCATTTTTTATAAAAGTCTTTCATGATTATGTGATCCCTCAATAACTGTAATGCACTCATTCAGCTCTCTAAATTCATTGCATAAGTTCTCATTTATTCTTTTTATTCCCTTTCCTATTGTAAGATATTGCTTTCTTCCTTCACTTCCATCCACATCGCTAAATAATCAGAAAAAACTGTCTCTACTGTATCACCATCTGCTACACCTAAGCCTTCTGACAGTACAAAACTATCAATGTCAAATACAAGTGCTCCTCTTTTATAACTTCATTGAATTTTATTCCACACAACTAACCATATTTTATCACTTTTTCCATTTTTAACATATTTCACTTTCTTTTTAAGTTTTCCCCTTAAATCACAATTATGGCCCTTTACACTAACAATTTTCATGTTAACAATCACATAATCTTTCATGCAACAGATTCAGTCTTTCTTTGCAATTTGTATATGTATATAATGCTATAATTCTATAAACATATTCTCTCTACCTCACATACAAAACAGTTAACACTTCCCATCCTTATCAATGTTACAACTAATATTTTTACTGTTTTTTTACACAATAGAGCTACTCCAGAACAACATTCACTTCATAAATTCCATGTTACATTTCCACCCCACAAATGTTCTGTTTTCAGTCTTTCTTCACTTGCTAGGAATCTTACATCCTCAAAAAGAACATTTACATCACATTTAGCAGACCATTCCAGTATCCCTGTAATTCTTACAATACTAATAATACTATTTAAATTTACTGAAAGCACTCTAAAGATATCAAGTTTCCTTCTTTTTAAGTTTAAGGGAAGTATATTACATTTTCATTTTCTTATGTTTTATTATTTCACCTATTGAATATTTTTCTGAGTTTATCTACAACTATTCTTTGATCTTCAGAATCAGATTTTTCATGATTTTCATTAACTGAAAGACATCTAAAACTACTCCTTACATTTTTTTAAATCTTTGGTGATACATTTTTAAATTTTATTTTCCTCACCCTCACCCTAGTATCTATCAAATTTATTTTCTTACTATCCTTTATACTCACTTCACAAACATCAGACTTTATCACTTTCAGTTTCTTCTTCGTCTTAATTTTTAACACTAAGAGATGAGCGATGCACCACACCATAAAACGCATCGCAACAAGACAAAAAACAACAAACAACGGATTAGCGCTTTCAGCTATCAAAGTCTTCTTCAGATCCAAAGAATCTGAAGAAGGCTTTGATAGCTGAAAGCACTAATCCGTTGTTAGTTGTTTTTTGTCTTGTTGAGATACAGCTCTAAATAAATCGTTGAGATACGTTTTATGGTGTGGTGCATCGCTCATCTCTTAGTTATTGTTGTGATTTTGCTGAGCAAGCTTAAACGGAACATTCTTCTGCCTTTTTGTTAATTTTTAACACTCTCAGTACAGGTACCTTCATCCTCCTGAAATATAACTTTTTTTTATCTAAGTCATCTTTTATTACTTCATCTTGTTTTTCATTAACTCCTCCCCTCCCTTTTCCTCTGTGTCCTCATTACCTTCAGACATTACACATTACCTTCAGACATTACAATACTGTCTTCATCATCCTGCTCATTATATTGTTTATTCCTTTTACAATCAAAGCAAAAATGCTCTTCACTTGTACAGTTTCTACCTTCCTTTTTACACTTACTCATTATATGACCTCCCCCGTTGCATTCATTGCATCTTATTTTTGTACACTGATTTATCAGATGATTGAAATACCCACAACAAATAGTACGTTTTCTGCTGTACCATATACCACATTGTTCCTCCTGTGTAGCAGTTGGTATAAGCTTTACTGCGTCTTTTCAAATTTTAAAAAACGTTCTCTTCTCACCCCCCCATTCCAAATACCCCTCTCATCTTAAGTATCAGAAGCTGAATAACACATAAATGAAACATCATGATTAATGTCTTTTAAATCAATTTCATCAGTACTAAATTTAACAAATACTTTGTTTTAATCAAGTCCCTTGCTCAGAAAATATAAATTCCTTCCACATGTAGCAGTACTTCTTTTTTCACAATTAATGAAAAATGTTTCCATTAAGACTTCAGTCTCAAATGTTGAGTCACAAAATGTCTCTTTCCCCAAATAAATCAAGTATCTAATGTATTTTGCTTCATAATCCAAAGGTAACACTAAATTATCCCACACAAGATATCTGTATATCCAAACAAGCCTTATTTTCTTTAAAAGAATTACAGTACAGTTTGTTCTTCCACTTCTATCAGCATACAATTTTCACATTGTATCCTGCCTGTACCAAGTCCATCCATCTCATAACTCACTTCCTTTCCACCCAACTAACTGCCCATTCCAAAAACCTTGTCCATCATGTGTGACTAAGAAGTCTCAGGCTGTTCTCCAGGATTATCTTTGTTCAATAAACCAACAAATTCTTCATCTGGCAAATCTAAAGAAGAATTTCAGTTACAACAACTTCTTCAAAATCCTGAGGTTTAATGTCAGCTAAATGCTGGCTATTTTTTATTATCCACTAACTCTTCAACAGTTTTCTATCTGACTGACAGAAACAGTGTTTTCCCCAATAGAACAGCCTCTTTTCCTTCGATCACAGCTTCTACTACCTGCCTCCGTGCCAAGAGCAGAAGCAGAAGTGCAGAACCAAAAATGTTCCCCTCAACAAAAGTAGGAGTTCTTTATTATTAATAACAGATTCTATATGTTATTTATATTATATACCATACATACATTATATACATCTCATATTTCATCGTCATATAACATCATATATGTCGGTTACTTCCTCTACTCTTTCTGCCACAACCCAGAAACCTGTCTTTTCAGAATTTCATCCATTATACTTTACCTCATTCAGTCTTTCATTCCATGTGACCAATATCAATTTCTTTCACTTCCTTTGGTTCCTTATTACCATAATATCCATACTCTATCATATTCATATTTAAATCTTTCACAATTTTAGAATTTTTCAATACATTAGTTTCATATAAATTTTCCCACAAATCATTTACTCATACAATTCAAAAACATGTTCTGTCATCTCCACTTCTCCACAGACATTGCACAAACCTTCATAGGATGATACTAGGCTATTAGCCCAAAGGCCCTTATAAGCCTAGCCAAGAATTTTTCACCAAGTTCCCACAAAGTCAGCACCTGTTTCCGCTGTCCAGCAGGGACACAGGTGGGATCCCAGGGATGTATTTTCAGTTTTCCTTTCAGTCCTCCAGGTTCATCTTAAAGAGGACTAGAGAGGTACTCTGCTTGACATGGAGAGGGAGTCCATTCTACAGAAGGGGAGTCTTTGGGACACAAATATGTCCCATCAACAAGTTCTATTAATGTCATAGATCAGGTTGAGGCCTTGCATGCAGGTTGCATGAGTGGATTTTGACTTATGGATATGCAGCAGCTCCATCAAGGCTGGGTCTGAGATGGCCTTGAATGCCAGATACAAGTAACCTCTGAGTAGTCTGGATGAGACTGAGTAGAGGGACAGGGCTTTTAGCCTATCTGTATAGGATAGGTGTTTGAGACCCCTGATTTTCCTGGTCAGGAACCTCTGTGGTCTCTCGAGCTGCTGCATGTGCTTGGCAAGGTAAATACCAAAGGGGGCATTATACTCAATAATGGGTCTGATAAGGGAGGAGTGCAGGGATGTTATGACCTCCTTCTTCCTGGATGAAATGCTCTTACGTATGAGGTGGTCCATGTAGAAACCCTTTCTTACAATGGAGGCAATGTGGTGGCCAAAAGTCAGGTTGCTATCAATCTGGGGCCCCAAGTCCCTCATGACTGATTTTGTGCTTAGCAAATTGTTATTAATGTGATAATTAGTGGGGATGCCATTTTCCCCATAGGGGATAATCACACATTTCTTGGCATCTGGTTTGAGGCCATGCTTCTGGCACCACTCATTAATTTGGATAAGGCCCTCTTAGAGGATGTCCACATCACTAAGGAATTTGAGAGCGCCCAACTTGCAGTCATCTGCAAACTTGGTCAGCCACAGACCACTAGTTTTTGCTTGCATCTCAGAAAAGTATATCCCAAACAGTAGAGGTCCCAAGACTGATCATTGGGGTACATCACTTGTTACAGGTCTACTACTAGAGGTGACTTCTATTTTTGACTTAATGGGTTCTATCAGTAAGCCAGTTAGCTGCCCATCTGGTAACATACAGGTTGATGCCTAGCTGGGAAAGTTTATCTATTATACCCAAGTGAGGAATAGTGTCGAAGGCTTTGGCTAGGTCAAGGTAGGTGGTGTGCACCATCTTTCCCTCATCCATGGCTTTGGTGACTGTTTCAAAGAAGTCACCTAATAGGTATGATCTCCCTTAGACAAAACCAAACTGTGTGGGGTCAAGCTTTGGAAATTTACAATGTCCTTGTTTATAAGGTGTATGATAATGCATTCCATGGCCTTGCAGATCAGGCTAGTTAGGCTGATGGGCCTGTAACTGCCTGGGTCAGTGGGCACTCCACCTTTGTGTAGAGAAATAACAGTGACTGTCCTCCATTTGGCTGGGATGAAACTGGTGCTCAGGCTTTGGTTGAATAGGGTGCCTAATGGAGCTGAGACCTCATGCCTGAGTTCATGTAGGATGCAGCCAGGGATGTTGTCAGGTCCCATGAAGATTGTATTTTATGCCTTTGAAAGGGCATTAGAGACCTGCTCACTGATGATGAGGGGAGCAAGGCAGGTGTTGGAGGTGTCCTGGTTTACTGATAGGGGACGTGGGGTGAAGTTTTCACTGAACCTGTCTGCCAGCAGGTTGGGTATATCTATGGTATTTGTGTATGTGGTGTTCTTGACCACCAGTTCAGAGCAGATTTAATCCTTTTATATGGCATGTTTGCTTCAACAGGCAGGTTACTTATCATTAACGTCCACATAAAGTATTTACATTTATATATATTTTAATTGCCTTTCTTTTCTCATATCCAAGCTTTCCATGGATAAATATAGTAATATTCCCTCATTAGATTTTCATACCAATCTTTTCTATTCTTTTGTACATTTTCTGTTTTTAATTTCCATAATAATATCTTGTTTGATATTCTTTAATCTGACTATTAACATTGTTCTTCCATCTTTTTCCACATCTTAGACTTTTGCATACATATTTATACTTATTTTTCAATATATTACTTATTATGCATTTATTTTCTTCTTTTATTCTCCATAACACTTTATACAGATTCAACAAAACTGCATGAACTATTAGATTTATTAATCCCAATTCTCCTTCTTCTTGTTTCGCACACAGAACTTCTCTCCTCACAGGATTTAATCTTGACCCCCCATATAAATGAAAATATAATCAATAGCAATTTTGTTCATACTTACGTGGAATCATGTATACACTTGCTAAACAGGCAATCTTACCTATCAAAACAGAGTTTATTAAATATACCTTTTTATGCGATAATCTATATGATCTCCAAAACATACATATTTCTATCACTTGTGTATCAGTCTTCCCCATTGCATTTCCTTCTTCATATTAGAATATCTACTTCTTTGCTATTAAAATGAATACCTTCTAATTCACCTAAAAACCCAATTATTTTACTTTTATCCTTGTGATGCCTCTGCACTGGCACAGTAATCAGGGAGCCTCAATCCTCAGCACTAGCACCAGTGAGGGATGTCCACATTGAGAGGATGACAAGTACACACACAGTAAAGTACAATTTCCCTTAAGAGCACATAGACATCACAGTCAGTCTGGAGCTGGATTCTCCCTCTTTCTCCAGATTCCCAATAAGACTCCTCACTGGTACAACTATAGCATTAAGATCTCAGCTGAGTGGCCAAGCTAAGACCTCCAGCACCCTCTCTGTCCAACCAGTGTTTTATGTCCCTGCCCAGGTAGCTGACACACACACACACACACACACACACACACACACACACACACACACACACACACACACACACACACACACACACACACACACACACACACTTTGAGATTTGATTTATATACAGACATGCACACATACCTGGGAAAGGCTGGCACAGGTTTACTAGCTATGCCCCTTTCTGTCCAGACCATAAGATAGTACCAGCTGCCACCAGCCACCCTAACTTATCAGCTACTTTTAAGGCCCTTACCAAAGGGTGCCCAATTGTACTGTGTAATCTTACTATTATCCAAATGGTAAATGTGACCAAGATTTGCAAGGCTATTTAAGAGTGGTCTGTACAGTGTCACCAAATACATATCCAAGTACTCTAAGAGCTTAAATATCGCTAAAATAACAGCCACAATTAAAAGGTTTAACTATATTTAATAATAAATAATAAAAGATAAAGACAATGCTAAATAAATCAACACAGTGACTACAAAGTTCAGAATCACAGGAAATATTTGAAAACAACACTGATTGTTCATAGGTTCATAGGTGTGTACTAGGCTAATGACCCTGGAGCCTTTACAAGCCTAGCCCATAGAAGTGCCTTGGCATCATGCACACCTATGAACCTATGAAGCTATGGAACCTTGCTGGCTAGGCTTACGTATGCCCTTGGGCTGACAGCCTAGTACCTACCTATGAACGTATGAACCTATAAGAATCAGTGCTGGAAACAAGTGAAGATGAAGACAGTAGTTGGAAAAGAGTAAGAAATAAAAAAAAAGCTCAGCAGGGAGAAGGGTGAGAGATAGGATGAAAACATTTAAAACTGTGATTATGAATGTGAAGATATGTGAAGGCTGCCAGCCTAGCTAGATAGAATTTTGTAGATATTTCTATGTCGCTGTAAATATGAATATAATCCACATGCTTGTCCTCTTAAATGTAAGAAAATTGTGTTAAATGTTGAACTTCAAATATTTAACTACACCGCACTCTGCTGGAAGAAAGCTTATAAGTCAAGCATTGTATGACTGTTTGATCTCAAAGCCCGGAGACATAATGTCTGAACTGAGGAATTCCTTCTATTGTTTTGAGACCAGAGTTAATTGCTAGATTTTACATATATAATGTCTTTTATTGCTGTAGTTTCCTGGTCAGGTGCAAGATCAAAGAAATGTTAAAACTCTGAGTTTCTGTTAGCCTTGAAACCAGAGAAGAATGATGTAATCTAAAATGATTTGGCAGTGATATATTATTTTTAAGACTTTCTCAGAGAGAAAATCAGATCATTTTGGATTTTGTCTGAAGAACTGACCACTCACCACATTTGCTCTGTATGTAAGTTTATTTAGAACTGTGATTGCTCTTAGAGTTAGATAGGAATTTAGTCAGATTTAGTCTAGCTGTTTTCTATATTTATGTCAGACTATTTTACAGTATTATTTTAATCATTTTCCAATAATTTCTGAACTCTTGCTAGCACTTTGTTGAATTGAGAAGATTTGTCTTGTGTTTTTATTATTTGCTTTTAATATTTTTAAACCTTTCAACTGTGGCTGTTTTGTGTATAGATAATTTAAGCTCTAGAGTACATTACATGTATATAGTGATACTGCACAAAGCCACTCCAAATAAGCCTTGCTGTTTGTCACACTTACTAATTGGATAATAATATTGCACAGTAATAATTGGACACCCTTCGGAGGCTGTGGTGGTACAGCGGTTAGAGTTGTCACCTCACAGCAAGAGGTTCTCCCGTTCAATTTTCGGCTGGAACGCCTTCTGTGTGGAGTCTGCATGGCATCCCTGTGGTCAAGTGACATATAAAGACACACAGGTAGGTGTGTGCATGAATGGGTGTGCCTTCTTTGAAGGTTGGGCGTCGGGCTGGCAACTTGGCAGCATAAAAATCCACTGCCAATCATTAGCAGACCGGAGTTCCGCTGTGGTGACCCCTAACCAGAAAAAGCCGAAATACATTACTAATAATTGGAAACCCTTTGGTAAGGACCTTTTTAGTAGCTGATAAGAGTAGTTGGTGGTAGGGATTACTACATTATCGCCTGGCAGGAGGGGCATAGCTGGAGAACCTGTGCCAGCCCTTCCCAGGAGTGTCTGTGTGTTTGTATATAAATCAAATCTCAAAGTGTGTGTGTGTGTCAGCTATTTGGGCAGGGACACGAATCACTGTTTGGACAGAGAGGGCACTGGAGATTTAGGCTTGACTACTCGGCTGAAATCTGTACCCTACAGCTGTGCCAGTGGCGAGTCTTATTGGGGATCTGGAGATAAAAGGAGAAACTAGCCCCAGACTGACTGTGATCTCTGTGTACTCTAAAGGGAAATTGTACTTTACTGTGTGCATATTTGTTATACTTCCCAATGTGCATGCCCCTCACTGGTGCTAGTGGTGAGGATTGAGGCTCCTTGATTACTGGGCCAGTGCACAAGCTATACTATGAAATATTTTTTTTTATTTTCTTTATCATGTTTTTATCTCCTTTTTGCACAATATTCTGCATTTCATACTCATTTTCTACATTATTTTTGTATCAGCCACATGTCTTGCCTCTGTTCTTTTTGTTCAACATGCAAAAGTTCATCCCAATTAATTGAATCATGTCCTGTTTTCCCACATTTTTTACACTTCAAATCACATTTCTTTGCTTTATGTCCCACTTTCCCACAAACAAAACATCATCTTTTATCACAATCACTTATTAAATGATGATTTTTTTTTTCACAAAAATGCAGGTTTTCAGCTGTCTGTTATATCTTACATATCCTGCATTTCCCTCCATATTTATTACACTCAGTATATGCACAATGTTGTCCACATTTATTACAGTCGGTATATGCACAATGTTGTCCACATTTATTACACTCGGTATATGCACAATGTTGTCCACATTTATTACACTCGGTATATGCACAATATTGTCCACATTTATTACACTCGGTATATGCACAATATTGTCCACATTTATTACACTCGGTATATGCACAATATTGTCCACATTTATTACACTCGGTATACGCACAATATTGTTCACATTTATTACACTCAGTATACGCACAATATTGTCCACATTTATTACACTCAGTATATGCACAATATTGTGCATGTTTATTACACTCGGCATATGCACAATATTGTCCACATTGTCCACATTTATTACACTCAGTATATGCACAATATTTTCCACATTTATTACATTTGGTATATGCACAATATTGTCCACATTTATTACACTTGTTATACGCACAATATTGTCAAAATTTATTACACCCGGGATATGCACAATATTGTCCACATTGTCCACATTTATTACACTTGATGTATGCACAATATTGTCCACATTTATTACAGTCAGTATATGCACAATATTGTCCATATTTATTACACTCGGTATATGCACAATGTTGTCCACATTTATTACACTCGGTATATGCTCAATGTTGTCCACATTTATTACACTCGGTATATGCACAATATTGTCCACATTTATTACACTCGGTATATGCACAATATTGTCCACATTTATTACACTCGGTATACGCACGACATTGTCCACATTTATTACACTCGGTATATGCATAATATTGTCATTTTCCATCTTCAGATTTATCCCACAATCCCATCTCCCAGTCCACAAGCCTCTTTCATCATGTACTTTTGCAATGTCCAACACATCTTTACAAATAGTTCTTAAATAATCTTTTAATGTTTCCTTATCTACTTCAGTTAGAAAACGTATAGCAATCCTCTTTTTTCTTTCTCTAGGAAAAGTCTGTACCACATAACAATTCCACAAACTATATTCTTTTTTGTTTTCAAATCTTTCTAAAAAAAATTCCATGTATTCTCCAGTCTGAAATATGATACCACAGTAAGTCTATTAATATGAATGAAAGCTCTTACCTCATTAGGTAATGTCCCCAAGGGTGCTATAACTGTGTCCCATACCTGGTATCTTTCTAGTTTTTTTTCTTTTTTATCACTAAGCCATACAAAGAACTTTTTCTTCATCACCATTGATGCATATAACATTCTTTCTTCTACAATTTCTCTCACCTCTTCTTTCTGAATCCTGTCCATAATATTCCCCAATGATGCTGCTGCTTCACTCTCTGGTACACTGTGCATTACCTTTCCTTTTAAATAATCATCCTGCAGCCCTCCCGATTAGAGGGTTGTAACTACACACTCTGACCTGGACCCAGAGGACAGATCTTTTTGGAACAAGTAATGTGAATCTTATGAAGATTCCATTGCCTTCCATCCTCCTTCACTTCCACTACCTCATCCTCACTCAGCAATTCAACATATCCTTCACCTTCTATTCCACTCTGCAAAGCACCATTTTCTGACTCCACCTCCTTCTGCAAACTCATCTCCTTCTTCTTCCACCCACCAGCACAAACAGTTACTGCCTCCATCTTCCATCCAGTTTCTCCGAGCTGCCTTAGCACCCAGAATGGAAAACAGAAATGTAGCAGAAAGACAGTGTCTCCTCACTCACCAAAAACAGTAGGGCAAGTTGGCCAATGCCCTGGTCAAATTTCTCCTTTAATATAAATACCACCTCTGGTCTCTCCTGTGGAGAGGTAACTGGCCTAGCAGGACAAATCTGGTCTACAAAATGATAAATAAATAAAAAGTAAAAACAGAATTAGCAGCATATTGTGTAATGTTTTATTCAAGTTTCAGACATACTTTTTGTAGCTTGGAGTTTGATCTTATCAGCCTATGTTTGCCTACAGTGGAAGTCTAAGCAAGTTATTTATTTAGCAGTTAATGCTATGAGGTAATTAGTACACTGGGTTTGGCTTCTCAGTTAGCTGTTGGACAGTGGACTGCACACCTAGTACCTACCTATGAAGCAGGCGGTGCGGCACTAGTGTTTCAGAATACAGGTACTTATCTCATTTACAGATAAACAAGACAGTTTTAGTTACAGACAAGATCAGCACTTAAAATGATCTTTTGTTCCTATAACTCCATAGTACTGCCACAGAGACTGAACCCTTGTCAGGCAGGAGGTGTACTGCTGACTATAACAGGATGGAAAGCCCTACATGCAGCAAGCAAAGCAGTCAGCCATCCAAGGGTGCATTATAGATATGAACCTGGGAATCTTGTATCAACAAGTTTGTCATTTGGTGCTGATGGGCTCTGATCACCTTAGATGACCAGAAAAATGAAATAAAAAGGACAGAGAGTGAGAAAAAATGAAGTAAACGGGTATAGATCAGCTGACCATCACTTACAACTTTTATCTATTATGACTGCTTGACTGCCAGCAGTTTTATTAAAGATTTCTGTATTTTTAGAGTCTTGCATCATTTTTTTAATTTCAAGCATTTGCATAAAACTGCCGTATTTTATAGTACAGTAACATGGAAGCTTCACATGCTTATGTTTATTAAATCATTAAACTTCTGAGGTTACTTTCTGCAGCTACCAAGGGAACAGAGATGTTATACCTTTCAACATACTGAGAAAAAATATCTTGACAGTGATCTAATAAGGCTGTTTAATTAGAAGAAATGTCCAAAGCTTCTTTAAGAAATGGACATAATATTTAACCTACAGGGAAAGCAAACTGAAAAGAGACTAGGATGATAACAGCCTGTAAATTCGTTTAGATGTCAAGTCCAGATCTTGAGTACTGTAATTGTATAATTAGTTTATACACAAACACACTTTAAAGTCACTAGTAGTTGTACTGGACTTTTTCTGGAAAAAAATAAGTATTTCTGAAAATGTCTCCGTAGCAACATTCTCTTCATTAATGGGCATTCTGTCACATGATTATACATTCATGATTTCTAACTTTACAGAAGGGAATAGAATGTGCCTAGATCTTATATTGCTGAGACTGGTTATACACAGGTAAAAGACAATTATAGTAGAGTATCTAATATCATAACAAAGTATAATAAATGGTTGTCAAGAAATTCACTATAAGAGTGAGACCTCAGTTCCTCTGATGTACTACTTGTAACAGAAGGAGGAGTATAGGAGCTTGCATAAAGTGTTTTACAGCTTGTGAAACGCATAAAACACAGTACCACATGGAGAACAGCCAGAATCTAAGTGTTCCTCTCAGGGATTAACAGATTGAAATGGCGTTACACACTTCTGTCTGCCCTTTTTATGACAGCATGAGTGTTTTACAGCTTTTTAAACTGTCTGGCACTTAACATGAAGGGTTAAGGTTCTGAACTGTTAATGAACTTCTTTCTTTAGCCAAGGGTACCGGGTTTTATTCTTTCTCTATCCATTTATCTATGCATCTATATTACAATGTCGAACATTTAGATTGTCAAATGCCTAAACGTCGACACCTAAATGTCAAACGCTGAAAACAGCAAACGGCTAATTACGCAAATTTTTTCCCCGTGAAAAAAATTTGGCCCCAAAAAAAAAAAACAAATAAAAAAGCAAACAGACATTAAAACCCTAACCAAGTTGGGGGATTCACCACCCACACCCCCCAGATGTGGGGGGCACCCTCCATAATGTAATATACCAACTCCGAGATCACTCTACATTGGGGAAAAGGGCAAAGCTAATTGGCCATTCGCGATTGTCAAACTCCTAAATGTCGAATGCTGAAAACCGCATGTTCGATGACATGATAGGAACCATTATCTACAGTGTGATTTTAAAAAAGTCACTTAACCAGACAGTACTTTTAGGTTGCCCCAAAAAAGGGGCACTTGCATGCAGTGATCTTGCCTTGTTAACAATGTATAAAAAAATTAAATTAAGTTCTCACCACTGTTCTCTAGTAGCTGCGTTTGTGCATTTCCTAGAGTAAGACTAGAACATAACTGCAGTGAGTTATACAATAAGAACACTGTGCATAAAGCACTGGGGTCACGCTGTCATATCAGGACGATGATAAACTTGTTAAGCACATCTCTAGGATGAGACTTAAATTTAACAAAGCTTAGGGGTACTTAACAAAATTTGCTATGTACCCCAAAGTGTTGTTATGATCAGGTCTCACTCTAGTGACAGTACTGGTCAACAAAGAGCAGTGGGCAAAGGTAAAACATCCTTTAAAAACTGTTAAAATGCTGCTCTGTCATGGATAGTAACAAAATGTCTGGCAGAACAAAATGTCTTAACAGCTTCCAAAACCTGTTTTACCTTCTGACAGAGGGGAATCTTGTTTCTTCTTGCTGTGTCTCTCAGCTCTACCTGACTTTGTAGAATGTACGTGATTTTGCCTTATATTTTTGCTCTGTCCTTCACAAAATATTTCATTTTCTGGTAAATCATTGAGGATTACAGCCGGTTAATAATGCCACCCATTAGAGTTTCACATTTTTTATTATTCAAAAATGCAAATGGATGCAAAGCCTGTTATTTCACGCCAGCCAAGAATCGAACTGGAGAACCTCTTGGCGTGAGGTGACAATGTTAGCCGCTGCATCACTGCACTATCAACTTGGTGTCTCAGGCAGGTATGAGCCTAGCAGTGAGCAGCATACTACCTTCTCCAATAATGATGACACATTACCAACAGAAAATGATTGATTTTAACAACTGGCTTCTAACATCAGTTCATTGGGGGGTAACATTTGACAACCAGGGAGGACATGGTTAACAGACCACACTGCTTTGCCTGGAACGGTCTTCACTTAGTCTGTCAAGGCTTTCAGATATTGGCAAAGACCATTTCCACATTGCATAGTGCCTTTTTTAAACAGTGCCAAACTAATTAACCTCCAACTTAACTTAAACTACAAAAGAATATCTGAAGGCAGTACTGATGCTAGAAGTCTTACCAAGAATCCCCACTCCCTGCAAGCCTTCTACTCTGTGTATAGTTTAGACATCTGTGTAGTAACAGAGACCCGGTTTAAAGTCATGGACAGTAGTCCAGCAGTGCAAGGTTATAATGCCTTTCACACCTTTAGACCTGCTACTGCACAGGAGGTAATGACAGGGTGAGGGGTTCACAGTCTACATTAAAACTAACCTCACATCCAGACAAGTTAACGTGTATGACCCACTGGAACTCACACATGTGCAACTCACCATAAACAGGGCCTCATACTATGTCCTTGCAACCTATAGGTTCCCTTCATGTCCCAGGAAAACCCATACTAATCTCAATGTGCTAGAGTCCCTCACTGGTGAACCCAATAGAATATTCATGGGGAATCCCAACTACCCCTCTATAGATTGGAATCCTATACCATGTTCAATGCACAAGTCTAGTGATTCCTAAACTGTGTTAATACCACCATCCTGGAACAGTTGGTCCATTCTCCTACCAGGGATACAAACATCCTTGACCTTGTACTTATGAACATGGAGGAGCACTTTTCCTCACCCAGTGTGATATCCTCACTTGTCAGATTTGACCATAAGGCAGTGTTAACATGGGGGGTGCTGATGTTCCTCACCCAGTGTGATGTTCTCACTCGTCAGATCTGACCATAAGGCAGTGTTAACGTGGGGGGAGGTGTACCTCACCCAGTGTGACGTTCTCACTTGTCAGATCTGACAATAAGGCAATGTTACCATGGGGGGAGGGCTGATGTTCCTCACTCAGTGTGATGTCATCACTCATCAGATCTGACCATAAGACAGTGTTAACATGGGGGGGCTGATGTTCCTCATCCAGTGTGATGTCCTCACTCGTCAGATCTGACCATAAGGCAGTGTTAACATGGAGGGGGGCTGATGTTCCTCACTCAGTGTAAAGTCCTCACTCATCAGGTCTAACCATAAGGCAGTATTGCTTGAAATAAAAATTAAATCAAGGGACCTGGCTGAACTAAAAATGTTTAGGGATTATTCCAAGGCTATGCTCTCTCTACAAAATGACATCTGGGATAAATTCCAGGCACCCCTCAAACACAGTAAATACCATTGCATATGATGAGCTATTTATAAAATCTCTGTACAGCCATATTGATAGCTGTATAGAGAAAGCTGTGTCCACTCCTATTAAGAAAAAGACAAACTCGAAAGACAAGCCACCTTGGTGGAATCACAATATAGGGTCATAGGTAAGTACCAGGCCAGCTGTCCTTGTGAGTCAGTTTAAGCCATTCTGATTTCTTTCAAAGAACACAAAAGTAATCCAGACGGCTTGAGTGAAGTCTGGTATCCCCCCCTGTGACCTACAGGGTGACAGAACTAACAAGAAGAGTGTGAGGGATAAGTTCAGATAAAATCATTTAGCTATCAGATCTAGGCGACTCTCTCTCTGACACCTTCCTTGTGGGAGGAATAAAGACACCTTGAAGTTTCCACTAGTTTATTCAGTTAAGTAGGTAGATGGATGTGTGTCCTTGCTCTAATTATTATTTAATTATTTCTAGGTGATCTGGATAAAGTATCAGCAAGATAAAGAAGTCTTCCTTTTTTGTAAACAAGATTGAAATTATACTTTTGCAATTTCAACATCATCTGTTGCAAACTTGCAGGAGCTGTGTGCACAGGTTTTCTCAAAAATAGTGACTGCAAGTTAGTGGTCAGTCTCAATTTGAATAGGTCAGCCATAAATATAACCATAGAACTTTGAACATGCAAACACAATTGCCAAGAGTTCTTTCTCTCTCTAAGCATACTGCATCTCAGTTTGGATTAGAGTTCTCGAAGCATAAGCTACTGATCTGCCCTGCTGAAGAATGACTGCACCAAGACCAAACTTAGAAGCATTACAGGAAAGAGTTGCTGGTTTATGAACATCATAGTATCTTAAAGTAGGTGGACTGGCAGTTCTCTGTTTCAGGACATCAGATACTCTTTCGTGGTATTCTAACCAGGACCAAGTTACATCTTTTTATGTCAGCTCTCTTAATGGTGCTGAAAGATGGCTCAAATCTGGGATGAACTTGTATAGATAGTTGACCATGCCAGGAAAACATAGTAGGGCTTGGACATTGTCTGGAGCTGGCATCTTAAGAATTGCTGTTTGCTTGGAAGGATCTGGTCGTAAGCCTGAACTGGTAGCAAATAACCAACATAAGTAACTTCTTGTAGCCTGAATTTGCACATCTGAGGATGCAGCTTAAGATTCACTTCATGAGCTTATTCTAGAACTTTCCTGAGGTTTCTATCATGTTCGACTTTACCGTTGCCTCCTACCAGAATATTATCTACTATAATAGCATATGAATATCCCAAAACATTTGTTCCATTGCACCCTGAAAGACTTCACCTGTAGAATTTATCCCAAATGGCATTCTCATAAATCTGTACCTGCCAAAAGGTGTACTGAGATTGGTTAATAATGAAAATTTTCAGTCAAGCAATATTTGCTATTTTCAGTCAAGCAAAATTTGCCAAAATGAACTTTTTACATTTAAGACAGAAAAAACAGTGGCATTTGGCATAAGAGCAGCAACTTGATGATGATGATGAGGTCATTTTAGTGCTTTATTCAAGTCTCATGGATAAATACATATTCTGATATCAACTGAGCTTTTCTTATGAGCTTTTACCATGCAGGATACCCATTCAGTTGGTTCTTCTACTGGAAAAATCACTCCTTGTTGCACCATTCTGTCTAGATCAGCTTTGACTCTACCTTGCATACCTAGGGTAACTTTTCTTGCTGGTCTGATGACTGAGTAAAATTGGAGCAGTTGCCTTTCATGCTTATGTGGCGGACTGCCTTATTAAATGAAAGCAGACCCATTTTCAAATTGTCAATGAGGCCCAATAATGACTGGGGTTCATATTAGAATGACGAAAATGCATTTTGTCGAATGCATTTTCATTGACACATGTAGGGCGAACAGGCAAAACAGTGAAGCGGCTGTTCAGCGAATTCTTTCCCTGGGAAAGAAGTCGCTTGACCGCTTTGTTGCATTGCCTGTTCTGAAGTGTAGTGTGGTCCCTTGTCCGGTAAAGCTCCCAAGTGTGATTGTGCAACAGTTACTGACCTTAGGGTTAGGGTGCGGGTTAAGGTAAGTGCATATGTATGAAAGTGTTTACTGTTTTTTATTTTGTGTTAAATGTATGGTTGAGTTACGTGTGTATGTGTTTTCAGCTGTTTACTTTTGTTTTGGAGGGGTAGAATTAGGGTTAAAGTAAGTGTGTATGTGTTTGGAACTGTTTACGTAAATGTGTGAGAGTTACTGACCTTAGGGTTAGGATGCGGGTTAAGGTAAGTCTATATGTTTTAAAATGTTTACTGTTTTTTTTTCATTAGATGTGTGGTTGGGTTACGTGCATATGTGTATTTAGTTGTTTACTGGTTTTTGGGGGGTATAATTAGGGTTAGGGTATGTGTTTGGAAGTGTTTAATGGGTTTTTTGGGGGGTTGGGACAGCGATTTCTTTCCCTAGGAAAGAAATTGCTGTTCTGTGGTTTCGACATGTTCAGCTTTTGCTGAATATGTGTCAGTGAAACACTGTTCGCTGTGTTCAGCATTTGATGTTTTAATATGAACCCAATGACTGTACGTGTCTTTTGACTGCATAAAATTGCAAGTCATAGCTGTTCCTGACAAAGTAACATGAAAGCACTACTGAGCCTTCAGTTTGAACTTCTTCACCAGCATAAGCAACAAGATTCACACATTTAGCCAAAGCAAAGCTTCTCACCAGCTCCTCCTCTAACAAACATTTGTGCTGACGTAACAGTGCACTTTGAACCAGTATTAACTTTGAGCTCTATGGGTCTCCCATTTATGTGAACAGTACAAAATACTTCTTTCTTTGCCCACAAATCTGCTGCATTGACTGTTTCACCAAGCACAGACACACCATCAACATAAAAAGTAGGGTTTCAGCTTTCTAATTTATCAACTTTCCTCTTAGAATGTTCTCTTTAGTAAAAGAATAGACCTTTTTTGATTTAGAAAACCTTTGAAAATGATTCCACTTTTTACATTTGTGGCACTGCTGACCAAAAGTTAAGCACTTTTCTCTTTTAGACTCATGACTTCCTCCACAATTACGACAGTTGACTATGAGGCTAAGTGACGGCACATGCTTTGAGTTTGCTGGCTCACCTGTTTGCTTCACTGAGCATGCCCACTTTACAGAGCATGCCTTAGAATTTGCTAGAAAAGTTCTGGGTTTCACTGAAGTAACCACGACCTTAGGCCTGTATCTTTTAACCACTTGCTGCATACTATCAACATTATCTTTGGAAGGTGCTGGAAGCATGCATTTCTCATTTGTAAGCATGTTTGTTTGCTTTTCAGTGAGCTTATGTATTTGACAAATCTCTATGGCCTTATTCAAAGTTAAATCACTGTCTCAATGCAAAATTTTTCTCACTGCCATCATCTCTAATACCACACACAAGCCTGTCTTTCATCAACTCATCCCTTAATTCACCAAATCTGCACATTTTAGCCTTATTTTCAAGTCAATTACATATGCTTTAAAAGTTCCACCAGACTTTTGATCTCTTGTGTAAAATATGTGCTTTCCATTCTAATATTCATTTAGGTTACAGATTTCTCTAAATTTGTATTTTAAGCACTCTGGGTTCCCCCTTGTTTCAACTGGTACCACTATATGGCACTTTCCCCCTCCCCTGCATACACAGCAGCAGGTGCATACGCAAATGAGCATTCCTTTCAATGGCTTCTGAAACAGCTAAATTAAGCAGAAGAAATGCATTTGTATGTACATCTTTGTCATAAAATGCAGCCTGAATAAAAACATTGCACTCTTGCTCAAACACTCTCCAATTTTCTGCAATATTACTATCAAATACAAGTGGAGCAAGTCTGTGAAATCTTTTTGCCATGCCAAGAAATAATGCTTTAACACAAACATGCACACACACCAGGTACTTGTAACAACATTCAAATGCACAATAAACTCTTCAAAAAACTGTACTTTGTGAAATATTCTTTGAAATGGCTGTATTTTGTGAAATAACTGTACTGTAATACTACACAAACTAGTGAACACTTTGTACACTTTGGATATTTGAATAGCTTTAGTTAATGTGAAAAAGTAGCACATAGCGAAACAATATGGTTGTTTTCCCTGTTTTATACATTTTATGTGATTCAGATATTGTTTCAAACACCTTCATAACTATTTTGAATATTTTTATCAATATGTCACAGTTTTGGACATTTTGTTTAACTAGAAATTCATTTTGAGTGCTTTGTTTTAAATTTGTTGAGTAAAATTCATTTCAGTGAGTTTTAGTACCTCGAATTCATTTCTGACATGTTTTGCGAGTCATTTGAGCAGTAGGGATGATCCAGTCCTATATATTTTTCCAACTTCAACCGAGTGCCTCATGGTCTTAACTCTGGATCCCATTCTGGCACCATGTCGCTCATCTTGTGTAACTAGTTAAGATGAAGAGGCTTGTGTGTTTATTTATATACTTTATTACATACAACCACATCAAAATTGATAGCAGCAACTTAAAATATAAACAGACTGACTGACTGACTAAGGCACATACATACATGCTTACACCTCTGCAGCTCACTACAAAATGGCAGTCTTGCTTGCACATGCTCAGTATTTATATACATGTGCTAGCTCACTGGAAAGCTTCTTACAGGTCCTTTGTCAGTTGATTAGCCCCCCCCCCCCCCACACACACACTTGTGCAGAGGGATGACTATTGCAGTCCTCCATCCCTCTGGGACAAATCCCATCTTGAGGCTGTGATTAAAGAGGGTTTCTAGTGGCTCTGATATATTATGTTTTAAGCTATTTAAGAAACATCCTGGATTGTTGTTGTGAACCTTGGAGGCTGTGTTTTTTGCTTTACCAAGCACAGTAAGGAGCTTTTCCCTCATAATGACTAGTAGGGGGATGGTTACAAATATTTCTTTTGGTGTGGTAGGAGGCGATGTGGGGAGAAGTTTGAAATGAACTTGTCGGTCAGCAGGTTTCCTAATGTTTCACACTGACTGTAAATGTTGCCATTCGTGATTAACTTGGCACATTGCTGAGCATTTCCCTTGAAGTTATGAACATAATAATTAAAAAAGACTTTATGGTTATCTTTCACCTGGAAGGCTATCTTTGCCTTATAGTTTGCTTTGTCAGATTTGATAAGCTCTGTTATTTGTTTGTCTTTTTGCAGTGTTTTGTCAGTTTCTTCCTGGCTTTGGAGAGGATTTTTTTTCCTTTTGTTAAACAGAGTATTTATGCCAAGGGTCCACCAGAGAGATTCATTTTTGCCAGTAATCATAGGTTTGACTTGGACAGGTACTGCCTCCTCTATTTAGCTATGAATGTAGCTGTATGGTACTTTTTGTGTACATCATGGAGTAGACCTCAGTGTCATTCAGGTTCAGAGGTGCTTGGAAGTTTAATAAGCTGTCAGTTTGAAGTAATTAGCCTTTGCAAAGTTCTAAACAGTTTTGGTAACTGATTGGGTTCTAAGTTACTTTTTAATACTACAAGAGATTATTTTGTAATTAGATCTTACCAGGGTGGAACTAATGCCCTGGAGAGAGCAGCATCCCCCATGTTTGTGAGTAGCAGGTCTAGGATATTTGTACCTCTAGCTGGGGTGCTAACTAGTTGCTTCAGGGTGTTTACATTGAAGAAGTACAAAAACCTCTGAGCAAGTGAATTATGGATAATATAAGCCTCCTAGTTTATGGGGGGGGGGTAGTTGAAATCACCCATAAGTATGGTGTTATGCTGAATGCTAAGAGATTCCAGTAGGTTTAGGTTGGAGGTGCCCTTTTCCAGACTCATGTTAGGGGATCTGTGGCTAGCAAGGATATGATAGGGGCTGCAGCTGTGGTTATTTGGGCATGGAACAGCTCTAGCCAGTCATGTTGTTGGACCAGGCTAGCAGTGTACTTGTCCTTTATAAACACTGAGACACCACCTTCCTTTTTTTATCCTGAGCTAAGGAATATTGAAATGTATGAAAGGCATTGTGTCTTTAGACAGTAAGGGTGCCCGCTATGGTTCTGAACCAAATTTCTGTGACTACACATATGTCTGCATTCTCCATGGTGAGGAATGCTTCCAGAGAATGCAGTTTTTTTATGTAAACTCCTAGCATTGAGTAACAGTACCTTTAATTGGTTGTGAGTGATTTTTATTATATTGGAGGGTTTAACAACTTGGCATGTCCTAAAAAAAGCACTCTTGGGATAGGTAAAGTTTTTGGCAGTATCTGGAAGCCAGTTGGAGAGAAGTGCAAGCCATTTCTGGCAAAGCATCATGGGTTGTCGATCATGTCTTCTCAGGCTGACAGATGTTGTATCCCCCTGTTTTGACAGCAGAAACTAAGCCCCCCCTTGTGCAGAGGGACAACAACCATGTTTTGCTGGTACTGTGGCATCATCATTGGTGAAGATAGAATGTTACTCAAGGCTAGATTCCTATTTGCCTGGGGCACATATTCAGAGAGCTCCATCATGTCTCTCTTCATATAGTCCAATGAAGTACATCTTAGGTCATTTACCCCCACGTGGACTATGACTGTATCCTAGTGCTACTTGTACTTTAAAGACCTAAGTGTATGCGTGATCTGGTGGATCCTGGACCTAAGTGCATGCGTGATCTGGTGGATCCTGGCTCCAGAAAGCTCACTGTGACCTTCTCCTTGTTCAGCCTGGTAGGGGAGACATCAGAATGTCTTATAATGGAATCCCCAATAAATAGAATGTTTGGCTGTGTGGTGGGTTGCCTTCTGGCCTTGGAAGCAGGCCTACTATGATTTTTAGAGTTATGTGTTGTGTGAGGTGCTGTTTCTTTTAAGTGTGCTTGAGGCCATTGAAAGATACTTTTAGGAGGTCTTGGAGGTTTTGCTATATTACATGTGAGTACCTCTGCATATGTGGGTCTATGTATTTGTTTCTTAGTGTTGGTAGTGAGTGTTTTGGGTATAACACTGTCAACATGGTTTGCATTCTTCATGTGTGTATGTGAGAGCTTTGCCTCCAGTGACATTGCATATCTACATCTCTCACACACTTTGTTTGTCTAAAATTATATGGTTGTCAGTGAACATGAGGCAGTTACCACACTGCCTCAGGATGCTCGCATGCACCAGGCCAGAAACAGAGATGACAGGGAAGCACCTATCCATTATACCAGATCCTTAGTAAATGGGAAGGAGTAGGGGAGAGTCATTTAGAGGTCTAAGTGAGAACGTTGAATAGCACACTATAGGATGTCATGCCTATGCAGACATAATGCATCAATACGCAGACCCATCAAGACATGACAAATGCTAGTTAAGCATAGAAACAGCCACAAACAAATCACATTGTGTGGTACTTAGGACAAAGAGTGAACAGTACAATGGGTCAGTAAAAACTGTGTTGGAGTTCCACGGTCTAGTTTAAAACTGACACATAAGTCCCTCAAACTTACTATTAGATAAGACAATAATAAGTCCTTCTTCAGGAAAATTGGAAAGTAACCGACAGATCTGTAGTAAACATATTTTTGTTGCTTCCTGTTTTTTTTACACCAAGGACATTGGTAATAATCTTAAGGAAAAATTCTGTTCCAGTTTTGCCTCTTCCCACCCTACCATCTGTTTCACCATTTCCCCTCTCCACTTCCCTCCCACAGTTACTTTCTGGCAACTTTTTTTGGTTAGTTTTTAAAATAAATGTCTTAGTTCCATGGGTCTTGACAATATCCTAAGACTTCTGATGAGAAAAAAAGTAGAAAAAAAGTCATTCAGAAATCACACAAGTGTAATCATTAAACAGAATTTTGTGTCGCTGGATTCAATGTGCAGACAACATATATATTATTTTCACAAATATTTACACATATAACACCTAGCTATTACATCATGGAGATGTATGTAGACAGACTAATATTGCACATCATTAGAAACACATTTCAACAGTTTTCAAAGTGAACGCTTACTTGTATAAGACTTTAGTATTGCACAGGTACTTATTTAAGGCATTGCATTGATCCTTGCACAGAAGGAGACATTTGAGCATTGCATTGTGAACATTAGAGTACTGCACTATGGACCTTAGAATATTGCACTATGGATAATTTACAAATTCACAACATGTATTGCACTGAAAGAAGAGATTTTTTTACTGCATTGCTACTGCTCTAGATGGCCTATAAGTTACAGTCATGGGGAATATTGCACTAAGTAATAGATTTTGGTAACAGGTGCAGGCCATGCCTGAATGGCTTCCACTTTGGCAGGCTCTGGCCTGATCTTAACACTCCCCACTCTATGTCCCAGGTAGGAGACCTCTGCCATACCCACCTGACATTTGCTCAGCTTAATGGTCAACCCTGCCCTCTGTATTCTGCCCAGCACCTCCGTGAAATGTTGAAGGTGCTCTTGCCAGGAATGGCTTTTGATGGCAATATCATCTAGATAAGCAAGAGCAAATCCTCCTGCTCCTGCTAGCATGTGATCTACCAGCCTCTGGAAAGTTGCTGGGGCAATTCTCATCCCAAAGGGCATCTTTGTGAACTCATACAAGCCAAAAGGAGACACAAAGGCTGACTTCTCCTTAGCACTGGGTGTCAAGGGCACCTGCCAGTAACCCTTGGGAAGAACAGTGGTTGTAAGATACTTAGCTCCACCGGGCTGCTCTAGGGCCTCATTTATACTAGGCATGGGGTAAGCATCTGACTCTGTGTGACTATTTAATTTCCTGTAGTCCACACAGAACCTGGTGCTGCCATCCTTCTTTGGTACCAGCACCACTGGGGAGGCTCAGGGACTGTTGGACTCTTGAATTGCCCCAATTCTAACATTTCCTGTATCTCCTCCCTCAGAGCCTGTTTGACTTTCTCAGACATCCTATAAAGGGCCTGCCTAATAGGCCTTTGAGGTCCTGTATCCACCTGGTGCTGCACAAGGTGGGTCAACCCTGGTTACCCAGTGAACATGTTCCCAAACTCCTGTAACACTGCTTGGATTTCTTGGACATGGGTAGGAGATAGCTGATGGGACATTGCTACCCCTTCCACTGAGGTGTCTGCCCAAACCTCACTGAGGAGATCACTCACCAGATCTCCCTCAGACTCCTCCTGCAATCCACTGCAAATACTCAGCACAGGGGCCTCCCTATCATGGTAAGGTTTCATCATGTTAACATTGTACAATTTATGCCCCTGCCTCCTGCCTAGCAGTTCTACCATGTAGTTAACATCAGTTACCTTTCTTACCAGCTTGTAAGGTCCCACCCAAGCTGCTTGCAGCTTGTTGTGTCTGACAGGAATGAGAACCATTACCTGCTGCCCCACAGCATATTCTCTAGCTCGAGCATTCCTGTCATACCAGACCTTTTTCTGTTGTTGGGCTTCTGTCAGGTTTTCCTGGGCCAAACCTATGAGTGCTCCGAGCCTTGTCCTGAGGATTAGGACATATTCCACAACAGACTCCTTGTGAGGTTCACACTTACCTTCCCATTCATGAATTAAATCTACAGGTCCTCTCACCCTATGCCCATACAACTCAAACGGTGAAAAACCTGTGGATTCCTGGGGAACCTCTCTGTAAGCAAACAACAGATGGGGCAAGTATTTGTCCCACTCCCTCTTAAACTGGTCTGCAAATGCCCATAGCATGGACTTGATTGTAGAGTTTAACCTCTCAACCAGACCATTAGTCTGCGGATGGTAGAGGGTTGTATTCAGGTGCTTCACTTCACAGTACTTTCACAGACAAGCCAGCAGGTCTGACATGAAATTGGCACCTCTGTCAGTCAGTATTTCTTTTGGAAAACCTACCCTGCTGAAAATCTCTAACAATTCTGCCTCAATTGCCACCATTTCTGCCTCAATGGAGGGCAAAGCCACTGCCTCAGGGTATCTTGCAGCACAATCTACTACCACTAGGATATACTTTTTCCCCTGTGGAACATGGGGTGCTCAGAGGACCCACAATATCCATAGCTACCCTCTGAAATGGCTTCTCAATCACAGGCAAATGCATCAAAGGAGCTCTCACCTTGTCTCCTGCCTTGCCTACCTTAATGCACTGCTCACAGGTCCTGCAGTACCCTGTTACATCTCTGGAAATTCCAGGCCAATAGAAGTTCTGCATAATATGTCTCTTTGTACATTTTATTCCCATATGACCTGCAAAGGGAATATCATGGGCTATGGCTAGAAAGGCCAGACAGTAGGGCCTAGGCATTACCAACTGCTGTATCCTCTCACCTTCTACCACTCCCTCTGTGGTCCACTCTCTATACAGTAGCCTTTTGTCCCAGTATACAGATTCCCCCTTCCCTTGATAATCAGGTGCCTCACTAGCTACCTGCCTCAGGCCTTGCAATGGTCTAAGAGCTGAGTCTGTCTCAACTCTCTCTTCGTAGCTCTTCCCAGATCCCCTCCCACAGGAAGTCTGGCATCCTCTGACAGCGGTGCCTCACTGTCAGCCTGGGTACCACTACTCACCTCTACCTTTGCAGTCACTCTGTCCAAGGGAACATCAGTACCCACAAGCAGCTGTAGCTCACCTTCAGTCTCACTGCTACAGGGTAGCTCCCTCCCTGACGTAACTACCTCTCCAGTCCTGGATGCATGTATGTTGTCTGTCTTGGTCTCCCCAGGCTACCAGACCCACATGATTGTCTCCTAGCTTGACTGCATGTAACTGCATAAGCACATTATACTGCCTCATCAAAATCCTTCCCTATCAGGAAATCTGCAGGATGGTAGTTTGGTACCACTGTTGTCTCAAGACAACCTACTATTGACATTTCATCTTTCCCACTTACTGGCTCCCTCACCTTTGGTTCCTTACCTTGCCTCCATGAACATCTGTATGCCACATGACCTCACTGGTTGCATTCAAAACATTTAACAGTAGGTCCTGGATATGTACCTAGACTAGTGGCTTCTCCTGCTACTGGCAGATTCTGTTGGGGCAGCCTGGGCTGCCCACCATGGGTTCTTTTAGACCCATGAGCAGTACTGGTGGTCTCTTTACTGTGCAAGGGATGCCCTGCTTACTAGGTATAGGTCTCCCTTCTTCTCCAACTCCTTTGAAGTAGCACATTGTCTATCAGCTAACCAGATCCTCATGTCCTCAGGCAAAGTGCTAAGGGCTTGTTCCCTCACCAAAAGGTCTGCCAGCCCTTCAAAAGTGGTGACCCGACACCCACTCACCCACCAATGAAAATAAGTGCTCAGTTCAGCGACATATTCACACACACTTTCATCTGCCTTGCATCTATGCTCACAAAACATTTTCCTATAAATTTCACGTGTTAGCTTAAAACATTCTAACAAGCAATTCTTAACAGCAGCATAATCAAAACATTCATGATCAGTCAATTTAGACAGCACAGTTACAGCTTTACCTTGGAGTAAGGGGGTCAGGAACCATACCCAGAGCCTTTGGTCAACATCATACTGTTTACATACCATCTCAAACATATGAATGAAACTATCAAATGTATCCCCCTCTGTAAATTGCGGAATAAATATACTGCCCTTTTGTGCTTCTGGGGTCCGTTTACTCCCTTCTGCATTACCTCCATGACTCAGGCATAGTCAGCATTTCCTTCTCATGCTGCCTCTGCAGCTTCGTTTCCAAACGCCTGGTCTCCAACTCAAGTCTCTTTAGCAAGTCTAACAGGAGAGGTGCAAACACATTGAGGGAGATGGTGGGCAGTGCAGCAGACGATTCTAACAAGAGAGGTGCAAACACATTGAGGGAGATGGTGGGCAATGCAGCAGACGATATTCAACACATAAAGGGAAGACAATAGTGATGGAGGGAAACACAAAATAGAGGGGAACATTATGATGGGGGACATGGTGCGTATAAAGAGCAATATCACCCTGTCTTGGTCAGACCCAGTGGGTGATCAGACTCCACCTTGAGCATTCTCACCACAGAGGCCTGCCTGTAATAATGGGGCCCAGTGCTGGGCAGGTATATAACTGCAACCACGTGTAACATGAGTTGCAACCTCTATAACCTGAACAGGTTGTATGTGCAGCTGTATTAAATGCAGACCCAGTGAATGTGTGCGCTGAAAAGTCAGATGTCATCTGATATGTGACAGTATATATCTTTATGTATGCACATGTACTCCCCTATGAACTATAAAAGTTATCCTTTCTGTCATATGCAGCTAGAGGGCCCAATAATTCTCAGGCAGAGAGCAGCAGTTGACATCCCACACCATGATGTAATGTACTGTTTCATGTAAATGGAAATAAAGTACCTGCTGTACAAGCAGAACCAAAACCCACCTACTAAAAGCCATAAAAGGCAAGTCTACCACCTATTCATCCATCTTGTCAGTACTACTACAACCAGATGTTTGCAGAGTTTGTTGCTGCATAGTGAATATGTGTGTGTGTGTGTGTGTGTGTGTGTGTGTGTGTGTGTGTGTGTGTGTGTGTGTGTGTGTGTGAGTAAGATTTCATACCGCCATGTGACTACATGTGCTTATATGTGCTTTGTTGTGTACTATAAAAAGCTACCCTCTGTGTCATATGCAGCTAACATAAAGTCAAACAGAACCCCAAAGAAGTTTTTTCAAAGGATAGCAGTTGATGCCGGCCTCCCTGAGCCATGCTGTAATATATTGTGTTTTATTTAGATCAGCTGCAGTGAAAATAGAAAACAGAACCTTCTTACCATGAACTATAAAAGGCAGGGAGTTTACCTGTTGAGCCAGCAGTGCAGCACTGCTACTGACAAACTTCCCATATCTAACAATTACCTATACTCACAACTGCTGAAATGGCTAGCTGACAAAAGCGGCTATTAGGTAATATGTAATAAACAACAAGTGTTAAAATGTTCCCCAAAGCGATGATGCCAAGCAGGTTTAAACTAGTCTGTGCCTCCAATAATTAGGCTGTGACTCTGACAACTAAACAGCTTCATAATGTACACTATAAAACAGGTGTGCTCTTCCCTGCATCCACAAAGGTGGGTCAGCATCTCCTGATACTGCTGGCAATTCTCCACCATGTTCTCTGAAGCCATGCAACCAAAAAAGACCAATATGAGTATGGTACACCAGATATTGGCATGATTATCATTTTAAAGAAATGCAAAACAAAACTTTAAAATGTGCTTACAGTACATCTCAGGACCTCTCACTCTCACTTCTTCTTCTTCCTTTTGGCAAAGATGGTCTGGGTTGGTGCCTCTTCAATAATGCCTGAGCTGCTCAAAAGTCTGGTAGAATCCAGTGATATCAGTAATCACCCTAGGAAAATAGTGCCAGGCATCCTCCATATAATGGGGACCCTCATAAGAGTCCCCAGCAAATGGTCCCAGTGGTCTTTAGCAAGAAATGGAGAATGATTTTAGTCTCCTGAGAGCATCACTTGGTTGTTCTGCAACTGCCAGTGTGTTATGAAACCATAGCCATTCACCAGGTCTCATACCAGATAATGGCCAGTGCGTTATGAAACCATAGCCATTCACCAGGTCTCATACCAAATAATGGCTGCATCTCACAGTCAGAGTTGCCTCCTATCACAGGAATTACCATGCAATATAGAGCACCTCAGCAGTGCATTCAGTGGCAGGGTGGCAGGGCTGGACATGGACTATCATGTTTTTGTATCTGCACAACACAGGGTAAGAGGTGTGAAGTATGGTGATCAGAGTTTAGGTGTACTATGTTTATGTAATAGTGCTCTTTGGTGACCCTGTGCCTTAACAGGATGAATCTGGGAATTATGGAGAATCTTCTGGCAATACTTCCAAACCCAGGCATGTGAAATACACCTTGCAGGTACTCAGGCATGTGCACAATGCCTTAGCAAACTTTCTGTGAGGGTCCGCTCATGGAAGCAATGTGTAAAATGAGTTATTCACACGCATGTATGTGTAAAATGAGTTATTCACACACATGTATGTGTAAAATGAGTTATTCACACACATGTATGTGTAAAATGAGTTATTTGCACACATGTATGTGTAAAATGAGTTATTCACACACATGTATGTGTAAAATGAGTTATTCACACACATGTATGTGTAAAATGAGTTATTCACACACATGTATGTGTAAAATGAGTTATTTGCACACATGTGTATGTAGAAGGTTTGCCTTCAGAATGTCATGGCTGACTTGTGCGACACTATAATGTTCGAAAGTATCTTTTCAAAGATACATATTAGCAAAAGTAAAAATGCCGAATCCACAACAGAGAATGGTAGTTTGCATTCACTCTTGTGAATTCAACATTTTGAGTGAAGATCGTACTATAGTAGGGATCAGGAAACATACCCTTTCCCTCACTGTAGTGCAATCTCGGACTTAGTATATATAATTAGCAGGGGGTGCGGGGGGCCATATGGGAGGGTGCAGCGGGGCTTGGCCTCCCTGTATGATGGTTGGTGGAGACATCTGGAAGTGTTGGCTGTTTCGCACATAGTCAAATTTCCCTGAGTGTCAGCTTCCTTTGAGTACCAGGCTCGCTCTTGTGAGGATTTGATGTTACCATTTCCAACATTTCGAGTCAGGGAAATAAACAGTGGCACAAGTGCTTTGCAATATTTTAAAGGTAAACCATGTAGAATGAGTTGTTTATACATGTATGTGTAGAATACATTATTCACACACTTGTATGTGTAGAATGCATTATTCACACACATGTATGCGTAGAATGTGTTATTCACACAGATGTATGTGTACAATGCGTTATTTCCACACAGGTATGTGTAGAATGCGTTATTCACACACATGTATGTGTAGAATGAGTTATTTACACAGATGTATGTGTAGAATGCATTATTCACACACATGTATGTGTAGAATGCATTATTCATACACGTATGTGTAGAATGAGTTATTCACACAGATGTATGTGTAGAATGCATTATTCACACACATGTATGTGTAGAATGCATTATCCCCGCACATGTATGTGTAGAATGTGTTGTTCACACACATGTATATGTAGGTTCATAGGTTCATAGGTTGTTACTAGGCTATCAGCCCTAGGGCCTATACAAGCCTAGCCATAACAATTCCCTGGCTATTTCTTCCCACATTATTTACTTTCCTGGACCCCTGTCTAGCAGGGCAAGTGACGTGATCCCTGGGGTGAATTTCCTTTCTCCCATCCAATCGTCAAGGTTCCTCTTGAAGAGGTCCAAAGAGGCACTCTGCTTGACATGTATGGGCAATCTATTCCAGAGTCTGGGGAGTCTCTGGATCAGGAACCTATCCCTCCAGCATGTTTTGTTTATTGTGATGACCAGGTTTAGATCCCTGGAGCGTGTAGCTCTGAGGGATTGGGATTTCTTTAAGTGTAGCATGTCCAACAGCTCTGGGTTTGACATGGCCTTGTATGTTAAGCAGAGATCACCTCTGAGTAGACGATATGCGACAGAGTATAGCTGGAGTTTTTTAAGGCGGTCAGCATAGGGCATCTGCTTTAGGCCTGTGATTCTTTTAGTGAGGTATTTCTGAGGCCTTTCCAGTTGTTGCAGATGTCTTGAGAGGTACATACCAAATGGGGCATTGTATTCTATAATGGGTCTAATGAGGGATGAGTACAGTGGGACAATGACCTCCTTTTTTCTGGATGAAAAGCCCTTCGTGATGAGGTGTGCCACATAGAAGGATTTCCTGACTGTTGTGGCGATGTGGTTATCGAAGGTGAGACCACTGTCCACCTGTGTCCCTAAGTCTCTTATCACACTTTCTGTGTTTAGTGTACTGCCACCTAGATGGTAATTCATGGATACATGTTTTTTCCCAAAGGGGATAACAATACATTTCTTGGCATTGAGCTTGAGCCCATGACTCTCGCACCAAGCATCTGTTTCTGTAAGGCCCTTTTGTAGAGTATCCACATCATTTGGGGATTCAATAATGGCTCCCAGTTTGCAGTCATCTGCAAATGTTTTTAGCCAGAGTCCCTTAGTGTTGACCTGTACTTCAGAGAAGTAGATGCCAAACAAGAGCGGCCCCAGGACTGAACCCTGAGGTACTCCACTTGTCACTTGTCTGGAGCTGGATTTGGAGTCGGCTAGTTTTACAGTGTGGGTTCTATCAGTAAGCCATTTAGCAACCCATTGGGTGACATAGGGATTAATGCCCAACTTAGTAAGTTTATCTATGATTCCAGAGTGGGGGATGGTGTCAAAGGCCTTGGCAAGGTCTAGATAGGCTGTGTGGACCACCTTACCCTTGTCCATGGCTCTGGAGACTGATTCAAAGAAGTCAATCAAGTTCAGGAGACAAGATCGGCCCTTCACAAACCCAAACTGGGTGGGTTCCAGTGTTTGAAGGTTGCCAATGTCTTTGTTTATAAGTTCCATGATAATACGCTCCATGGCCTTGCAGATAAGGCTTGTCAGACTGATGGGACGGTAGTTTCCGGGATCCAAGGTGGATCCCCCCTTGTGGATTGGGATAACTGTAGCTCTGCGCCACTCAGTGGGCACAAAACCTGAGGTGAAGCTATGATTAAACATGACACTTAGGTGAGGTGCCAGTTCATATTGTAGTTCATGTAGTACACAGCCCGGGATGTCATCTAGAATGAGTTATTCACACATATGTATGTGTAGAATGCAATGTTCACACACATGTATGTGTAGAAAGAGTTATTCACACACATTTATGCGTAGAAAGAGTTATTCACACACATGTATGTGTAGAATGCATTATTCACACATGTATGTGTAGAATGCATTATTCACACATGTATGTGTAGAATGCATTATTCACACACGTGTATGTGTAGAAAGAGTTATTCACACACATGTATGTGTAGAATGCATTATTCCCACATGTGTATGTGTAGAATGAGTTATTCACACACAAGTATGTGTAGAATGAGTGACTGTTAAGTACTTTGAAGCATTAAAAGTAGTAAATGAATACAGAGCAGGGTATACACAAGGCTTTCATAATTAAGAGGAGGCATGCTCACAAGAAATTGTGAAGTATGGCTGTTAAAGGAAGCAGGTCTGTATAACATTTTGATAGGATGGGCCCCCAATTATACCTTTACATAGCTCTGTTTTAGCAAAACAAAAAAATAAACTTGTAACCAAAAACCATAAATTAGGTAGTAAGCTGTACAATCCAAGCCAATTTATTGTTAGCGCTTTCGTTAAGAAAATACATGAACTTCTTCAGACAATGAAAACCCAAGATCCCACAGTTAAAATAATACCATCAATTAAGATGAATTCAATAATTACAAAGGTAATTAACATAGTTAAGACATTTTAAAGAACCAGTGTTATTTAATCTAATACTTAAAAGTATTGTATAATATATATATATATATATATATATATATACAATATACACTTTTTAACACAAGCAACAACCTACAAACATTGTTCCTATTACTTATTTCTCTATATAAAAATATGAACATGAATGGTTTTTAAAAATATTATATAAAATAGTACTCAAAACACCAAAATAAGTGGATTTAATAAATTCATATACAGATAAAAATAAATATACATAAATAAATGTAAACATATTTGTTAACTGATGAAATAATTATTCCATCGAACTTCATCTTTGAAGAGCTTTTAATTTCAAAATGCATTTTATCAAGCAATATTCATTAAGCCCTGATGGAATATGTGCGTATGTTTTAATTTGCCAAATGAGTTCTTGTTCTTCAAGCTTTAACTCCCAGAGTCCACCTCTAATGTTCCTACCTATTTGTTGTAAAACTATATAATGAAATTTATGTGTGGGGTGTTCTAAAACATGTCTTGCCAAAGCATTTGTGGTATTTGCCCTACTAATTTGATATTGGTGCTCATAAATTCTTTGTTTGACCATTCTTTCGGTTTTACCTATATAATAGCTTTGGCAGTATTGACATAAAGCCGCGTATACTACTCCTCCTGTTTCACAATTAAACTTTTCATTAATACTATAGTTTTTATCACATATGGAAACTTTATTAGTTACCATAATATATTGACACTGATGACATCTCCCACACTTTCTTATCCCCCAATTATTGAGGCATTTTGGATTATTCCTTTCCAAAAAATCCTTAAAGTTTAAACCTCTTCTATAAGTAACATAAGGTCTGTCTCCCAGTTTCGTGTTAATAGCATCATCCTCTGATATTATAGCCTAATTTTTGTTCTAAATGTTCTTAATTGCATGTGCATCAATAGAAAAAGTAGTTATAAAGTTTATTCTGACATCATCATTTCTATTTATATTCCCCCTATGTTCATCTAGAGAGGTGTCACGTTTGTTCTACATAGCCCCTACATAAAATAGGTTTAACATGACCATTAGTCCTTTTAGTAAAAACTTCATCAAACAGCCATTCAAAAAGCTGTTCTGGGTAGCCCCTTTTCAGAAACATAATTTTCAATGTGTTAAATTCAATCAAAAAGTCGGCTTCTGATGAAACCATTCTGGCTTCCCTAACCAGATGGCCCTTTATAACTACCCTTTTCTGATGGAATGGGTGGCTATTATTAAAATGCAAGAAAGCTCAGTTTTAGGACACACATTGTTGTGTATAACAATCGCATATTGCTACATATAACAGTATCATATGGTACTATCATACTCATGATATACTAATGCAGTGTCATCATACACGGTCATGTGGATGGCTGTATGTGTGTTAGAGGAGACCACAGCAGGTATTACCCTTTGATCTCCCCATGAAAGGACATGTAGCAGACAGTAAACAAGAAGGTACTCAGACATGAAGGGGGCACTATTAAAATGGTTATTTGCATGTCTTAGGCATCTGTGTGCATTGAGGGCATGATGTTAAGTTTGACAGGTTAGGTTTTACTACATTATGGTTCATAGGTTCATAGGTAGGTACTAGGCTGTCAGCCCTGGGGCCTATATAAGCCTAGACAAAAAGGTTCTCTGGCTTTTGCCACCCAACAAAATTATTTTCCCCTGTCAAGCAGTGCTGAAGAAGTGATCCCCGGGGTACATTTTCTATTTCCCACCCAGTCATCAAGATTTTTCTTAAAGAGGGCCAATGAGGAGCTTTGCTTGACATGAATGGGTAGTTTGTTCCAGAGTATGGGAAGTCTCTGGGACAGGAAACTATCCCTCCAGCATGTTCTGTTTATTGTGGTGACAAGGTTTAGGTCCCTGGAACATGTCACAAGATGGGTGGCCAGAGAGATTGGAATTTTTTTAAGTGTAGCATGTCCAACAGCTCTGGGTTTGACATAGCTTTGTATGTTAGGCAGAGATCGCCTCTGAGTAGGCAATATGCAACGGAGTAGAGCTGGAGTTTTTTGACGGTCTGCGTATGGCATCTGTTTGAGGCCAGTAATCCTCTTAGTGAGGTATTTCTGTGGCCTTTCCAATTGTTGTAGGTGTCTTGTGAGATGCATGCCAAACGGGGCATTGTACTTTATACTGGGTCTGATGAGGGATGAGTAGAGATGATCAATGAACTCCTTTTTTCTAGAGGAGAACCCTTTTGTGATGAGGTGTGCTACGTAGAAGGATTTCCTGACTACTGTGATGATGTGGTTATAGTTTCATAGTTTCATAGTTTGGTACTAGGTTATCTGCCCTGGGGCATTTATATTTATTTATTATTTATTTTATTTTACATTTGTTGACCGGGCTAGTCTAGCTGGATACATGTCCTTTTTCAGTAGAAGCCCGGGGAGATAAGCGCCAAGACATGGTCTAAATACAATAGTACAAGTTCAAACAACACAGAAAAAAATATCAATATACTAATAAAAATAGCAACTTTAAAAAGGAAATAAAAGCCTAGCCATAGTGATGTGGCTTTCGCCACTCCATGTAATGGCACAAAAGTGTACAGATTAGATTTAGAATACTGTGCCTCTGTCTAGTAGTGACACAGTGAAGACCCCCTTACATAATAGAATTAGTTTACTGTGCCTCTGTCTAGTAGTGACACAAAGATGACCCCTGGGGTAAACCTACGATCTCCCATCCACTCGTCAAGATTTCTCTTGAAGAGAGTCAGTGAGGGGCTCTGCCTAACATAAACTGGGATTCTGTTCCAGAGTATGGGAAGCCTCTGAGTTATGAATCTGTCCCTCCAGCATGTCCTGTTCATATTTGTGCTGAGGTTCAAATCTTTATCTTTCGTGGTTCTGATGGATTTGGATTTTTTGAGGTGGAGCATGTCCATCAATTCCTGATTGGACATGGCTTTGTACGTCAGGCACAGATCACCTCTGAGTAGGCGGTATGCTACTGAATAGAGTTGGAGTTTCTTTAGTCTGGCAGCATATGACATATGTTGGAGACCCTTGATCCTCTTGGTGAGGTACTTTTGGGGTCTCTCTAGCTGTTGCAAGTGCCGGGTGAGGTACATACCAAATGGGGCATTGTACTCAATCATGGGCCTGATAAGGGAGGAGTACAGGGGCACAATGACCTCCTTTGATCTGGATGTGAATCCCTTCATGATAAGGTGGGCAAGGTAGAAAGTCTTTCTAACCACTTTGGCAATGTGGGTGTCAAATGAGAGGTCACTATCGACTTGGGTCCCCAGGTCTCTGATGACTTTTTATGTACTCAGTGGGTTACCGCCTATGTGATAGTTTGTGGGCACTTTGTTTTTCCCAAAGGGGATGACTATACATTTTTTGGCATTTAGTTTAAGGCCATGATTCCGGCACCAGTTGTCCATTTCAGTGAGGCCTTTCTGTAGGATGTATGTGTCATCTGGTGTATTGACTATGGCACCTAGTTTGCAGTCATCTGCGAACGTTGTCAGCCACAACCCACCCATGCTTGCTTTCACATCTGAGAAATAAATGCCGAACAAGAGGGGTCCCAGGACAGAGCCCTGTGGGACACCACTTGTCAGTGGCTTTGAGTCTGACATGGCTCCAGCGATTCTGACTTTATGGGTTCTATCCTTTAGCCAGTTTGCCACCCATCTTGTGACATATGGATTTACATTTAAGCTGTTGAGCTTGTCTATGATGCCAGAGAGGGGATTGTGTCGAAAGCTTTAGCCAAGTCCAGGTAGGCTATATGGACTGCTTTGCCCTCGTCAATGGCTCTAGTGACTGTTTCGAAAGAGTCAACCAGGTTTAAAAGGCAGGATCTGCCTTTTACAAAGCCGAACTGGGTGGGATCATGTGTCTGTAAGTCCCCAATGTCTCTGTTTATTAGTTCCATAATGATTCTTTCCATAGCTTTGCAGACCAGGCTGGTTAAGCTTATGGGGTGGTAGTTACCAGGGTTAGTAGAGGTGCCTCCTTTGTGGAATGGGACTACTGTTGCTGTATGCCAGTTTTCAGGTACATATCTTGTAGTAAGGCTAAGGTTAAATAGCATTTTTATGTGTGGGTTTAGCTCCTCTTGGAGTTCACGTAGCACGCAACCCGGGATACCGTCGGGTCCCATTGATGCTGTGTTTTTAGCTTTGCTGAGGGCGGTTCTCACCTGGACATCTGAGATAACAGGGAGGTTACAGTCAGCTGGGATAAGTATTTAATCTTTTGGGGGTGAGGGAGGGGAGAAATTTGCATTGAACCTGTCTGCCAGAATGCTGGCAATATCTGTGGGTTCAGTGTATTTTTTGTCATTGTGAACTAACTCTGAACATATCTGAGGGTTTCCGCCCAGGTTTCTAACATAGCTGAAGAAGGCCTTGTGGTTATCTTTAGTGCCCATAGCGATTTTTCTCTCAAAGTTGGCCTTGGATGTTTTTATGAGAGAACGTAGCTTTCTACTAGTGCTGATCAGAGATGCCTTCTCTTTATGGGATTTTGCTCTGTCGTGCAGTAGATTCCTTCTTTTGTTGTACAATTTGTTTATGGCTGGGGTCCACCAGACAGGATGCCTGCCCTTGGTGGAGAGGGTCTTGGTTTTATTTGGGATTGCATGATCCATGCATTCTTGGAGATGTCCGTAGACAGCATTTGTGAAGGATTCTACATTGTGGGATGTGGTTTCCACTGTCCCAGTGGGCTTAAAGGATACCATCTCAGTTTTAAGAAGTGTAAAGTCAGCTTTTGAGAAGTTTTTCACTGTAGTCTTTTGTGTTGGGGGTGGAGGTGGGATATGTATATCCAGGGTGATTAGTTTGTGGTCAGACCTCACTAGTGAAGGGTATACTTCCGGTGTGGAGCACTTTGTCCCCATGTTTGTGATGATCAGGTCTAGTATATTATCTCCCCTTGTGGGAGGGGTGACTAGCTGTTCCATTGCATTTGAATTTATGAATTTGAGGAACCTTTGGGCTAGGGTGTTTGGGCTAGAATAATGCACCAAGTCTATGTTAGGGTAGTTGAAGTCTCCCAATATGATGGTGTTTGGTGAGACATTCATATCCTCCAATGTCTTCAGGAAGGCTGAGTGGGGTTCATGAGATTGGGAGGGTGGTCTGTAACATGCTACCAGTTGTATAGCAGTTTTGCCTATGGTTAGTTGCACCTGGATGGTCTCTGATGCTTCATGTGTTGCCACTAACCTGGAGGTGTGGATGTCCTTGATGAATATGGACACTCCCCCTCCCTTTTTGGTTTGGCCCGAGTTTTGGGGTCGAAACGCATGATACGAGGTATAGCTTGGTAGCGCTGGGATGCTCTCAGGAGCCTTGAACCAGGTTTCAGTTACTGCACAGACAACGATGTCCTCCATACTGAGGAGTGCTTTGAGAGCCTGCATCTTGAGATTTAGACTTCTGGCATTGAGCAGCATTACCCTTAATTTTTTCCATTTGGGTTTGTCTTTTGAGCCTTGCCTAAAAAAGGCACTATGGGGGAGGCAAGAGCCTTAGCCAATATCCGGAAGCCCAGTGGTGACAGATGCAAGCCGTTCCTTGCGAAGCAGCGTGGCTTGTCCAGCATGTCATCCCAAGCAGACAGGCATTGGATCCCCTTAGAATGACACCAGTATTTGAGCTGGTCATCTTGTCTTTGTATTGTGGCATCATTCTTGGTGAGGGCAATATGCTGCTCAGGGTCAGAGTCATACCAGCCTGGGCTACATAATCAGAGAGCTCCTCTATGTCCCTTTTCATGTAGTCCAGGGAGGTACGTCTCAGGTCATTCACGCCGGCATGGACAATGACGGAGTCATATTTGTACTTCCTTTGGAGTGACCTCAGTGTGTGTGTTATGTGGCGGATCCTAGCTTCCGATAAGCAGCTCACCGTTACCCTCTCCTTGTTCAGCCTGGTAAGCGGAACGTCAGTGTGTCTGAGTATAGAGTCACCTATTACTAGTGTATCAGGCATGGTGTTTGGCCTTAAGGGCTGTGATTGTTTGACACACTGATTTATTGAAGTATATGATGCATGTGTTATGTTTTGAGGTGGTGGATTTTTGGGTGTCTGCTTTGGGAGCCTCTGTTGTTTTGGTAAGTTTTTTGTTAGAGCCTCCGAGTATGTCTTTGTGTTTTTATGTGTTTGGTTTGCAGTTGTGGTAGGTCTATGTGGGTCTGGGTTTGGTGTGTGTGTGGTTACCTTCTCCTCCTGTCTGGTCTTGCCAGTCCTGAGTTGAGAGAGTTCAGCCTCCAGTTTGGCTATATAGTTGCATCTCTCACATGTATTTGTGTTTGTTGGGAGGAGGAGAGGGTTGTCTGTGTACATGAGACAATTGTAGCATTGTCTCAAGATTCCCAGATTAACCAGCTGAACCGGAGAGGATGCCAGCAATCTACCACTCGACATGCTAAAATATTATAAGGGAGTGCTGTGCCTTTAAGGGAAGTGGGTACTCACAGGGAGTGTGCCTTTAAGGGAAGTGGGTACTCACGGGGAAGGTAGGTGGATGTAGTGCTTACTTTAGTTAGCGAGTGCTTACTTAGAAGAGAGATTTTGAGAACAAGTGCTAGGCTTATTATAAAGTGATTAGACTAGATTATTATAAGAGTAGAGCTTTCTTAAGGGAAAATTTGAAGAGCAGACTTGGTGGAGCCAGAAAAGTTTAACCTTGTTTAACCGGTGCTGCCTATGTGCACAACCGCGCAAAAACGCTCAGAGGCGGATTTTAAACAGAGAACTTCAAAAGAGCTAGAAATGGCCCAAAACAACCAATTACTACAAGCTCTTGTGCTGAGGTCACTCCTTCAGGGACAGATAGGCTGTTCAAGGCTCCCCACTCCCACTGGTGAGCAAAGAAACTTCCTTCTATCCAAGTAAGGCAATGGACACCACAGGAACTACACCACAGCCCAGAATACAGCAAAGCCTGTATACCGGTATAAACTAGTCGAGGAGAGGCGGGAAAACAAGGATTTTTTTTTTGTTTTTGAGATAGAAAGCACACAGAAATGCAGGAAGCAGTAGTAAATCCATTACACAGGCTAGCACACTTTAGTGGGCAGCCTCAACAGTTAAATTAACAAACAACTTTCGACCAATTTTCGACTAAATGAAACTTTAAGTGCAAATAATACATAATGCAACAAACAGTTAAAAAAACAGTTTAGGCTTGTTCAAGGTAAGCAAGAGAAGGTATTTCAGGTAAAAAACAGCAGAAAATACTTAAATCAGGAAAGTAGTCGCTTTTCTCAGTTCTCTGCTGCTGGGACCACTCTGCAGGACCACGAGGAGCTGTTGCTGAGTAGTATAGCCAGAAAAAAAACGTTCAGAGGCAGATTTTAAACAGGGAACTTCAAAAGAGCTAGAAATGGTCCAAAACAACCAATTACTACAAGCTCTTGTGCTGAGGTCACTCCTTCAGGGACAGATAGGCTGCTCAAGGCTCCCTACTCCCACTGGTGAGCAAAGAAACTTTCTTCTATCCAAGTAAGGCAATGGACACCACAGGAACTACACCACAGCCCAGAATACAGCAAAGCCTGTATACTGGTCTAAACTAGTCGAGGAGAGGCAGGAAAACAAGGATATTTTTTTTTTTTTTTGTTTTTGAGATAGAAAGCACACAGAAATACAGGAAGCAGTAGTAAATCCGTTACACAGGCTAGCACACTTTAGTGGGCAGCCTCAACAGTTAAATTAACAAACAAACAAACAACTTTCGACCAATTTTCGACTAAATGAAACTTTAAGTGCAAATAATATATAATGCAACAAACAGTTAAACAAACAGTTTAAGCTTGTTCAAAGTAAGCAAGAGAAGGTATTTCAGGTAAAAAACAGCAGAAAATACTTAAATCAGGAAAGTAGTCGCTTTTCTCAGTTCTCTGCTGCTAGGAACACTCTGCAGGACCACGAGGAGCTGTTGCTGAGTAGTATAGCCAGAAAAAAACTCTCAGAGGTGGATTTTAAACAGGGAACTTCAAAAGAGCTAGAAATGGTCCAAAACAACCAATTACTACAAGCTCTTGTGCTGAGGTCACTCCTTCAGGGACAGATAGGCTGCTCAAGGCTCCCTACTCCCACTGGTGAGCAAAGAAACTTCCTTCTATCCAAGTAAGGCAATGGACACCACAGGAACTACACCACAGCCCAGAATACAGCAAAGCCTGTATACTGGTCTAAACTAGTCGAGGAGAGGCGGGAAAACAAGGATATTTTTTTTTTTTTTGTTTTTGAGATAGAAAGCACACAGAAATACAGGAAGCAGTAGTAAATCAGTTACACAGGCTAGCACACTTTAGTGGGCAGCCTCAACAGTTAAATTAACAAACATAAAAAACAACTTTCGACCAATTTTCGACTAAATGAAACTTTAAGTGCAAATAATATATAATGCAACAAACAGTTAAAAAAACAGTTTAAGTTTGTTCAAGGTAAGCAAGAGAAGGTATTTCAGGTAAAAAACAGCAGAAAATACTTAAATCAGGAAAGTAGTCACTTTTCTTAGTTCTCTGCTGCTAGGACCACTCTGCAGGACCAGGAGGAGCTGTTGCTGAGTAGTATAGCCAGAAAAAAACGCTCAGAGGCGGATTTTAAACAGGGAACTTCAAAAGAGCTAGAAATTGTCCAAAACAACCAATTACTACAAGTTTTCAAAAGAGAGACTACTGTCCACCTGTGTTTTGAGGTCTCTTATCACACTTTCAGTGTTTAGTGGGCTACTTCCTATGTGGTAGTTCATGGGTACTGAGTTTTTCCCAAAGGGGATGACAGTGCACTTTTTGGCATTGAGCTTGAGGCCATGACTTTGACACCAAGCATCTGTCTCTGTGAGGCCCTTTTGTAGAATGTCTACATCTTTAGATGATTTGATTATGGGTCCCAGTTTGCAGTCATATGTGAACTTTGTTAGCCGAAGACCTTGTGTGTTGGCCTGCACTACAGAGAAGTAGATGCCGAACAGGAGAGGACCCAGGACCGAACCATGTGGTACTCCACTCGTCACTAGTCTGAAGTCAGGCTTGGAGTCAGCTACTTTTACTGTGTGGGTTCTGTCAGTGAGCCAATTGGCCACCCATCTTATGACATAGGGATTTATGCCCAGTTTAGAGAGTTTATCTATAATTCCAGAGTGGAGAATGGTATCAAAAGCCTTGGCAAGGTCAAGATAGGCTGTGTACACTACCTTGCCCTCGTCAACGGCTCTAGTGACTGCTTCAAAGAAGTTAATCAGGTTTAGTAGACATGATCTACCTTTTACAAACCCAAACTGAGTGGGCTGCAGGGTTTGGAGGTTACCCATGTCTTTGCTTATAAGCGCCAAGATGATACGTTCCATGGCCTTGCAGACCGGGCTCATCAGGCTAATGGGGCAGTAGTTTCTGGGGTCCATGGTGGCACCCGCTTTGTGGAGTGGGATAACCATCACTGTGCACCATTCAGTAGACACATAGCCTGAAGGGAGGCTATGACTGATCATGGTACTTAGGTTGGGGTGCCAGTTCGTGAAGTACGCAGCCTGGGATGTTGTCTGGTCCTATGGATGCTGTGTTCTTGGCTTTGGAGAGTGCGGTCTTTACTTGTTCATCCATGATTACAAGGGCTTTGCATTCTTCTGGTATTAAGATGAGCCCTTTGGAGGGTGAGAGCGGGGTAAAGTTAGCACTGAACCTATCTGCCAGGATGTTGGCAACATCAATTGGTTCTGTATATTTAGTGCTATTGTGCTGTAGCTCAGAGCTGATCTGAGTGTTGCCATTGAGATTCTTGACATAGCTATAGAATGCTTTGTGGTTGTCTTTAGAGTCAGTGGCAATTTTATTTTCATAACTGGCTTTGGAGGATTTTATGAGGGATCTCACCTTCTTGCTGAGGCTGACCAGGGAGTTCCACCAGTCTTGGGATTTTACTAATTTTTGCAACAGCTTCTTCCTTCTGTTGTAGGCTTTGTTTATGACAGGGGACCACCAGATTGGCTTTCCTTTTTTGGAGGATAGCATCTTGGTTCTGTTGGGAATGACACAATCCATGCACTCTTGTATGTGCTTATACAGTGCATTTGTGTAAGATTCAGCAGTCATACCTCTATTTTCCATATGCATGGCTGTCGTGAAGTGCCACTTCTGTCTTAAAAAGCATGAAGTTGACTTTGGGGTAGTTTCTGATGGTGGTTTCCTTAATGGGGGGGGGCGGTGTGGGAGTGGGATATGGATGTCTAGGGTGATTAGCTTGTGATCTGATCTGACCAGCGAGGAATTGACCTCTAGCATAAAACACCAGTTACCCATATTGGTAATGACCAGGTCCAGGATATTGATGCCCCTGGTGGGGGTGTGGACAAGCTGATCCAAGGCACTGGAATTTATGAATTCCAGAAAATGTTGAGCGAATGAGTTGGTACATGAGTAGTTTTCCCAGTTGATGGGGTAGTTGAAATCGCCCATAATTACGGTATTGGGTTGTACCTTAATATTTTCCAGTATCTTAAGAAATTAAGAGTGGGAATCCTGGGCATGGTGGGGGATCTGTAACAAGCTACAACCTAGATTGCTGTCTTTCCCAGTTTTAGTTGCACTTGGATAATTTTGGATGCATTATCTTGAGCACAGCCGGCCTTAGGCATAGCTGAACTAGGCAACCGCCTAGGGTGCCATACAGGCCGGCCTTGTAAAGGGCGCATTATGTGTGTATGTATTTATTATAATTAATATAAAGTTTGTGCTCTTCTTGGCACTGGAACCAGAGGGTGCAGGCTGGGGGAGGGGAGGCGAGGCAAGCACCTCCCACTTACAGCTGCAGGTTAGCCAGGAGGCTTAAAAAAATCTTTAGTTTTTAGTGCGAGAATCTTCTTTAAGGAGAAACTTGCATGCGTCACAACACCAATGTCATCAAAATGCATTCTGCAGTTCTGGCCAGCTGTTCAAGCGAAGAGTTATGTCTGTGTTTCCGTGTGTTTTCATTTGGGTTATAAAGATGGTAAGTGTATGTGTGTGTTTCTATGTGTAATTTAAACTGTTCATTTCTGTATGAGAGAATGTGTGTGGGTATGTATGTATGTGTATGGAATTTAAACTCGCTGTTCTGTTTGTATTAGATATGAAGTGTGTGTGTTACTGTGTGAGAGTAGGTGTGTGTGTGTGTGTGTATGGAATTTAATCTAGCCGTTCGTTTCTTTGGAAGAAAGTCTTTGTTGCTGTGCAAGAGAGTAGGTGTGTGTATGTCTGTGTGTGTTGCTTTGTGAGAGAGTCATGGTATGCATGTGCTGCTGTGGTAGATATGTGTGTACATAACTTAAACTAGTGTGTGTGCATAACTTAAACTATTGTGTGTATAACTTAAACTAGTATGTGTGCATAACTTAAACTAGTGGTTTTGCTCACTTCTGTATGAGAGAGAAAAATGCATGTGTGTGTGTGTGTGTGTGTGTGTGTGTGTGTGTGTGTGTGTGTGTGTGTGTGTGTGTGTGTGTGTTGTATGAGAGCAGAGTAGGAGTGTGTGGAATTTAAACTAGTCACATGTATGAAAGAGGAGTGTGCGTGTGTGTGTGTGTGTGTGTGTGTGTGTGTGTGTGTGTGTGTGTGTGTGTGTGTGTGATACCATAAATAAGTGGGATAAAGGCCCTAAAATAGGGACACTTTTTAAATATTGCTCTTACAAACTTAGAAAGTTGATAGAAAGCTGATAGGTTTTGCATTGGTCTTGGATATTCTGAAAGGTATGAAGTCTGAAACTCAAATCTCTGTCATTATTTTCTAACTTCAGTCTTGAAAGAATTACCATTAATTTTCCAGAAAACCATAACTATGGAAAATGGACCAAAAATATGAAGTCCCCCTCAAGTGTCCAGATTTTGCATTATAGTTTTTGTCTTTCTCATAATTTGTGGTTTTCTGACAAATCAGGGAGGATTGAGGTCACTAAATAGCACTGCAAACCATGAAGGCATGTGTTGTGTTAATTTCAGCTCCATAAGTGTATCAATATCTAGTCAGTATGCAGCTCACAATGTCTTATTGTGCCTATAAAATTTGCCACGTGTGTTGTGCTTTTAATGGGCAGTGAAGAGTTTACAACACGATATTTTTTTAGTAAGTGTTCTAGCAACTTTTTAAGTTAAAAAGAACAATACTTAAACTGTCCCTTTTTTTTTTTTTGGCCATTGCATCCACATTTATTTTAGGCTTTGTCCAGATTTTTTGCACTAAGAGATTGAGAGGTATGCATACCTCTCAAGTGTCCAGATTTTTGCCTGTTCCTCATAGAATTTATGGTTTTCTGGCAAATCACTGAGGATGAGAGATATGGTATGTAATGCCTTAGTTGCCGATTATTTGTTGCATTTTAAGGGGGGATAGGGGTTCTGCATTCCTGAGTGTTCTCTTTTGTATAGGATGCTTAGCTGTCGGTTTCTCAGTCATTCCCTATTGCAGTATTACCAGCTTACCAGTTTTTTTAATGTCAAGTAGGCAGTTATTTTGTCGTGGGCAGCAGGCACTGCATTTGTAGATGAAGCACTGAAATGTGTAGTCGTTTGCAGGAACAGCCTTTCCGTTATTAACAAATCGCTTTAATGTAGAAGGATTTGGATGAATTTTACTTCTGCAGAGATTTTGCTTATTGATTGATACTCTCTCTCGGCTTTTCCCGGTTAGGGGTCGCCACAGTGGATCACCTGTCTGCTCATGATTGGCAGTGAAGTTTTACGGTGTCAAGTTGCCAGCCTGGTGCCCAACCTTCCACGGAAGGCATGCACACACTCACGCCTAGGGCCAATTTAGCATGTCCAATCCACTTACAGCATGTTTTTGGGATGTGGGAGGAAACCGGAGCACCCTGAGGAAACCCACATGACCACAGGGAGGACATGCAGACTCTGCACAGAAGGCACCCCAGCCGAGCCGAGGATCGAACCAGAGAACCTCTTGCTGTGAGGCGACAACGCTAACCACTGCACCACCGCGGTCTTCCTTGCATATTGATTTATACTGGTGGATTGTAATGACTAGTTTGAGTGGCTTTTTATGGTTAAAATGTTCTGAAATGGGTAGTTTTGTCATTATTGGTTCATGTATTTTTTCATTGTTTGCTGGAAAAATGATAAAATTACAAATTTAAAACATACTAACAACTGGTACTGTATTATACAAGGAATATAATTTATTACAATCAGGAAGGTGAATCAAAGAACACATACATGAATGCATGGCCATAAAAATGTGTTCAAGGAGCCTGTAATTTGAAAATAGCCCAAAAGTAAACTTAATTCTCCACTTTCCAGATGCATTTCATTTGAATGTAGGTTTTAATGCTGTTTCAATGGCAGAAAATACCTAATTGTATACACACTGAGGTCTGAACACTGTTCACAGTAACTGAGGAGAAATAGCCAAGTAATGAAACACTGGTATGGCTGGGGAGGGGGCTGCTGCACGAGGGACTGCTTGGGAGGCCCCAATCTATTACCCTGCCTAGGGTCTCATTTGACCATGATTTTCTTTGCTAATAAAGTATGAGAGCAGTTTACATAGTCTCTTTAAATCCCGGAAAAACACTCCATGGTGCCGGCGGCCTCTCTTTTAAGGAGGACCAGGAGTGCTACGCATGCTGATGTGAGTAATGGGTCATGAAAACTACCATTTTCAACAGTGGGTCTTGGTCCATAAAGGTTTGGGAACCACTGCTTTACACCACCTACCAGACTGCTGACAGAAAGGAGTTTGTGTTTCAGTGCATTTCAGGGAATGGAGTTTTCAGTGCATTTTCAAGGGATTGAGTTTTGGTGTATTTTCAAGGGATTACGTTTCAAAGGAAAGTTTACAGCTGCTCATGCTAAGTCAATTTTCAATGTGCAGCTGTTTTATCAAATGGCATATTGTTGTAGAGTTTGAAAGCGGTGTTAGTAGCATAATTGCCTTTGGTGCAGAAGGCTGTGGATTCCCGATATGATTGCAGATTATTTGGTGTATTACAAGGAGGAATAGGGGTTCCACACTCCTGAGTTTCCTCCTTTTGTATGAGATGCCTAGAAACTATGAACTTGTCGGTTTTAGTAATTTCCTATTGCAATTCACAGATTCATAGTTTAGTACTAAGCTAACTGCCCTTGTGAGCCATTTTAAGCCTAGCCAATTATCCCTTGTGAGACTCAAACCCTGTACCTTGTGTTTGTAAGGCAAACACCTTAACCATTAGGCCACCCTCCCAACCCTAACCAGTTTATTACCAGTTTACCAATTTTTTTAATGTAATATCGATTAATGCAAGGGCAACAGGCACTGAATTTGTAGATGAATCATTGAGGTCTAAAGTTGTTTGCCAGTAGCAACCATTTCATTCCTCTTCATTAGTTACAGATTTCTTTTAATGTGGAATTATTCCAATGATTTTACTTCTGTAGAGATTGTGTATCGAGTGATATTGGTGGATTGTCATGACAGAAGTCTGGGTTGCCTTTTATGGTTGAAATTTTCTGAAATGGGTAATTTTGTCATTGGTTTATACTTTGTTTCATTGCTTATTAAAATGTTTAAAACTACAAATTTTAAAACACATTTTAACAAGTGGTGCTGTATTATACAAGGAATATAATTTAATACAATCAGAAAGATGAATAAAATAACAAATTCATGTGCGCATTGCCCTAAAATGTGTGCAAGGTGTCTATTTTGAAAATTACCCAAAGATAAACCTAATCCTCCACTGGCCAGATGCATTTTCTATGAATGTTGGTTTTCATGCCGTTTCAAGGGCAGAGAAGTTTACTGCTTATGCTAAGTCTATCTGTGTTTGTGCTGTTCTAGTTTAAGCTACTGTACACAGGGAGGAGAGAGGTTGCTATTCTACTTTCACTGAGCTGTAAGGCTTGCTCGCCTACCCAAAGTAAATTAAACTGTTTAGATCAACTTAAGCATCCCTTTGAAAGAAGTCACATGGGCTTGTATTTTCTGAGGGCATGACTTTTACAGTAAAATGTGTGAAGGAGCAACAGATAAAGCAGGCTTATTAAAAAAAATCCACTTTTTTTCACTTGCAGTTTAACTATATTACACGGTATCTTTTCTTCCTGTGCATTTAAATAATTGAAGGAAATGACTGGAGTGGCTTTCTTGGGGAGTGCCTTCATGTGGGTGTGGCTTATAAGGGTGTTTCAGGAGTATGGTGTGGGTGGGGCTTAAGAGACACTGGTGTGGTTGGGGCTTAAGGGGTGCTGGAGTACTACTTTGCATTTCAGCTAAGGCCGGCCCTGATGTTGAGCAACTAGCATGGAGTTGTGGATATCCTTAATGAATATGGACATGCCTCCGCCTTTAGTGTTTTGATCCAGGTTAGGTGGCCAAAAGTTATGGTATAAATTATAGCCTGGTAATGCAGGGGTGCTCTCTGGAGCCTTGAACCAGGTCTCTGTCACTACACAGATGTTGATGTTCCCCATTTTAAGGAGTGCCTCGAGTGAGTGCATTTTGAGGTTTAGACTTCTAGCATTGAGTAGCATTACCCTCAGAGTTTGCTTGCTTGTACCTGTTACGGTGGTGAATTTGGCATTTGAACCTTGCCTACAAAAGGCACTATAGGGGTGGCAAGAGCCTTAGCCAGTATCTGGAATCCCAGGGGGCGATAGGTGCAGGCCATCTCTGGCAAAGCATTGTGGTCTGTTGATCATGTCATCCCAGGCAGACAGATACTGGATCCCCTTAGAATGACACCAGAAGCTTAGCCAATTGTTGAAGTCAATCATTTTGTCCTTGTACTGTGGTATAATTCTGGGTGATGGCAGGATGCTACTCATGGCTATGGTCATACTTGCCTGGGCTACAAGATCGGACAGCTCCTCCATGTCTCTTTTCGTGTAGTTCAAGAAGGTACATCTCAGGTCCTTTACACCAACATGGACAATGACAGAGTCATATTTGTACTTGTTGTGGAGTGACCTGAGTGCATGCATTACATGGTGGATCCAGGCACCCGACAGGCAGCTGACAGTAACTTTCTTCTTGTTTAGCCTGGTGAGTGGGACATCAGTGTGCCTGACTATAGAATCACCTATGACTAGTGTGTTGGATACTTTGTTTTGCCTTATGAGCTGAGGTTGAGTGGCACACTGATTTTGTGGGCTGTGTCATTTGAGTAGTCTTGGGGGGTGGTGGTTGTCTGCATTTCAGCTTGGGAGGTCTCTGTTGCTTGGGCAGATTTGTATTGACAGCCTCCGTGAATGTAGGAGTATGTTTTGTGTTACTATGTGTGGGTTTAGGTGGCGTAGGTTTTGATGGACTATGTGTTGAGTGTGATGTGGTGCAGGTGTTTATCTTCTCTTCCTGACTGTCTAGACGAGTCTTAGCAGGAGAAAGCTTGGCTTCCAGTTTGGCTATATAAGTGCATCTCTCACAGGTTGTAGTTTTGGGTGGTAGGAGGAGAGGGTTGTCTGTGTACATGAGGCAATTGCTACATTACCCCAAGATGCCCAGATTCATCAGGTGGACAGGAGTAAACAATGGGAGCTGACCCATGGACATGCCTGGATAGGTGCTTATTAATTTAAGTACTAAGAACTGTTTTCCTATTGACAAGTGAGGAAAGTTGAGTGCTGTAGTAGTTTGTATTTTATTTAGTGGAGCATCTGATTTACCAATTTGCTGTGTTCACAGGTGATTCTTTTAACTGGTAAAACCACCATGAAACTTCCATCACCTGATGTTTAAGAACTGTCTGACTCTGATGATGATAGTGGTGAACAGTTGGGATTGTCAAGGAGTACAGTAACTGTGCTGGACACAGGGATTATGTAGACCAGAGCCCCCTGCTCAGCCCATGGACACAGCTTCTGTGGTTATGAACACCCATGAAACACACACTACATAGAGAGGACTGATTAATGTAGGCACTCGCAATCGCAACTGTGTTTCTCTCCCATGGCTTGGGTCTGGATATCAATGTCTGCCACAAGACACATAGAGTGGGGGGGTGTACTTACTGGTCAACGACATGGGTACTGCCCTCCCACTAAATTAGCAGCGTCAGTGGATATGACCCAACATATGTGTGAAGGCTCACGTTAGTACCACCACCACAGCTGCATTTTCATGTAGGGTGAGCAGGACGACCTCAGGGAGTGCATGCCCCACAGGGTGAGCAGGATGACCTCAGGGAGTGCATGCCCCAACAGGGTGAGCAGGATGACCTCAGGGAGTGCATACCCCACATGGTGAGCAGGATGACCTCAGGGAGTGCATACCCTACAGGGTGAGCAGGATGACCTCAGGGAGTGCATGCTCCACAGGGTGAGCAGGATGACCTCAGGGAGTGCATGCCCCACAGGGTGAGCAGGATGACCTCAGGAGTGCATGCCCCACAGGGTGAGCAGGACGATCTCAGGGAGTGCATGCCCTATATGTGTTATGTGTGATATATTTTTATAGAATCAGTAATATTCTGGTGCAAGACAGACCCTTCCAGTGCTTTATGCAACATGATAGGTATAGTCCATTCAGCAGATTTACAGCTGCATCCAAGGATGGTAGCCAACATGAACACAGATAGTTAAGGTCATAGTCATGCAGTGCCAGAGTTTCCACTATGACATTAAGTGTGGAGGTACCAGTGGGCCGGATAAGGTGTCCCTGAAGTCACTGTAGTCACATCATTGATACAACTGGCAAGGCATGACACTCACAGTCACACAGTAAACCTGCATCAATCCAGAGCCATGTTACTACCCAAGAATCTCCTAGTGCAGTCAGGTCTTGTGGGTCAGGATGCACATGGGATGTCTAAGCATCTACTATGCATATCCTGGCTCTATCCATTCGACTGAATCACAATGCTGCAAGTACTGCTGAGGCTGTGTCCCAACACACATGCACACACACACACACACACACACACACACACACACACACACACACACACACACACACACACACACACACACACATTCATGCACCACTACAGCCCCCATTGCCTCACACATTCAGATAAACCATGACAGTGGTCTGCCACAAAGCATTTCTCTGTAATCCCCTCCAATCTATGTCATACAGTGACTCTGCAGAAGTAAATTTTCCATTTCTACAGCACTGTCACATTTTGTTGTGGAAGACATTGCAGAAGTATGCTCCCTCTCCACCTGTACAAATGCTAACTGTGCCCCGCACTTTGTACCTTGTTACCTGGGTTCCAATGGGTGAGGCACAGTGTGGACAGCCTTTGCATAGGTAAGCACAGCCTAGCTTTGGGTTTCCATGTATCACTGCCACTGTAATGTATAAGATGTACTGTGTACATATACTGTCCATTAGTGGCCTCCATCTAGTTCCATGCATCACTGCCACTGTAATGTATATGATGTGCTGTGTACATATACTGTCCATAAGTGGCATCCATCTAGTTCCTTGCATCACTGACACTGTAATGTATATGCTCTGCTGTGCACATGTACTGTCCATTAGTGGCATCCATCTAGTTCCGTGCATCACTGCCACTGTAATGTATATTCTGTGCTGTGTACATATACTGTCCATTAGTGGCCTCTATCTAGTTCCATGCATTATTGCCACTGTAATGTATATGCTGTGCTGTGTAAATATACTGTCCATTAGTGGCCTCCATCTAGTTCCATGCATCACTGCCACTGTAATGTATATGCTGTGCTGTGTACATATACTGTCCATAAGTGGCATCCATCTAGTTCCTTGCATCACTGACACTGTAATGTATATGCTCTGCTGTGCACATGTACTGTCCATTAGTGGCATCCATCTAGTTCCGTGCATCACTGCCACTGTAATGTATATTCTGTGCTGTGTACATATACTGTCCATTAGTGGCCTCTATCTAGTTCCATGCATTATTGCCACTGTAATGTATATGCTGTGCTGTGTAAATATACTGTCCATTAGTGGCCTCCATATAGTTCCATGCATCACTGCCACTGTAATGTATATGCTGTGCTGTGTACATATCCTGTCCATTAACTGGCTTACTGACAGAACACAGATTGTAAAAGTAGCCAACTCCAAATCCAGCTCCAGGTGACAAGTGGAGTACCTCAGGGTTCAGTCCTGGGACCGCTCTTGTTTGACATCTATTTCTCTGAAGTACAAGCCAACACTAAGGGACTCTGGCTAACAAAGTTCGCAGATGACTGCAAACCTGGAGCCATTATTGAATCCCCAAATTATGTGGATATTCTGCAAAAGGGCCTTACAGAAACAGATGCTTGATGCCAGAGCATGGGCTCAAGCTTTATGCCAAGAAATGTATAGTTATACCCTTTGGGAAAATACATGTATCTGTGAATTACCACATAGGTGGCAGTACACTAAACACCGTAAGTGTGATGAGAGACTTAGGGACACAGGTGGACAGTGGTCTCACCTTCGATAACCACATTGCCACAACAGTCAGGAAATCCTTCTATGTGGCACACTTCATCACTAAGGGCTTTTCATCCAGAAAAAAGGAGTTCATTGTCCCACTGTACTCATCCCTCATTAGACCCATTATAGAGTACAATGCCCCATTTGGTATGTGCCTCACAAGACATCTGCAACAACTAGAAAGTCCACAGAAATACCTTACTAAAAGAATCACAGGCCTAAAGCAGATGCCCTATGCTGACTGTCTAAAAAAACTCCAGCTATACTCTGTGGCATATTGTCTACTCAGAGGTGATCTCTGCTTAACTTACAAGGCCATGTCAAACCCTGAGCTGTTGGACATGCTCCACTTAAGGAAATCCCAATGCCTTAGAGCCCCATGCTCCTGGGATCTATACCTTGTCATCACAATGAACAAAACATGCTGGAGGGATAGGTTCCTGACCCAGAGACTCCCCATATTCTGGAATAGACTGCCCAGACATGTCAAGCAGAGTGCCTCCTTGGCCCTCTTCAAAAGGACACTTGACAATTGGATGGGAAATAAGAAATTCACGTCGGGGATAACATCAGTCGCCCTGCTAGACAGGGGATCAGGGAAGTAAATATTGTGGGAAGAAATATCCAGGGAACTGTTATGGCTAGGCTTGTATAGGCCCTAGATCTGATAGCCTAGTACCAACCTATGAACCTATTAGTGGCCTTCATCTAGTTCCATGCATCAGTGCCACTGTAATGTATATGCTGTGCTGTGTACATATACTGTCCATTAGTGGCTTTCATCTAGTTTCATGCATCACTGCCACTGCAATCTATATGCTGTGCTGTGTACATATACTGTCCATTAGTGGCATCCATCTAGTTCCATGCATCACTGCCACTGTAATGTATATGCTGTGCTGTGTACATATACTGTCCATTAGTGGCCTCCATCTAATTCCATGCATCACTGCCACTGCAATGTATATGCTGTGCTGTGTACATGTACTGTCCATTAGTGGCCTCCATCTAGTTCCATGCATCAGTGCCACTGTAATGTATATGCTGTGTTGTGTACATATACTGTCCATTAGTGGCCTCCATCTACTTCCATGCATTACTGCCACTGTAATGTATTTGTTGTGCTGTATATATATACTCTCCATTAGTGCCCTCCATCTGTTTCCATGCATCACAGCCACTGTAATGTATATGCTATGCTGTGTACATATACTGTCCATTAGTGGCCTTCATCTAGTTCCATGCATCACTGCCACTGCAATCTATATGCTGTGCTGTGTACATATACTGTCCATTAGTGGCATCCATCTAGTTCCATGCATCACTGCCACTGTAATGTATATGCTGTGCTGTGTACATATACTGTCCATTAGTGGCCTCCATCTAATTCAATGCATCACTGCCACTGCAATGTATATGCTGTGCTGTGTACATGTACTGTCCATTAGTGGCCTCCATCCAGTTCCATGCATCAGTGCCACTGTAATGTATATGCTGTGTTGTGTACATATACTGTCCATTAGTGGCCTCCATCTACTTCCATGCATTACTGCCACTGTAATGTATTTGCTGTGCTGTATATATATACTGTCCATTAGTGGCTGCCTCACTGCTACTGCATGCTGTTCCTGCCTCCATCTAGCAGGTTCATTCCCTGCTGCTGGGTCTTCCAGTAACTCCTCAGTTGCCTTAGTCTCCATCACCTGGTGTGTTGGGAGATGTTTATTTTGTAATTTTCATCCCTTCTGCAACTGCCTCCTAATTATGATATTGCATAACTCTGCACACATTGAGAATATTTCAGTGTGTGTGCTTGGGTCATACTGCAGGGTATCATCAGATGCATTTGGTCAGTGAAAGCATGGCTTCCGCAGCCCAAACACACACACACTATGACCCTGGTTTGCGGTAGGGCATAGTCATTCATATTCATGGTCTGTCACACTCTGTGTTTTTCTTATGAGTGTCATCAGACAGGGCACCAGGGTATATCCAGCATCACCAATAAGATTCCCCATGGAGAAGTCATATCCCACAAAACATTCTTAAAGATTGCATGTGTGCTAGATGTAGGAGTAATTGTAATGGCCTGGGTGTGGGCCTCAGACACACTGTAGATGGTACCCTATGCATTACAGATGACCTTACAATTAATAGAATAATATCCGAAATGGTTCACATACCTTCACCCAAATCACCAGGTGGGGCCACCACTTTAATATGTGTACACTCCATTGTCTCCTGTACATCAGAAAAATGGGTTCATAGAAATCATGCATTGTGGTAGCTCTGTCCTCCATGTTATGTGGCTCCTACATAGACAGCTTCCCCACGTGCTACAGAACAGCATTGAGAAGCTTATGGAGGATTCTCAGTGCAGATAATTGGGACATTCCCACTATGTCCTCTGGCCATCATTGAAATGTCCCGGTAACTAGTATACATAAAGTTCCACATACCTTTGTACCTACTAGTGATGTTAATCCATGACTCCCACAGGCCTGCAGTGAGGCACAGACATACCTACCATTGCATGTACGGTGTCCCTGTCAATACAATCCTGGTCCAGTGTTTAGGAGCTGTAGAGTCCATGAAATGTTAAAGATGGTTGGGTGGCATGGCACCTCCTGGTCAATGACATGCAGCACTAGGGCCATAACAGTAACAGCAGCCTGCTGCATACACACTTTCACTAATGCTCTGGTAATCCCCAGCCTTTTCCGATGATCCCCCTGATGTACACAATGATGTTACTGTGGTCATTACCACTAGTGTTAAAGAACCATGTCACTCTCTTTATACATTTCTGAATACCTCCACCATCTCGATTCACCTCATTTGCATACACAGGCCTCACATTTTATTTAATAACATTACTAATCAGCATCTACTTATACAATCATTGATATACACTGTGAATATCTCTGTTGCTTGGCCTTCACCTCTGCTGGCTGTGTCTTTGAATCTCACACACTGCTCGTGGTCACTTGTTATGTACAGTTGTCTGCCACAATGATGCAAACACTTCTGAATCCCAGAAATGCTTTACAAAGCTTTTCACACTTGCAAAATTAAGGCTTGCTTGCTATTGAAAAGTGCATCATATAAAATGCGTCTTTACTATTCGAGGCAAGGACTGATAGCCCCATGATATAAGGAATAGGAAACACAGTATGAAACATGTTAAAATATTTAAATCATCATGTTATGAAGAGTGTTAAGCAAGACTGGAGTGTATTATTGAAGGCTTGGATAGATGAGAACATGCTGAAGTGGATAGGTGTGCTAAGTAGACATGCCGCAAATCCAGAAAGATTTAAAATATTTGCAGGAAAGGGTTTGCACAGATATTTTACACCACTTAAAAGTTACAAAGCATGTTTCTGAATGGTGATTCTCACTGCTGGATGTGAGAAGAAGGGATACGATTCTCGTGGGTGCTTGGATGATATTTAAGTCTAACAAGTTTAGGGGAAACTTAGAGGTATTGCAGAAAGAAATAAGGTTGAATGAAATGCTTATGTTATTTTAGCATGAAAAAGATACATATTACAGCAAAGAAAAGAAGCCCTGTTATTTCCACTACAACTGGTTGCAAAGAAAGCTATACCACAACGATGGAATTCATGTCCTGTCACCAGGAAATGCCATCAGTTTCAGATTTAGGCTGCCAAAGGATTCTATAAATTTTCACTTCTGGAGGAAAAATTGAATATCATCAAAAATTAGTGCCTATCAGCAGGGCTTTAGTCATATAATGCCTGCATTGAATATTTGGGGCAGTAGTTCAGCAGGGCTTTAGTCATATAATGCCTGTGTTGAATATTTGGGGCAGTAGTTCAGCAGGGCTTTAGTCATATAATGCCTGCGTTGAATATTTGGGGCAGTAGTTCAGCAGGGCTTTAGTCATATAATGCCTGTGTTGAATATTTGGGGCAGTAGTTCAGCAGGGCTTTAGTCATATAATGCCTGCGTTGAATATTTGGGGCAGTAGTTCAGCAGGGCTTTAGTCATATAATGCCTGTGTTGAATATTTGGGGCAGTAGTTCAGCAGGGCTTTAGTCATATAATGCCTGCATTGAATATCTGGGGCAGTAGTTCAGCAGGGCTTTAGTCATATAATGCCTGCGTTGAATATTTGGGGCAATAGTACTGCAAAGAAAAGGTCGTGGGGATAATATATGGCAAGATAGTTAACCGTGAAAGGTGATTTGGATTCATTATGGTTTTGTGGTTCTTGTTTGACCGACACCACAGAGGATGTTTTGTATTCTGGACAAGATTACCGATGATGGGGGGGGGGCTGGGAAACCAAGCTGGAATACTTGGAGCTTTTATAGCAATTGAGGCCGAATGCTTCAAATCCCCCCTGGGCTAAATGAAAACATGTCTATTTTACCTGTACTAAAGATTAAGGCATCTAAACTTTAAATTTTTTTTAAAATTATTGTATCTTTAAAAACGTTTGGATTTTTTAATAGACTTGTAATAAGTATTATTTACACTGGTGTTTATATAACCAGCACTTGAGTTTTGATTATTGTTGAATTCATTGTGAAACCTCAGGTTGCTTTAAAGATATTTCTTGGGATAAGTGTCTTATTATGTGTACAATTTGGTGAATAATAACAGAGGCACATTTTAAAATGAGAATGAATCCCTAGAAATGTTTATTTCTGATTAAGTCCCTGTCAGTAACAAGATGAAAGCACTAAACATTTATATTTATTTTTTACTAGCTGTACCCGCCACGTGTTGCTGTCGCTCATTCTGGTTAAATGGAAAAGAATGAAAAGAGAAAGCGCCCGTTTCTAATACATTTAATTTCACAAAGCTTGTGGGTAAACAATATTTTTTGTTGTAACATTGTCTGTGCAGATATAGAGATTGTCTGGTTTGCCGACTCTAGAACACGCAGCATATAATTGTCCATGTGAGAAGCAATCCCTGTGTAGATCTAAACCGCACAGTTCTAAAGATTGGCCCTGAGCGTTGTTGATGGTGATTGCAAACGTCAATTGAATTGGGAATTGCAATCTCTTAAATTGAAATGGCATATCCATTGGAATCATAGGAATGCGAGGAATGAGGACATCTTCACCTCTGAAAGGTCCTGTCAAGATTGTTGCTTCTATGATGTTGCTCATTATTTTTTTTACTGCAAGCCGCGTGCCGTTGCAAAGCTTTGGCTGGTTGATATTTTGCAACATGATAATTGGCATGCCGATTTTCAATTGCAATATGTGCGGTGGCATCCCTGGCAGATTGAGTGAATTCAAAAATTCTGTTGGATAATTAACCGCTTCATCTGCTTCCACAACAGTGTCGACGGACTTGTATGTGACTGCTTCGCTTTGAATGTTAGACTGAATAATATTGTTAAGTTTGTAGATGTCTTTGTTCTTGGCCGCAAGAATAGCTCGTTCAGTCAGCCAGTCGTGATTCTTATAATTGGTCTGAATATTTGGAAATACTTTTTCAACCAATTCTTCTTTTGCCTTCACTAAATTGCAGAAGTTATGAGGCAATGAAATTCGTCCTGAGGTCAGATCAACCGGCACCTTTCCATTCCCAATTTCCAGCAATTGATGTGAGAATATCTCAGCTGATCGATCGTTTTGCAGCTGGACACGCATATTTGTAGTTAATTTTAACATCTTTACGTGTCGCCACAAAGTAGAGTATTTCAGGCAAGCATTTATTTTGTCCGCTGGTGTCGATCGAGGAGAACAAAGCAGATTTAAAGCTGCAGAACACAATCGCCATGCTCGCAACCGTGCATCCTCAAGTCTGGCTGCACATTGCTCTGCTGCTTCCTCGGTACTTATTTGAGCCATTCTTTGTCTGTTTCGCTCATTCACTGATGCCCGTTCTTCCTCAGTTTTGATTTGCAATTACTCTTCGCACTGCTTCCGCTCCGCGAGTACAATGACCTAAGTTTTATCTTCTGCGAGGCATTATTTAGATGAACTAAAGCAGATCGATTGCACTGAAAAAGAAGTAAGAAAGTTATAACAAAAACATATAAAATTGCATATTTGTATACAAATATATAGAATCCATAGTAGGTATATAAAAACACGCGTATTCGAATGCAACATTGTGTGAACATTTCAAAGCAATCGGTGAAGAACTTTTGGAGATTTAAGATTTTGAACAAACGAACATTTACATTTTTATTTATATAGATTATTGTGAAATAGAAAAAGAACATTTCATTTTTATTATTTTTTCATTCCTGAAATTTTTTTTTCATTATTTGGAGCGATATTGCTACCATTTATATCAGCTTATGTCTTTTAAAGATTTACATGTTTTGACTTGAATTGTTTGCATATTTCATTCAAGATCTTCATTCACTCTTTTTTTCCTTTTGTCCTAAATTACCCTACTATCATTTTCCCCTCTCCCCTCTTCCCTCTTCTAAAGACACAGCTGTCTGATTTACTGAGTCCTAACCACAAACATGAAGCTCGCCCTTTTCTGTCCTGTAATTAACTCCTAGTCCTACTAATGTACATCTAAGCTAACTTTTGCTTTGTTTTATTTCACTTTACAAAGATCTAGCTAAAGTCTACCTAAACACCCCTGTAGATGACCTTCATAACTAGACTTTCTTTACAATGGTAATTGGACAGTGCAGTGGTGCAACGGTTGTGTTGTCAACTCAAAGCAAGATGTTCTCAGGTTCTATTCTCAGCTGGGGTGCCTTCTGTGCAGAGTCTGCATGTCCTCCCTGTATTAGTGTGAGTTTCCTCCATTTTCTTCCCATGTCATAAAGACATGTGTCTGGAGTGTTTTTTCTCAGGCGTCCTTTGAAAATTGACTTAATTCCAAGTCGGACTTCCTGGTAAACTAATGTTAAATAAAATAAACAATGTATACCATTAGCCTACCAACATTCTGAATTCGATAATCTAACCAAACAAACCTACTTATCTCTGTATTTCATGGCTGCCTAACTACTGAAGAAATTGAAACTCAACTGTTTTTATGTCCATTGGGCTATCTTGTAACTTTGTAAGCTATGCACCCACAAGTAAATGCAATGGCCATTGTACTTATGCTTAGACAAATGTTTTGAGTTTGTGGAGTTTTTCTCCCCAGGCCTCCACTGAAAATGGGTTCCTGACTTAGCTGGACTTTCCTGGTCAACAAATGTCAAATAAATAAAATAAAATAGTCTACCTAATACCTTCTAGGAGACCAACAGCACAGCATTGATTGTTTTACTTGTTTTGGGCTATGCAACCCACTTTTTCCTGTTTGTTTAATTTAATTTTGGTTGGATTTATTGGTCTCATGGAAGATATTGGGGTGGATTTTAAACTTCCGAAAAATCTATCCTGAGATATGGATTGACTTGCTGGTGAGATTAAAATGGCTAAGAATTACCATGGCTCATTGATTTACTCACCGCTTTGATGGGAAGCACCCATACCTTTAGACCGAGTGAAGATAATAACTATATGTAAGTACAAGAAGTTAATACTTCCACAGACTCCTTGGATCAACACATGAAGATGCAACAGGGTGAATCGCACGTCGGATTGCTGGACATCACGCAAACGGTGGAATACAGGAAATGAATACCTTGGCTACAGTTGGTGAGACACAATGGGACAATTCTTGGCACGTTCCACATTGGGAGTGGTTTAATTTAGGATCTAAACCCAAAGTTGGACAAAAGCAAAGACTAAGTACAATAGGGTAGAATATAGTGTCAACGTTTCACTTTCTAGTAATTTAAATATTATTTCTAATGACAAACATGTTATTAGTCACAAGATTCCTACACGCAGTAGAGGTGGTGATGGTTCAGTCAACCATGAACAGACTAAATTGACTTTTAATAGATGGTTAAATAAATGAGTAGATTTTGAGACTCTGAACAATGATTGTTCTGAAACTATTTCAAATGAAATGCTTTGACTTTGTGATCTTATATTTAAATTTGAAAACCTATAATCAGTTTGCGAATCTTGCAGTTGGAGATCACATATTTTATGGAATGTATTAAGCTTTAAATTGGGCCCCAAGATTTAAGGTTTTATACATTTTCTAAAAGTGTCTATTTAGATACTGATTTCTACAATTACCTTTTTAATTTATTTGATAAACAAGGTTTGGAATGAATGAGGAATATAAATAATTATTTTCAAAAACACTCCTTTAAGACTTTATAAAATGCCCATACAGTTACAACAATAGTACATTATCTTCCAATGGTTTGTTAGCTAAAATGAGTCTGAGAAATGTTATCATTCAGACCCTTCCCCATAATGTCATCATTGAGACCCTTCCCCATGTTTGCCCGCATTCTAATTATCCATTCAAATTCTTTAGTTTCAACTGTATTCCTAGTGGGACGTCCTCTATTCCCTAACTTAACTACCTCTATAACCATGAACTTGAAAGTATGTAAACTACCTGATGTCATAATATGTTTGACTAAAGCATTAGTCTCTGTTTTTCTAGAGATATCATAGGAAGGTTCTCTCATCCTATCTTGTAATCTTCATGTGGTCATTCCACTGTAGAGTGATTGACAGAGCCTACAATAAGCTAAGTAAATGAGATTGGTGGTATTACAGTTAGCACAAGCTTCAAAATTCAGTTTTTTACCAGTGTCTGGGTGTTCAGAACTTACTCCACTATCAATAAAATGACAAACATTGCAGGTATTACAGGGAAATGTACCATGGGGGGACTGTATGACAGGACCTATCCCATCTTTAGGGTAACATTGTAACCTTTGAAGAGATTCTTTATTTTTATATGCATAACTGAGGATCCTCCCCACTATGGATCCCTTTGTATGCCTTTAAGTGTTATTGCTTTAATTAATAGTGGTTTGTGATTGGATGTTTTTATTTTAAAATGTTGGTAATGATGCACTCTAGTTGTCTGATGAACCGGCTTTGGCTGCGAAAGTGCTTACCTATCTGTTTGGAATAAATCTTGGACTTTAAGTGCTGTGTTCTGGTCCCTCCTTTGCTTTTTTCTGTGTATGTTCGTTTTATTGGAGGATCAGTTAGCCTACACCACTACATTTATTTTTTGATATATATATATATATATATATATATATATATATATATATATATATATATATATATATATATATATATATATATATTTACATGGGTCTGTTAATAAATAATGAATGACACAAAGATCGGCATCTAGAAATGCTTACACCCTACTTCTCATACACCAAGCAAAACTCTTGGGGTATGCAAAGAAACTTAAAAAAAAAAACTGCCTGAAATATTTTCCCCTTCTAATGATATATATATATATATATATATATATATATATATATATATATATATATATATATATATATATATATATATATATATATATATATACTAACTCTGACAATGCATAATCTTGGGGAAAGGGCATATTTACCTATCCCAAAAACTGTGTGATCTTGCACACCTTTCGATCATCTGTTTAGCCAATCAAGTTTTGTCGGCTAAACAAATGTAAACCTAAAGTAGATTTGACCAACTTCAGTAGACCCATGCAAGTGTATGTGTGTGTGTGTATGTATATATATATGGGTCCAGGACTAATGCCCGACCGGCTGTTTCACCAAATGTGAAACGGCCGGGCATACTTGCGCAAAAGTGCTTTTCACCGAAGAAGCACTTTTTCGTAGGTATGCCTGTTGTGGAGATTGCACTACAGTGGGGATAAGGGAAAATTCCCTTTTCCCCATTGTAGTGCGACCTCAGAGTGAGAACATAAAAGTAGGGGGGTGTGGGGGGTACAGTCCCCTTCAAAAACGTAAATGTAATGTTTAGGTTTTTTTTTTTTTTTGAACACACTTTAATGAAAGTGCTTTTTCAGTGAAAGCGCTTTCGTTAAAATGTGTTCGGTGATAGTGGATTCGGACTGTTGAATTTTTGTTCAACAGTCCTAGATCCATATCCATATATATATATATTATACTGTAACAAAGTTACTTAGCAAACACTGTTTGAAGGGACTTTACACTCTCACACTTACCAGGGATTCACCAGCCTGGTTACTCTTCTTTCCTGCTCAGCCTCATTCTACCTTATTTCTTACTCAGCTATAAACAGAAGACAGAGGAGAATTCTTGTTTACCTGTATTTCAAAGATATATATATATATATATATGTTTGTGTGTGTGTGTGTGTGTGTGTGTATATATATATATATATATAGTTCCCTTCACAAGATCAAATTACTGAACGCTCAAAATTCATAAGCTTGAGCCCAGAATCTTGAGCTTTCAGTAACTCAAAATTGTGAAGGGAAGTGTTTAAAGTAAAAAAACAGAGATATACTTACGTGTATGCAGGGGTCTAGGTCCCCCTGCATCGTTCCTGGTTTCATGGGCAAGTTGTGTTACCGGACTTCAGCGGAGGAGTGGAAATTCTCCCATTGTGTGCTTATGCATATAGCGCGGAATGGGAGATTTCCTTTTTCCACACTGAAGTGCGATCTTGGAGTTGGTATATTTAAGTAGGGGGTGTGCGAGGTGCAGGGCCTGCAAATACCTTAGAAAACAGTTTCTTCTTTGTTTTTGTTCCCCTGCACAATTTCGAGTTACTGAAACTTGAGATTGGGCTCAAGCTTGTGAATTTCGAGCTTTCAGTAATTCGATCTTGTGAAGGGGAACTACATATATATATATATATATATATATATATATATATATATATATATATATATATATATATATATATATATATATATATATATAATTCACTGCAGCAGTTGGTTTGTTTATTTGCTTATGCATACCTGTATGAATTTGTATGATAGCATGCCAATATTCCCTGTCATGTAATGTGGGTGGGGGGGTTGTTTACAAGATATTGTGGTGTGTATGAAGCACCACAATTAGAACTTATTCACAAATAAAAGTAAATACGCAGCAGTTCATGGATGTTTGCATTTCCTTTGCTGTACAAACATTTGATAAGTAATGCAGAAGTAAAACAAGTCCTCATTCTCAATAAAGTTTGCCCTAGTCATGCACCTGGCATAGAAGCCCCGCCCCCTCCACCAACTAACACTCTGACTAGGGTATGTTGTCTGACTGAGACTTCAGCCAAGTTGCAAAGTTCAATTATAAGACCTTTGAACAAACAAGTGTGTTAAACCACTGTTATAATAATATTTCTGTGACGTACATAAAACTGACTTTATATAATCTAAGTAGCAAGCCAATTTATGAAATAGTAATAATTTAAATTAGAATGTGAAATTGCAATTAATTTTTTTGCAGCCTTTATAAACACATGAATAATTGCTTCTTGTAATGCAGCACATGATTTCCAAGGCTACATATGCAAACTATTACTTTAGTAAACATATGTCATATTGGAATTTGTTAGGAAATGTATTTTTTTTTCAAAATTATTTGTATACACATATTCCTGACTTCCTCTGCATTTTCATAATAGCATTAAACATCATATTTGCAGTTACATCTATCTTTTTCAGGAAACAGCTCCACTTATACAAAGTAGTTATACTTGCTTTGTTTAATATAATAGTGTTATTGTTCAATAAAATAGTGAGCATTAAGAAACAAAGATTTGTACTTATTATAGAACTCTGGCCTTCTTTCCACTACCTAGTCTACCCACTCAGCCAGCTGGACAGCTCTACGTTTCTCATATCATTGTGACAGTGATGGCACTGCTGCTCCGAGTGGGTGATACCTGTCAGGGATGACAGGTTCTCACCCAACTTCACTCCTGCCAAATATCTATTTTCTTCCAGGTGGTGCCATGTATGTACACCTCAATCTTGTCCTGATATGAATTATTGAGAAGACAGAGCAGGATAATAGTCTATTTGTCATACCAGCTTGAGTGCAGCCTTGTACCTTCATAGGTTATACCACGAAACAAGGTGCCAGAACCAGAATGAAGAAGGTATGGGCAGGGCTGTATTTCACATATTCAGAATCACTCCCTACAGGGTGTGACATCAACTTAACCAAACACAGTCTACTAGCATAGGATTATACCAGGTATTGATATTACTGGCAAGTTTGGTTTAACCAATATGCATTTTTTTCTTAAAGGAAGTCATTTACTCATACATTACTGTGACACTTTGGGACTGCTGAGGAAAACTGTAGACTGTGAAGTTGTCCGCAACTCTCTCATGCCAGTCTTGATGTTTGTTCATGATCGCCTGAGACCTATGTACACCCATACATTACTGTACACTTTTGCACATTGCTACAGTTCATAAAGCTAAATGAAAACAGGCCTCATTTGCATAAAATATATGCAAATAAATGGCCCTAAATTTATACAGAAAAGTTTAAATTCACCATATTAATTCACCAATACTCATACCTGTCAAATGTCTTATGATACAGAAGACTTTTTAAAGGAGGAAAACATTTTAAAAATATCATAATTTCATAAGCAATACTTAAAAATAATTAGAATGCTCTTCTTAACATATGTGATGTGCATATTATGATGGCAATGAATGACAGATGGAATTTTGTGTCATTTAGAAGTGGGATATCAGTACAAAAGGAGCAGTAATGATAACTGATCATTGAAAATAATCATTGCATTGGTATAATTTAGTGACTGTGCAAACATGCTATGAATGCAGTCATTCATTGTGAAGTCCTGCAGTGCTAAGGACATTGACATGCATGTGTCCTTACTGTAAGGTTCCTGAGTGACAATGGTGAATAAAAAAGGGCAGTGTTATAAATACATGACAATGATAGAGGGGAAAACTGCATTTTGTCAGAAAACTGATTGCTTTAATGATCTGAATACACTGTAATAATATATCTCAATTGTACTTGTCTAGATTTAGATGTCTATATGTAATTATGTGGTTTGTGTTAGCTAACATGGTTTATGATGCTGGCAGGCACACTGGGCTAGTGTTTCTTAGTTTAAAAGCTGATTTACATCAAAACTTTTCACTGTTTGAGTGCGGCACCTTTTCAGCATGCAGTAATGATGGAAAATAAATAAATAAAAGGATCAGAGCAGAGAAAGGATAACTTTTGCCATGAGGAAAATCATATCCCCATGGCAGCTCTTAGGACATTTGGAAAATTTCGATTTGGTAACAAGGCAAGAGGACTGGAGTCAAATACTTCTCAACATTAATGCAGAGGGTAGTAGAAATCAAGCATTAGCACAGTACATGAAGAGGGCAAATGATATGGTAGGATGTGCTAGAAGCAAGGTGAGGCAGAATGTAATTGTCCAACAATTATCTGTCTAACACCAGATGAAGGACACCTTCTATCCATCTATGAGGGTGGTGGCACAGGGATAACCGAAAGTGGTGTGGACATGTGGACACTGGCTATTACCAAACTCAGCAGCAGCAACATTTGGCTCTCATGAAGGCTGGTGTAAAAACTATAAATATGTATTTATATAGAGAATTGAATGCTAACAGTAGACATGTGACAATTAAATATTATTAGGTGAACGTTGTACATCAGCATAGAATGACAATGAAGATAGTGTGCATGGTAAGTGTCCCACTCACCCCTTTATAACCATACAGTAGTGCCTGCTGTTTCATTATTAGGAATGTTTTCAAATCATTTTTACAGGTTCAGCATTAGAAACAAACAGTTGCACTGTACCAATAAATTTGGAAGATATCAGGAGCAGAATGAGCGCTGGTGATGATGATTATGATGATGATTTGAACATAGTTACATTTATGAGGCCGAATGAGTAAAGTGGCAGTCAGAGTACGTTGTTACAGAAGGAATGTAAGTTTTTGTGACAGTCCCCCAGCCAGTGCCCCCCTAAGCCACTGGGCCCTAAGTGACTGCCTAAGTCACCTAGTGCTGGATCGAGCTCTGCCTGTAATGGCTGGAGGCTAAAGATCATCATCTTGATGACAATACGTGTCTGGGACAGGGATGTGTTATACATCTCTTCAACTGCTCCACTTGGATTTCTCACTGGTATCATGAGCCATGGGTCCAGTCGATATCCATGGGTCTGGGACAGGGATGTGTTATATGTCTCTTCAGTTGCTCCATTTGGATTTCTCACTGGTACCATGAGCCATGGGTCCAGTTGATATCCATGGGTCTGGGACAGAAATGTTTTATACGTCCCTTCAGCTGCTCCACTTGGATTTCTCACTGGTGTCATGAGCCAGGGGTCCAGTCGATATCCATCACACCTGACAAAAAGAGATGGAGAGAAAAGCGTGAGGGAGAAAAAACAAAAAAAGTTTAATATTTAGCTACATATTTTAACATGGTTAACTTCTTAAATATGATATAAAAAATAATTATTTTTCCAAATACCAACCAGATGACCACTGGCCATCCTGCCATGAAGGAAGGGGAGGTAGAGTGGGACAGTGTGTCAGATATGGGAATCATGTGCACTGCCAGGATATTGGACAGGGACACTGGTGACACCCCCCCCCCCATGCATCACACACTACTAAGCAATTTATGGAATGGAAGCCTTGCTTATTGTGGCAATGCATGCCCTGTGGACTAGAGGGGACCATAATTGCAACATGGGTGCAATTTATAGCACCACGTACATCAGAAAAATGCACAACCTCATAAGACACCCTCAGAATCCTGACGTGGTCCTATGGTGACACCAGGAGGTAGCTGTACTGATCCACACATGTCGAAAGGACATCAAGGAACTGCTGACGTATACCTGAGGCAGAAGTCTCTGAGATCCCCAATGTTGTCCCCAGTCTGCCTGTGGAAGGTCCACATGACAAGTATAGTGAGGGCTATACATACCTTAGTGCCCACAGGTATGGGAAATTCATGAATTCCTCCAGTACCCCTATAGGGATTAAACATACCCACTAAGGCATTTCATAATGTCCCTGATAACTCTGAAGCTACCAAGGATTTCTTAATTGCCAAAGTTATAATGAATTATCCTTTGTTTATATTTTTGCCTTCTTGACCAGTGAGTGCTTTTGTTCCAGCCAATACATGCAACTCACACCTGTAAATAGCAAATCTAGCAACAAGTAACAGCATTACTACAGACTGCAACTCCAATAGATTTGGCAAGAGTTGCCTTTATATACCATATCTGCAAACACCTTGAACAAGTGGCAAAATTCCACTATAAATTGCAAATAGTGCAGAGAATAATTCATTAGCATATGTAGAATTACATCATTCCTTAATGATGTAACCAATGCTTATGTCTAATTTATTATAATTATTTAAACTGAAGATGTTTTTGTTTTATTTTTAAAGATTGTTAAATTGTTGCTCTTAGTTTTGTAGCAGTTTGGAGCTTTTCTCCCCAGGCCTCCGCTGAAAATGGGATTCTACCCAGTCGGACTTTCCTGGTAATCAAATGTCAATAACTAAATAAATAAATTAATTAATTACTCATTTAAATTTCATTATTAACACTTGTGCATAGGCTTATTTGTGGTCTTTGTACATTTGTGGAAATGTCCTCTATTAATTGCAGCTCAGCTGCGCTCATTCACGAACATCACAAACAGCCTAAATGCTTTGTGTAAATAACTATAAATACCATGCTTAGATTTTGCTTCTGAGATTCTGCTAAAACAGATGCACATACAATCTCCAATCTGTTCTAACTCATTTTGTCTGAATGAGCTTTAAAATTATGCTCTCCACTTAGTTCAGAGGCTTGTCTCACTGCCTTCTAGTTCTTTCTGTGCTGTTTTTGATTTAGCACTGGACACAAGCAATGCTGTTCTAACACCCTCAGTAAATGTGCAGATTAAATTGCTGTCTCTAGTCATAGGTTTAAAGGAGGTTAATAGCCTGTTGGCCCTAGGGCCTTTATAAGCCTAGCCATGTTATACCCTTGTTCCCTTATTGACCATGTTGCATGGTCTATATTTGCAGCATGAGTTTATGATCAGCACTGACAGCCCTTATCAAAGAGGGACAATAGGTGACACCCCTGGGGTAAATTTAAAGTCTCCTGTCCAGTTGTCTAAGTTAAGTTTAAATAGGGTCATTGAAGAGCTCTGTTTTATGTGAATTGGGAGTTTGTTCCAGAGGACCGGCAATCTCTGGGAGACATTTTTATATCTCCAGCATGTCCTGTTAATGTCGTAGGCTAGGTTAAGATCCCTAGAGCGAGTGAACTTTGTCCCATTTAGCTTGTGGATGTGCAGCATTTCCATTAGAGTAGGGCCTGAGACAGCTTTGCAGGCCTCTCAGCAGCTTATAAGATACAGAATACAGCCATTCCATTAGAGTAGGGTCTGAGACAGGTCTGTAGGCCTCTCAGCAGCCTATAAGATACAGAATACAGCCTTTCCATTAGAGCAGGGTCTGAGACAGCTCTGTAGGCCTCTCAGCAGCCTATAAGATACATAATATAGCCTATCCATTAGAGCGGGGTCTGAGACAGCTCTGTAGGCCTCTCAGCAGCCTATAAGATACAGAATACAACCTTTCCATTAGAGCGGGGTCTGAGACAGCTCTGTAGGCCTCTCAGCAGCCTCTAAGATACAGAATACAGCCTTTCCATTAGAGCAGGGTCTGAGACAGCTCTGTAGGCCTCTCAGCAGCCTATAAGATACAGAGTACAGCCTTTCAATTAGAGCAGGGTCTGACACATCTCTGTAGGCCTCCCAGCAGCCTATAAGATACAGAATACAGCCTTTCCATTAGAGCAGGGTCTGAGACAGCTCTATAGGCTTCTCAGCAGCCTATAAGATACAGAATACAGCCTTTCCATTAGAGCAGGGTCTGAGACAGCTCTCTAGGCCTCTCAGCAGCCTATAAGATACAGAATACAGCCTTTCCATTAGAGCAAGGTCTGAGACAGCTCTGTAGGCCTCTCCGCAGCCTATAAGATACAGAATACAACCTTTCCATCAGAGCAGGGTCTGAGACAGCTCTGTAGGTCTCTCATCAGCCTATAAGATACAGAATATAGCCTTTCCACTATAGCAGGGTCTGAGACAGCTCTGTAGGCCTCTCAGCAGCCTATAAGATACAGAATACAGGATTTCCATTAGGGTAGGGTCTGAGAGAGCTCTGTAGGCCTCTCAGCAGCCTATAAGATACAGAATACAGCCTTTCCATTAGAGCAGGGTCTGAGACAGCTCTGTAGGTCTCTCAGCAGCCTATAAGATACAGAATACAGCCTTTCCATTAGAGCACGGTCTGAGGCAGCTCTGTAGGCCTCTCAGCAGTCTATAAGATACAGAATACAGCCATTCCATTAGAGCAGGGTCTGAGACAGCTCTGTAGGCCTCTCAGCAGCCTATAAGATACAGAATACAGCCTTTCCATTACAGCAGGGTCTGAGGCAGCTCTGTAGGCCTCTCAGCAGCCTATAAGATACAGAATATAGCCTTTCCATTAGAGCAGGGTCTGAGGCAGCTCTGTAGGTCTCTCATCAGCCTATAAGATACAGAATATAGCCTTTCCACTATAGCAGGGTCTGAGACAGCTCTGTAGGCCTCTCAGCAGCCTATAAGATACAGAATACAGGATTTCCATTAGGGTAGGGTCTGAGAGAGCTCTGTAGGCCTCTCAGCAGCCTATAAGATACAGAATACAGCCTTTCCATTAGAGCAGGGTCTGAGACAGCTCTGTAGGTCTCTCAGCAGCCTATAAGATACAGAATACAGCCTTTCCATTAGAGCACGGTCTGAGGCAGCTCTGTAGGCCTCTCAGCAGTCTATAAGATACAGAATACATCCATTCCATTAGAGCAGGGTCTGAGACAGCTCTGTAGGCCTCTCAGCAGCCTATAAGATACAGAATACAGCCTTTCCATTACAGCAGGGTCTGAGGCAGCTCTGTAGACCTCTCAGCAGCCTATAAGATACAGAATATAGCCTTTACATTAGAGCAGGGTCTGAGGCAGCTCTGTAGGCCTCTCAGCAGCCTATAAGATACAGTATACAGCCATTGCATTAGAGCAGGGTCTGAGACAGGTCTGTAGGCATCTTAGCAACCTGTAAGATACAGAGTACAGTGACAAGGCCTTCTGTCTGTCCATGTACGTCATGTATTGAAGGCCCAGAATTTTCTTGGTGAGAAACATCTGAGGTCTCTCCAGCTACTGCAGGTGTCTGGTGAGGTACATACATAAGGGAGCATTGCACTGTATTAATGGTTTGATGAGGGACGAGTACAGGGGAGTTATAACATCCTTAGCTCTGGATACGATGCCATTACTTATGAGATGTGCAGCATAGAAGGCCTTTCTTACCACTGTGGATACATGGTGATCAAATTTAAGGTTATTATTGACCTGTGCTACCAAATCTGTCACCACAGGCTTTGACCTAAGGGGTACTGTTAATATTATAATTTGCAGGGACTCCCCCTTTGCTAAAATGGGTGATAACACATATATTTGCAATTAGTTTAAGTCCATGGCTTTTGCACCAATCATTTGTCTATGTAAGCCCTTTTTGTAGGGTGTCAGCTTCATTGGGGGACTCAGTGATTGCACCCAGTTTGCAGTCATCATCGAACTTGGTAAGCCACAGAACGTCTATTTTCACCTGGACTTCTGAGAAATAGATTCCAAATAGTAGGGGCCCAGCACAGATCCTTGTGGTACACCACTGGTAACTGGACTGCTGATTTATTTATTTATTTATTTATTTATTTATTTCCAGTTTGATAACCGGGGATGTCCACTGGGCCCAAAAGCCCATTTTCAGTGGAGGCCCGGTGAGAAAAGCTCCATATTACAAACAAATTGCACACTTAATTTAGCACACAAAAAAGCAAAAATGAAATACACATACATTTGAAATGCAAAAGAAGTAAATCAGAAGAGAAGTGTTGGAAAGAGGCGGTGCAAAGAAGTAAAGGAGAAGAAATGCCAGGAGGAGGAAAAAAGAACAATTAGACGAAGATTAATTTTACGTTTGTGGTCAAAGATACATTTTACATTTGTGGTCAAAGATACAGTTGCATGAAGAGGCATTATATAGGTGGTATATATGTTCTAGGTCGAATCCCCAGCTTTGACTGTATGCATTCTGTAGGTGAGCCAGTTGGCTACCCATCTCATGACATATGGGTTAATTTCCAGATGAGTGAGTTTCTCAATGATTCCTAAGTGGGGAATTGTGTTAAAAAACTTGGCTTAGTCAAGATAGGTTGTATGTACTGTTTTGCCTTCATCCAGGGATTTGGTGACATTCTTGAAGAAGTCCACCAGGATAAATAAGCATGATATATCCTTAACAAAGCCAAATTGGGTTGAGTCAAGAGTTTGAAGGTCACCTATGTCTTTGTTGATAAGGTCCATGATGATTTTGTACATTGCCTTGCAGATAAGGCCAGTTAGATCAATAGTTCCCATGGTCAGTTGATGGACCCCCTTTGTGCAAGGGAATTACTGTTTCTGTTTTCCACTCTGCTGGGACAAAGCCAGTAATTAGACTGTGGTTGAAGAGAGTGCAAAGTGGTTCCACTAGGTCCAGTTTTAGATCATTTAGTAGGCAGCCTGGGATGTTATCTGGTCCAATAGAGGCTGTGTTTTTGGCCATAGAGAGTGCAATTATGACCTGCTGTTTGGAGATACTATGTAGAGGACTCATGACAGGTATGCTTTGGGGTATGTCTGTTGGGGACTGGGGGGTGAAGTTTGCACCAAATCTGTCTGCTAGTAGATTGACAATGTCCTCAGGGTCAGTATGAGTGGTACTGTCCACTACTAGTTTGGCACAAAGATGGGCCTTCCCTTTTAGATTTCTCACATAGCTAAAGAATGTCGTGTGATTATCCTTAGCTAGGGATGTTAGTTTAGCTTCATAATTGGCTTTAGAGGACGTTACAAGATGTCTAATTCACTTGTTCAAGCTGTAGAGGTTGTCCTTCCTCTGCTGAATTAGTTCCCTCTTGTTCTTAGACTTTAGTTTCTTCCTCTTGTTGTATAACTTATTTATGCTTCATGTCCACCAGGGTGGCTTGTTTTTTTGTGAGGACCTTGTCTATAGGTGTTTATACAGGGCATTTGTGTATGCCTCTGTATAGGAGTCAATGTTGACAGTGGTAGCTTGATACACCTCTGCCTTTGGTTCTTTCATGCTCATTTTGAGGTCCGAATGCGTGGAAGGTATTGTAGCCTTACATGGCCGGGGTGCTCTGTGTGGCCTTTAAGCGTGTCTTTGTGAAATATTGACATGCTAATTATCCTTTGCAAATCTTCGCTGTATCATCTACTTGTCTTATTTTCCAGTCTAATCAGTAGATTCCTCAGTCAGTGACTGTAATTAACATTTTCCTTTTTTACTCTTTGAATTATATTGTGTTCATAATCAATTATGTCTCTTTACTATTTCACAAAGGGGCCATCTTCAGACCTCGTTTTTATAAATACAGTTGAGATAGTCTTGACCCACAGGCTTCAGTTTATGCAGTGAAAAAGAAAAATGTTAATATGCAGACTCACTTAGATTGCAGCTCAAAACCAAGGCATTGTGTTACAGTATCCTCCAGTGTCAAGCTCAAATACACTGTCTGGACATCTTTCTCAAACAGAGCTTTAGATCTTTGGTCTCACTTCATTGCTTCATGACTACTTTCCTGACATTTCTTTGCACTGTATTCACAGATGGTATTTACAGCATTTCATATGTGGCATGCTTCTAAGTCTTTAGGTCATTGATGCTCTGTTTTTGCTCTTTTGTCTATTCTTTTCTGTTCTGTGTAGTGTTTCTGTTGTCTATATGAAGTATGTATTATAGTGTTGCAATAGTAACATTTGCATGTATCCTTGAAATTTATTGATACTATAATATTTTTTATTACAATGATTGCATGTCTGTATACTGGGGACTGGGGTAATGGCTGAAAAAGTTCCATGAACCAGCCCACCCATTTGGTTAGCAAATTCAAATAAATATGTTTGTCTAATGAGCCAGAAGAGTACACCCTTCAAACCTGATGTTTTGCTATAGTTTGCATCTTTTCTTGCCAATAGTATTTTTTACTTGCCACTATTTGAACAATGTGTTTTGCAACCATGTGTAGTTGCATCATTTTTTATTATTTATATAGATAGCTTAATAACATATTTCTTTAGCTTTGGAGTCTATGTAAGTTCTGTAGACTTGCATGCCATCAGATAAAATTTTAGTTGCAACTTTGACAGATCACTTGAATAACCTATACCTATACCTATACCTATACCTATACCTATACCTATAGCTATACCTATACCTATAGCTATACCTATAGCTATAGCTATACCTATAGCTATACCTATACCTATAGCTATACCTATACCTATACCTATACCTATAGCTATACCTATACCTATACCTATAGCTATACCTATACCTATACCTATACCTATACCTATACCTATACCTATAGCTATACCTATACCTATATCTATACCTATAGCTATACCTATACCTAGGGAGACTTAAACCTCGACACGGCTATTAATAGGACATGCTGGAGGGATAGATTCATCACCCAAAGACTCCCTATGCTGTGGAATAAAATCCTGGTATATGTGAGGCAGAGCACCTCGCTGGCCTTGTTCAAGAGAAATCTTGACCAATGGATGGGAGATCGCAGATATACCCCAGGGATTACCTCAGTGTCACTGCTCGACAGAGGCACAGCAAAATAATGGGTATAGTTCCCCATACTAAAGGGGTGGCGTAAGCCACAAAACTATGGGCTAGGCTTGTAAATGCCCTCTGGCAGATAGCTTAGTATGAACCTATGAACCTATGAACCTATGAACCTATGAACCTATACCTATACCTATAGCTATACCTATAGCTATACCTATACCTATACCTATAGCTATACCTATACCTATAGCTATACCTATACCTATACCTATAGCTATAGCTATACCTATAGCTATACCTATACCTATAGCTATAGCTATACCTATAGCTATAACTATACCTATACCTATAGCTACCTATACCTATACCTATAGCTATACGTATACCTATACCTATAGCTATACCTGTACCTATACCTATAGCTATACCTATAGCTATAGCTATACCTATAGCTATACCTATAGCTATAACTATACCTATACCTATACCTATACCTATAGCTATACCTATACCTATAGCTATACTTATACCTATACCTATAGCTATATCTATACCTATACCTATACCTATAGCTATACCTATACCTATAGCTATACCTATAGCTATACCTATAGCTATACCTATACCTATAGCTATAGCTATACCTATACCTATACCTATAGCCATACCCATAGCCATACCCATACCTATATACCCATAGCTATACCTATACCCATACCCATAGCTATACCTATAGCTATAACTATACCTATACCTATACCCATAGCTATACCCATAGCTATACCATAGCTATACCTATACCTATAGCTATACCTATAGCTATACCCATAGCCATACCCATACCTATAGCTATACCCATAGCTATACCTATACCCATAGCTATACCCATAGCTATACCTATACCTATACCCATAGCCATACCTATACCTATAGCTATACCTATACCTATACCTATACCTATACCTACAGCTATACCTATAGCTATAGCTATACCTATAGCTATACCTATACCTATAGCTATACCTATACCTATACCTGTACCTATACCTGTACCTATACCTATACCTGTACCTATACCTATAGCTATACCTATACCTATACCTATACCTATACCTATACCTATACCTGTACCTGTACCTATACCTATACCTGTACCTATACCTATAGCTATACCTATACCTATACCTATACCTATACCTATAGCTATACCTATACCTATAGCTATACCTATAGCTATACCTGTACCTATACCTATAGCTATACCTGTACCTATACCTATAGCTATACCTATACCTATACCTATAACTATACCTATACCTATACCTATAGCTATACCTGTACCTATACATATAGCTTTCTTAAGTGTTATGTTTGAGTTTCCTCATTACCCACTTATGTAATGATGTTTATACCATAAACAATTCTATCTATGACCAATACATCACTTGCCTTTCCAAATTCCTAGTAATTTGCTCTATATCTCAAATTAGTCACATATGACCCAACAGTATCCTCTGCCTCTTGATTCCCGGTAAAAAAGAGAGAGAGAGAGAGAGAGAGAGAGAGAGAGAGATGTGTGACAAAAGGTAGAGTCTTCCTTAGCTCACTATATGGGTAGATTTTAGCTTTCTGCTGTCAAATTACTTTCCTCTTCCACCAGACTTATCATAAAAGTATTTACTTTGCTGAAATGTCACAAACTTGATTTACTCTGGTTTGTTTCTAAGGCTCCTTACAGTACGAAGGAGCTCAAATCTTTGAATCCAAGACTTGCAGTTGTATTACAACCTTTCTTGCAGTTTCAGAGCACTTTGTTATTTAACAGCTGACAATTCAAATCAAAAACTGAAGAATATATATCCTAAGGCTGATGGAGTAGCTATGTACACACATAACAAAAATGGAGTAGCTATGTACACACATAACAACAAAAATGGAGTAGCAATGTACTCACAGAACGACAAAAATGCAACTCTGTTTTTATAATTTCTGGGTTGGGAGAGACTGTATGTAAAAATAAATAAATGCATAAGTAAGCAGTTCTGCTTTAATCGTTCACTAACTAGCTATCCATAAAGCATAACCGGAGTAGTAAAAGTAATGTGGACCATATTATGTGACAGGTGCTCTGTGCAGTGTGACAGGTGCTCTGTCTAGTCGAATACAAAACAAATGCCTATGTTTGCCTTCAATCTTCTCTTGCATCGCTAAGTCCCATTCTAGCATCAGTTCCTTGTCTTCTGGCATCTGTCAATGAAAAGTTGACTCAGTATTGTAACCAGGAACAATGAATCCCTTTTTAATTAACTCACACTTTCATCTTTCAAACACCAGTATAAAATGTATCACAAAACATGCAACTAAGAGGACAAGTTACATTCTAAGTTAAACAAAATCAGCAGAAAAGAAACAGAAAAGTAATTAGATACAAAGGAATGCTAGACATGCTTCACATTTAAATATAATCAGTTTTAAAAATATGTTGAAACAGAGTCTTGCAGGATTGATTCTTACATTTTCTGAACCTTTTAGAATCATGCAATCTATTTTTTTACATATCTTACAGAAGTCTTTACAAGATGAAAGCACTGTGAGTTCATTGAGAAAATATTAATTACTCCTGGTTACGGTTATGTTTTGGTTTTGTTGTATCTTGTTGGCTCACCAGCTGTTTTGCGGAAGAATGGGTATGGTCAGAGTGATTGACAAGCCTAATGCCTGAGATGTGTTACATAAATTATGCATGACTGGCATGCAATGCAAATTTGGCAGTGACACAGGTTCACAAGTTCATAGGTTCATAGGTTCACAGGTTCATAGGTTCATAGGTAGGTACTAGGCTATCGGCCCTGGGGCCTATATAAGCCTAGCCAAAAAGGTACCCTGGATTTTGACACCTAAGAAAATTATTTGCCTGTGCCCCTGTTGAGCAGAGCCACAGAGGTGATCCCCGGGGTGAATTTCCTATTTCCCATCCAATCATCAAGATTTTTCTTGCATACATTGATGGCGGATTAACACGTGACTTTTGAGTGTTTCTTGAGGAGGAGGGATGGAATATGAGACTGCCTGTGACAACAGGATTATTCATTGTGTCATCTTTGTTTACCCTCTTCCTCAATGTAGTGCAGTCTGGGAGTTGGTATATTGAAGTAGCAGGGGGTGGGGGCACAGCCCTCCAGAAGGGGGGTGCAGAGGGCTTCTCCCCCCTGCAAAAGCAAAGGGAAAATGTAATATTTGTTTGTAATTGAAGAAAACCCGTAAAGTGGCAAGTGAAACACAGCTGACCTACACTTGTACAGTTTCATTTTCACAGTTCATTAAACTCCTGCAGATTATACAGATGACTGCATAATGTAAATGAGCCCACAAGCAAGCAAGCAGATACACACACATTACTGTACCCAATTCATGCCTACTAACCTTCATAGTACAAAATAAAGTTAAGCCTTAGAAGCTATAATTGGGGTGTGTTAACATCCACGCTTCCTTGAACATGAATCATTTCACCCGTTTTTAGTAGAGGAGGCAACGGTCTCGTAAAGTGTTAGCATGCTTACAACACCCTTGTCTTGGCCTTGTGTGTGGTGTGAAACTGTAAATGTCTCAAACACAGATCACAGCATCTACGTTACTCCTGAAAATAAAGAAAGAAAGAAAACTTGTTACCCTTACAAAGGCCTTACCAAGCTCGCAAACTCAAAACACAAACAGCAAAACGTGCAACCTACTATTTATAAGCAGGCTGTAAAGTACAAAAAAATCCAATATTTCATTGAAGCATTTATGAAATGAAAGATCAACAGTCGCAAATCAAGTAAGAATTCCAATAATGGTTGCAAACAGCATGCTACTGCCACAAAAATCAAATCCACTTAATATCTGATCAGATCCACTTAATATTTGTGCCCCCACTGCCAAGGCTGTCAGAAAATCTGTCGTTCTGGTCAGGATTGAAAACTCAGAGCTAAGGAGAAAAAAAAAACATGCCGAATGTTCAAAGACAAAAATGCAGTCAGCCAGGCAAACTAAACCTGGAGCATATTACAGCTAGTAGTTACCATCAAAAAGACAAAGGAGATTATATATAAGGTTGTAGATAGCAAAGTTTAAAACACAAGTTACACTTGAACCCCTTGTTTAAATGAATATTCATGCAGCCGAGAAACACGTGACAATGTTTATTCATGTCTACTGTTTGATGTCAACCTGTTGGATGTTGGGCGGGGTTTGGGCAGAGCTTGCTACTGGGCATCCGGTGAACCAGTACAGTATAACATTGCCATAATTTCTTTTCATTTATTAGTGTTTCCTTTTAATATATTTACACATCCCAGTTGTATGTATGTTGCATCATTAGGCACACTGTGTAGGAATGAGGCTTTAGCAATGCACAGACATCAGAGACACATGCTGCTACTTCCTGAAAGTACTGTTTGCAAGTGCCCTGACTCAGGAAGTCACATGACCCGCATGGCAAATCATTATTTTCTTAAAGCTATATTACCCAGTTATTTCATGTTGTTGAACTGGCTAACTGTGGGATACATTGGTGGCAGCATTTCATATGAAGCCACACAGAGAACAAAGAACTCTAGCTAAGATATCATGGCAGAACTAAAAACTCTTTTATTTCAGCACTTATAGACAACAATACTTAAAATTAAAGTACATGTATATCGTGCTAGTTTGTAGCACAGGGAGATAATGCCTTAATTGCACTACAGACCACCCAGGACTGACAAGCACTCAATACACTGAAAGTGCTGGGGTGGGAGTGACCAGCTTAAATCTGCTCACTTCTTCTGGGATGAGACAGGGATTCCAACCAGCTGTAGTGTTGGGACTTATCAGACGACGGGGTGCACAGCATGAAGCACTGTGGGTCAGGGATGAGCCCATGCTTATGACAATAAACCACAATAAACAGAACATGCTGGAGGGATAGATTCCTGTCCCAGAGACTTCCCATACTCTGGAACAGACTGCCTATCTATGTCAAACAGAGCTCCTCATTAGCACTCTTCAAGAAAAATCTTGATGATTGGATGGGTGATAGGAAATTCACCCCGGGGATCACTTCTGGGGTTCTGCTTGACAGGGGCACATGAAAATAATTTTCTTGGGTGGCGAAAGCCAGGGTACATTTTGGGCTAGGCTTGTATAGGCCCTAGGGCCAATAGCCTAGTACCTACCTATGAACCTATGAAAACCCATAGGTGAAATGTGCACATACTTTGGAGGACAGCACAGCAGGTTTCCCCCCTACATGTGGAGGAGGGCTCAGGGTTTATTACAAAATAGGAACTATCTCCTCCCCAGAAAAGTTGGCCATTGGAGCTGGACTGCTCTTACCTACTCTTGACCACAAGATAAGGTGCAATGAGGCAAATTCTATCAGGAAGGAGGAAGCCCTCTTTCAAGGGGTATGTGATAAGACTTTGTTTTATTAACTTATTTGTTTTTAGTTACACTTTCTTGACTGGCTAGTCTCACTGGTGTACAATTTTCAGGGGAGACCTGAAGCAGTTTTCATACTGAACGGGGGATATTTTGCCAGGACACCAGGGAACTTCTCTACCCTTTTTGATAGGTGCCTTAAGATATCTTAAAATCACCCAAGAGACCACCGACTCAGACAGATGGGGCTTCAGTTTAACATCTCACCTTAGGGTGGTACACTCAGGAATGGACTGCCTCTGTATGCTTCATTGCTGTGTCTGCAAGTCATCTACTTGGTGTGAGAATAGAACTCACAGCATTCAACACCAAAGGCAAGTAGGCTACCTTTTGAACAACTTTAAGTGATGGTCAGTCGTGGGAGGGGAATGAGTGAGACAGAGCTCCAACAATAATTTGATGGACTCAGGAAGAGAAGGAACAAATATACAAAAATGTGTACTTTATTTATTTATTCAGCCCTCTATCCATTCATTTATTGATTGAATGATTGATTGAGGTGAAGTTAAGACAATGCCATGTAGCCTCACAATCCCATCTAATTAATTATTCTGCCAGCCAGCTCACCAAACTATGAAGAAATGGAGAATAGTTAGATCTGACTGAAAATAAGCTATTTACATTTCCTCCAAAGTTGGCCAACCTCAGAGGTACAGTAATTAAATAGTGGGAGCACAGTGAATAGTATGTTAAATTCAGTACAGTTTCCTGTCCAGTTTTAAAGACCAGCAAAGAACAACATGCAAGATGTTTACCTGCTTGTCTTGATTTCTGTAATGCTTGCATTTGTAAATTTCTGTTCTCCGTTACGTGTCATGAAATGTATATTTTAACATCTTCAAATCCATCTTCTTTTATTTCAGTTTCTGTATGTCAGTTATTCTGTTTGTGCTCTCTTCATGTCCATAGTGTATTTTTAGGAGACTCGGCCTTTCTGGTACTGTACGGCTCCATTCCCGGTCATCATGTTCTCTTTCCTGCTGAGACCACTGTCTGTTCAAGCCTTTACAGCCTTAAAAAAGAAAATTAATACAACAGAAACAATATCACTGTAAATATAAGCACTGATGTCACTAAGTAATTGTATAAATTGTAGCAGATAGGTATGTCCCTAGCCCTAAGCAGTATTAGGCCTACTCTCACACAGGATGATGCCGTAGTATAAACAAAAAATCATTGACTTTACCAATTGGTTCCGGTTCTGTTGTCAGTCCAGGGGGATCCAGTATATGTCAGCCTGGGAGAATATGGTAGACAAATCATTCTGCTTTGCTAGAGATGGTCTGCACCTGTCCCCCTGGGCTTTTGGATACCAGCAAAGGCCCTTGCCACCCCCATAGTGCCTTTTTAGGCGATGTCAAAATGACAACTTTTCCAACATAACACAATCTAATCAAGACAAACTCAGGATTATGCTGCTTAATGCTAGGAGTTTAAACATGAAATTGCATTCCATGAAAATATTCCTTACCTTGGAGGATGCTGATGTCTATGCAGTTACCGAGATGTGGTTCAAGGCTGCTGAGAGCACCCCAGCTGTGCAAGGTTACATGCCTTCCACACATTCAGACTTCAAAATGAGCATGAAGGAACCAAAGGTGGAGGTGTATCCGTCTTCATTAAAAGCAAATACACTTAAAGACTGGTCAGACAACATGACTGTCTCGCACTATTCCATGTCCAATTAACTTTTGGGAAAGTACCATATCACATCATTGCTAGGTATAGGTCCACCACCATGAACCAGGGTAAGCATACTGCCCACCTTGATTTACTGGAATCCCTTGCCATATAGTCCGGCACCTCAGTCATGGGAGATTTCATCTAATTCTTCCCATAGCCCGGTGGACATACATGAGCAAACACATGCTCACCCAGAGGTTACTGGACCTTATTAACACAAATGCTCTAGAACAGATAGTCTGCACCCCCACTAGGGGCTCTACTGTTCTGGACATAGTACTCATCAACATGGGGGGGTCACTGTACTTCCACATGTGTGATGCCCTCACTGGTTAGGTCAGACCACAAATAAGTCTCATTTGAAGTATCTACTGGAACTGACACCCTCACAGGAACAAAATTATAAAAAACCTCACCAAAGCTAACTACAACCTACTAAGTGATGGTATAAAAAGCTTCATATCACTGCAATTAAAGACATCAATGATCACTATGCAGAAGTGTATGCAAATGCCCTGTACAAGCACTTAAGCAACTGTATAAACTCTGCTGTAACTGACTGGATCAAAACAAGGTCTTCCCGTAAAAGCAAATGACTGTGGTGGACTTCAAGTATAAACAGATTATATATCAACAGGAAGAAACTGTTATCCAAAAGCAAGAGGGATAGCACTATGCAGAGGAAGAGTTCTCTCCTAAGCCTAAACAAGAAAATCAGAAATCTTGTAAAGTCTTCTAAAGCAAATAACAAAACTAAAATCTCATCCATAGCTAAGGATAATCATAAGGCATTCTATAACTACGTCTAAAGTCTAAAAGGGAATGCCCAGCTATGTGCTGAACTGGTTGCAGATGGGATCATTCATACTACACTGGAAGATATCGCCAACCTGGTAGCTGACAGATTCAGCACAAACTTCACCTCACTATCCCCACCTACCATATCCCAAAGCATACCTGACACCAGCCCTCTACCTAATATCTCTAGACAACAGGTCATCTCTGCAAATAATAAGGCCAAAAACACAGCCTCAGTAGGACAAGATAATATTTTAGGTTGTTTACTAAACAATCAAAAACAAGGCCTAGTGGACCCACTTGCCATTCCCTTTAATCAATAGCTTGAGCATTGGATATATTCCTGCAGAACAGACAACAGCAACAGTAATCCTCCTGGACAAAGGGGTCCATCAACTGAACTACAGACCCATAAGTCTAATCAGCATAATCTGCAAGGCCATGGAAAGAATTATCATGGGCCATATTAACAGGGACATAGGCGACCTCCAAATGTTTGACCCAACCCAGCTTTGCTTCTTTAAGAGTAGATGATGCTTATTAAACCTGGAAGACTTCTTTGTGAATGTCACTAAAGCCATGGGCAAAGGTAAGATAATATACACAGTCTATCTCAACCTTGCCAAGGCTTTCTACACAATTCCCCACTTTGACATTATTGACAAACTCTCCCAGATAGGGATTAACCCTTACATTACTAGATGGATAGCCAATTGGCTCACCGATAGAACACACTCTGTCACAATTGGTGACTCCACCTCCACCAGTAGACCTGCCACCAGTGTTGTACCACAGGGGTCTGTGCCTGGCCTCTTACTGTTTTACATCTATTTCTCCGAAGCCCAAACTGGGATCAATCATTAAGTCTGGCAATGATGCCAATATATCAAAAGAAGGGCTAACACAAATGATTGGTGCCAAAGCCATGGTCTAAAACTAAATGCAAAAAAAAAAAATACATTATTATTCCTTTTGTCAAAATGGAATTCCCTTCAAATTACAATATTGACAACAACCCAGTGGTGCCAGACTTGGGAACACAGGTTGATAGCAATCTGAACTTTTACCACCAAGTTTCCACAGTGGTAAGGAAAGCCTTCTATGTAGCACACCTCATAAGTAAGGGCATAGCATCCAGGTCAAGGGATTTCATAACACCACTGTACTCAGCCCTCATCAGACCACTAATAGAGTATAATGTACCCTTTTGCATGTACAACACCAGACATCTGGTGAGACCTCAGAGGTTTCTTACTAAGAAAATACATGGACTCCAAACCATGACCTACGTCGACAGGCTGAAAGCCCTGTCACTTTACTCTGTATTTTATAGGCTGCTGATAGGTGATTTCTGTCTGGGATACAGAGCTGTCTCAGACCCTGCCCTGATGGAAATGCTGCACATCCACAAGTCAAATGGCTCAAGAGTCACTCGGTCTAGGGATCTCAACCTAGTTTGTGACTTTAACAGAACATGCTGGAGACAGATATGTCTCCCAGAGACTGATGCTTCTCTGGAATAGACTCCCTATTCATGTAAAACAGAGCTTCTCACTAACCCTATTCAAAAGCCACCTAGATAATTAGATAGCAGACTGCAAATTTGCCCGTAGGGTGGCACCCATGTCCCTCATGGACAGAAGTAGCCGATGTTGATCACAGACCCACTCTGTTCATGCGCTCGTTCTGTGCACTACTCAAAAAAAGAACAAATGGAGATGCTTGAGATTAACATGGGTAGGCTTGTGATGGCTCTAGGGCCGGTAGCCTAGTGACCTCCTATGAACCTATGATTTTCTATGGTCATCACTACTGATAATTACTTTCTCTGCTGCACTTGTTTGTCTGGCTAGTGTTTACATGATTGACTTTTGTTTATTTATTTATTAATCAGCTATTTATTTATTTGTTTTATTATTTATTTGCATTTGTTTACCAGTAGGTCTACTGGGCCAGGCTGAGCCCATTTTCAGTAAAGGCCTGGGGAGAAAAGCTCTACAAAACATGATAAACCTACAGAATCAAAATACAAAAATCAAGCAGTGATGGTGCAGAACATTACATTATATTACAGAATAGATGATACAATAAAATAGTATATCATCATCTTCTTTCGGCTGTTCCCATTAGGGGTCACCACAGCGGATCATCTGTTTCCATTTCTTACTGTTCTCTGCATCTTGCTCTGTCACACCAACCACCTGCATGTCCTCTTTCACCACATCCATAAACCTTGTCTTAGGCCTTCCTCTTTTCCTGTTACCTGGTAGCTTCCTCCTTAGCATCTTTTTCCCAATATACTCAGCATCCCTCCTCAGCACATGTCCAAACCAACATAATCTTGCCTCTCTGGCTTTGTCTCCAAACTTTCCAACCTGGGCTGACACTCTAATATACTTATTCCTAATCCTGTCCACCCTTGCCACACCCAGTGCAAATCTTAACATCTTTAACTCTGCCACATCCAGCTCAAACTCCTGCCTTTTTGTCAAAGCCACTGTCTCCAACCCATATAACATAGCTGGTCTCACTACCCTCTTGTAGACCTTCCCTTTCACTCTTACTGGTACTCGTCTGTCAAAAATCACAGCAGACACTCTTCTCCACCAACTCCATCCTGCCTGTACTCTCTTCTTCACCTCTCTTCCACACTCACCATTACTCTGAACTATTGATCCCAAGTATTTAAACTCATCTACCTTCACCACCTCTACTCCTTGCATCCTCACCATTCCTCTAGCCTCCCTCTTATTTACACACATATATTCTGTCTTAGTCCTGCTGACCTTCATTGCTCTTCTCTCTAGAGCATATCTCCACCTCTCCAGGGTCTCCTCCACCTGTTCCCTACTCTCACAACAGATCACAATGTCATCTGCAAACATCATAGTCCTCTGGGATTCTTGTCTGATCTTGTCTGTCAACCTGTCCATCACCATTGCAAATAAGAAAGGGCTCAGAGCTGATCCTTGATGTAATCCCACCTCCACCTTAAACACAACCAACACTCCCACCGCAGACCTCACCGCTGTCACACTACCCTCGTACATATCCTGTACCATTCTTACATACTTATCTGACACTCCCAACTTCCTGATACAATACCACAACTCCTCTCTAGGCACCCTGTCATATGCTTTCTCTAAGTTTACAAAAAAAAAAAAACAATGCAACTCCTTCTGACCTTCTCTGTACTTCTCCATCAACACTCTCAGAGCAAACATCACATCTGTAGTGCTCTTTCCCAGCAGGAAACCATACTGCTGATCACTAATCATCATAAAATAGTATATAATACTAGTTATAGAGATGTTGTTATATAGGCATTAAAAGTGAAGATATGCTAGGTAACTGATACGGTAGATTGTGTGTGGTTGGGGGCACATATTGGTCTTAGTAATTTGGAAGCACTGAAGGTATATATCAGGATTCTGATCCATAAGTGAGATGGGGAGGAAACATAGGAAGGCTAGGAATATTGTTTTTTATAGTCAGTGCTGGTACATGTACATAGCCAGTGGGAGAACAGGTGTAAGTCTTAAAGCATTCAGGGTTACTAGTAGACCTAATAGAAGGAGGGAAAGCATTCCATAGTTTTGCTATAGCACATGGGTAGCGCATTTGACTGGCGGAAAGGTTAGGTTTTGCTACATTAAGGAGCATCCTTTTTGACTGATCACAGAGGTCTGTTTGGGTTATACATGGTGAATAGTGAGGAGAGGGCAGGACAACTAGAAGGTTTATAGATTACTTTATGAGCTGTAGTTAGTTTCACATATGTTAGATGTTGGGGAAGTTCTAGTCAGTTTAGACGTTGCAGTGATACCCAATGGTGGGAGGAGTGTTTGGTGCTGGTTACAAATTTTGCTATTTTATTGTAGCATGAGTCCAGTTTGGATTTAAGAGAGGACTGTATATTAGTAAGGAGAGGTGAAACATAGAGCAAGGATGGAAGTAGAAAGGAAGAGGCAAGGGATAGTCTTGCTGCATAGGTTCGGAAGTCTTTGTGCCTGTGCAGGATGCCTAGTTTCTGATGTTTTTTTTATGTTTGTGTTAATACGTTGGTTGAAAGTGAGGTGTTCTTCTATGATGACCCCCTAAAAGTTTGGGTACTTACATATTATCGTAACCACTTTACCAAAGTACCCTAATTTGTAATGTTTTCAACAAACTGTGCCTGCTAACCTAAGAAGGGGTGTGTCGTCAGTTAACTTTTATTCAGTGAGATTGTTTTTCGTGTAGGAAGAGGAATAACGGTAAAATTCCTCTCCCTAGTAGTGTTCCTTCCTGAGCGATCCACATGACTGCTGCTTCTCAGCCATCCATTATGTCACAACTCATAAATGTTGGCATGCTCACAAGAAGACAACCGGCCCATTTCAAACCCCTTTACGTGGCCACACAGTGAATTGCGATTGTTACATTTCGTACATATTTCAATGAATTAGTCCTCAGTGTTCATACTGTAACTGCCTGTTGATAGTCAACAACTTCAGATGTACAGAACTATGTCTGCATGAAGCGGGATAAGGTTTTAACACCCCTAGCACACAAGTCCCACTTGGGAACAAAACAACACATGCCTGAGTAGGGAGATTTAGTAGACAGCAGTTTTTACCTGTAATATTACATTTTTTTATTCACTTTTCTGCATAGTTCTTTTGTGGAATGTGTTTTTTTTTTTATATGAGATGCTTAGGAAATATGTAGAAAAAATGTAAAAAAGAAACAGGTCCTTCTTTGCAGGACTCAAAAGCAGCAGGCATCTGAATTGCATTCTTCATTAAGTCACACAGCGAATTGGCGCTAGCCAGGAAGAGGAATTTTGTCATTATTCCTCTTCCAGACATATAAACAATGTGATGCAGTAGTAATTCATACTTTAGCCAACTCTTTTCAGGTTAGTATTCATACTTTCATGAAAACCTTGGACATTTCTGCCCCTTGGAAATGTGGTTGCGAAAATACGTAAGTACCAAAGTTTGTTATATGGGACTACTTCAGGGCAAGTGTTGTTGAGTGAGTTGATGGTAAATTCATTTTTGGTTAGAGGTGTTGTTTTTTGGGGTGTGACTAACATGAGTTTGGTTTTATTAGCATTTAGGGCTAAATGGTTATTATACATCCAGGTTTCAGTGGAGGAAAAGGCATTTTGGGTGAGTATAAGTAGTTCTGAAGTAGACTTGCCCATGCAGATGATGGTGGAGTCATCTGCATATTGGATGACATTAGCGTGGGGTATGCTGGTATGGAAATCATTAATGAAAATGCTGAAGAGCAGTGGACCTATTATGGACCCTTGTGGGACTCCAGTACTGATACTGAGGAAAGGAGAGAGGGACTGGTGCCATCTGGTTGCTTGTTGCCTATCTGTAAGGTAGTTGGAAAGCCAGCCTAGGGTAGGGGGAGATAAGCCTAAACTGGAAAATTTGGTCAGAGGAAGTGTGTGGGAGACAATATCGAATCCTTTGGAAAAGTCAAGAAATAATGAGGAGATAAGATACTCTGAGTCTCGAGCACGGCTGAGTGTCTCCAAGAAAGATATACGAGCAGTGCTGGGGCTATGACTGGGGCATATATATATATATATATATGTGTGTGTGTGTGTGTGTGTGTGTGTGTGTGTGTGTGTGTGTGTGTGTGTGTGTGTATATATATATATATATATATATATGTATATATACACACACATATATATATATATATATATATATATATATATATATATATATATAATTTAAAGTATTAAATTGTATTTATTACTGCTTGGCAGTAACTTGATTAAAGTGTAGCTATCATTCTAAGTCTTTTGGATTAAGCACTTGGGCTTCAGACCAGTTGTTTTACATTAGGAAGGTTTGTGGCCTGCACTGTGGTGGCAGGACAGGTAGCTTACATCCTTCTAAGTTGGGAACTGCTGATTGACGGCTCAGTGTCTGTTATTCTAAAAGTGTATTAATTCTGGTTTAAGCACTTGGGCTTCAGGCCAGTTGTTTTACATTAAGAAGGTTTGTGGTCTGCACTGTAGAGGCAGGACAGGTAGCTTACATCCTTCTAAGTTGGGAACTGCTGATTGAGGGCTCAGTGTCTGTTATTCTAAAAGTGTATTAATTCTGGTTTAAGCACTTGGGCTTCAGGCCAGTTATTTTACATTAAAAGGGTTTGTGGTCTGCACTCTTGTGGGAGGAGAGGCTGGACTCTGCCCTTCTGAGCTGGGAATTTCTGGTTAAAGGCTTATACTGCCTGCATATTTGAACTGTTTCTTACTGAAATTGGTACACCTTGTTTGTTGTAGCATAGACTAGATCCAGGCCTGCTGAATCTAGCTTTGTTTGTATGCTTGTTGTTTGTTTGCTTGTTATTTCCCTGAAATGCTAATTCCACCTAAAACGCGGCTTTTCAGTGTTTCTGTGGATCCCTAGTGATATCTGCATTGCTTACTGTACTTATTTCCTTGTTTCACTTGAAAGAAAGTTACTGTTTGTCATTTTTGCATTTAAGTTACCTGTAACACATTGCATTTAAGTTACCTGGCACTTGCTCACTAAAACCATTATATAAGTCAGCACTAAAAAATTAAAAGCAGTACACCCTCACAAACTCCCCTTGAGTACCTTGTTCCCCATTGGCCTTTTTTTTTCAATTATAAAGGAATTCCCAATACTATTCTAGCATGTCCAAAGGTCAGTTGTCAATCTCCTCTCTGGTCCAGCTGGTGAATCTGGGAATCTTGAGGCAATGTTACAACTGCCTCATGTACACAGACAATCCTCTCCTCCTCCCAACAAATTCCAACACATGTGAGAGATGCAACCATATAGCCATACTGGAGGCTAAGCTCTCTCAATTCAGTATTGGCGAAACCAGTCAGGGGGAGAAGGAAACCACACTCACTACAATTCCAGTCTCACATAGACCTACCACGACAGCAAACCAAACATATAAACACACAAAAACATACTCGGAGGCTCTAAATAAAAATCTGCCTAAGCAGCAGAGACCACCAAAGCAGACACCCAAGCAACCGCTACCTCAAAACAAAACACGTGTAGCACATAGCTCACAAAGCCAGTGTGCCAAACAATCACAGCCCTTAAGGCTAAACAACACACCTGATACACTTGTAATAGGTGACTCTATCGTCAGGCACACTGACGTCCTGCTCACCAGGCTGAACAAGGAGAAGGTCACGGTGAGCTGCCTGTCGGGTGCTAGGATCCGCCACATAACACAAGCACTCAGGTCACTCCAAGGCAAGTACAAATATGACTCAGTCATTGTCCATGCTGGTGTGAATGACCTGAGACGTACCTCCCTGGACTACATGAAAAGAGACATAGAGGAGCTCTCTGAGCATGTAGCCCAGGCCAGTATGACCCTGACCTTGAGTAGCATCTTACCCTCACCAAGAATGATGCCACAATATGAAGACAAGATGATCAATTTCAACAATTGGCTTAAGTATTGGTGTCATTCAAAGGGGATCCAATGCCTGTAAGCCTGGGATGACATGCTCGACAAGCCACAATGCTTCACTAGGGACGGCTTGCACCTGTTACCCCTGGGCTTTTGGATATTGGCAAAGGCTCTTGCTACCCCCATAGTGCCTTTTTCAGGCAAGTCTCAAAAGACAAACCCACCTCCATAGGTATCACAAGGGATAAGAAACTAAGAAGTAATGCTACTCAACTCCAGAAGTCTAAACCTCAAGATGCACACACTCAAAACTCTCCTTAGCATGGAGAACATCGATATCTGTGCAGTAACAGAAACCTGGTTCAAGGCTCCCGAGAGCACCCCAGCACTACCAGGTTATAACTCATACCATGCTTTTTGGCCACAAAACTTGGAACGAACCACAAAAGTAGGGGGAGTATCAATATTCGTCAAAGATACCCACACTTCCAGGTTGGTGGCACAGCATGAAGCATCAGAGACTATACATGTGCAACTAACAGTGGGTAAAACTGCCTTCCAGTTTATAGCCTGCTACAGACCACCCTCCCAAACCCAGGAACTCCACTTGGATTTCCTGAGAACACTGGAAAATATGAAGGTCTCTCCAAACACCATTATATTGGGTGACTTCAACTACACAAAAATAGACTGGGAGCATTACTCTAGCTCCAACACCCTAGCCCAAAGGTTCCTAGAATTTATAAACTCAAATGCTATGGAGCAACTTGTTACCACTCCGACAAGAGGGGAAAACATACTGGACCTGATCATCACCAACATGGGGACTCTATGCTCCAGACCAGAAGTGTATCCCTCACTGGTAAGATCAGACCATAAACTAATCTCACTGGATATTCACATCCTGACTCCAGCCCCTGCCCCGAAAACTACAGTGAAAAACTTCTCTAAAGCAAATTTCACACTCCTCAAAACCGAGGTGGAATCCTTCAAAGCCCCTGGGCATGTGGAAAATACAGCCCAGACCGCAGAATCCTTTATAAATGCATTCTATGAACACCTTCAGGAATGCATGGATCATGCAATCCCAAATAAAACCAAGACCCAATCCTCCAAAGGCAGACGTCCTGTCTGGTGGACCCCAGCCATAAATAAACTATACAATAGAAGGAGGAAGCTACTACATGATAGAGCAAAATCCCAAAAAGGGAAGGCATCTCTGATCAGTATTAGCAAAAAACTATGGGCATTAATGAAATCGTCTAAGGCCAGCTTCGAGAGAAAAATTGCACAGGACACTAAGGATAATCACAAGGCTTTCTTTACTTATGTTAGGAACCTGGGTGGGAATTCCCAGATATGCTCAGAATTAGTCCAAAATGACAAAAAATACACCAAACCCACAGACATTGCCAACATCCTAACTGACAGGTTCAGCACAAACTCCCCCCCCTCCCCACCAAAAGGGCAAATATCTATCCCAGCAGAGTGCTGCCCCCCTGACATCTCAGATGCTCAGGTAAGAGCTGCCCTCTCCAAAGCAAAAAACACAGCATCAATGGGACCAGACGGAGTCCCGGGGTGCGTTCTACATGAACTCCAAGAAGAGGTAAACACAAACATAAAACTACTGTTCAATATCAGCCTGACTACAGGATATGTACCCAAAGAGTGGCGTACAGCAACAGTGGTTCTTCTCCACAAAGGTGGTGCCTCAACGGATCCTGGAAACTATCCCCCATAAGCCTGACTAGCTTGGTCTGCAAAGCTATGGAAAGGATCATCATGGACCTCATAAATAAAGATATTGGGGACCTACAGACAATGGATCCTACCCAGTTCAGCTTTGTTAAGGGCAGATCCTGCCTCTTAAACCTGGTTGATTTCTTTGAAACAGTCAACAAGGCCATTGACGAGGGGAAGGTGGTCCACACAGCCTACCTGGACCTCGCAAAAGTCTTCGGTACAATACCCCACTCGGGCATTATAGATAAGCTCATCAGCTTAAATATAAATCCCTATGTCACTAGATGGGTTGCAAAGTGGCTCAAGGACAGAACCCACATGGTTAGAATTGCTGGAGCCATGTCAGACTCCAAACCAGTTACAAGTGGCTTCCCACAAGGCTCAGTCCTGGGACCTCTCTTGTTCGGTATATATTTCTCGGAGGTACAGGCCAACACAGAAGGACTGTGGCTGACCAAGTTCGCAGATGACTGCAAATTGGGCGCCATAATCGACTCTCCAGCCAACACAAGCATCCTGCAAAAGGGCCTCATAGAAACAGACAACTGGTGCCAGAGCCATGGCCTCAAGCTAAATGCCAAAAAGTGTATAGTCATCCAATTTGGCAAGAACAAAGTGCCCACAAATTACCACATAGGTGGCAATCCATTAAGTACAGAAGAAGTAATTAGGGACCTGGGGGCCCAAGTTGATAGCAATCTCTCATTTGACAACCACGTGGCCAAAGTG